>NC_044190.1:11032868-11355868 GCF_900880675.1 Sparus aurata
CCTGGGCGCAAAACCAGGTGTGCATAGGAGGTCAGCTGAAATTTAGTCAGCGGAAATGACAGCTATGGAAGGCAAATGTGCTCATCTGTAAATAATTAATGTGTAGTCCTGTGAGAGCAATAAAAAAACACATCCCATCTTTGTGTTTGGCCTATAAACCTTGATTCTGATTCATGAGTTGGAGGTAATAGTTTTTTTGTTTAACAGATTGTTTTGTACATGCTGCTGCCAGAGTTCTCACAGACACTAAGAAGGTGGAGCATATAACAGCGGTCCTTAAATCACTGCCCTGGCTTCCTGTGTGCTGACGGATAGACTCTAAAATCTGATGACTTGTCTATAAACCACTAAATAGTCTTGGGCCTAGATGCATCTCAGATTAACATGAACGTGATGAAGCATTTGAGACACGTTTCCTCAGTGTTCCCAGGATCAAAACCAAGCAAGGTGAAGCTGCTCCACACCTGTGGAAAAAGCTTCCAGATAGATTGAGGGATTACAGTTTACTTTGGCCTTCACATAATTAGATTCATAACATATTTTTGAATCTGTTAATTTATTGATTTATTTGTTCATTTTGGCTTTTAAATGCAAATTTGACCTTTTCTTAATTTCTTACTTTTAATGTTTTTCTATACCCCTGGAAAAATGACTTTGAATTGTCTTGTGTCTGAATGGGGCTATATAAATCAATGTGCCTTGCCTATTGAGTGAGTTTTTGTTTTGGTAAACAATTAAGATGATTGCATTCAGTAATTTTCAGAAACACACTTAGCAGCCAGTGTTTCCCACACATGGACTTTACTTCATAAAAACTTCAGAATCAGAATTCAAAGTTTTCCAATCAAGATGTGCAAACATTTCACAATGTACTAAAGACAGTGAACCTTCGTGGTCAAAGTTGTCTTATTTAAGTGTGTTGCCTCATTCAACGCCTAAAGAAGAATACATTAAGTAACATGGTAAATAGACTTGCATTTCTATAGCACTTATCCAGTCTACTGACCGCTCAAAATGCTTTACAACAGTCACATTCACCCATTCACACAAATTCATACACTGATAACAGGTGCTGCCATGCAAGATGCCAGCTGCTCAGTATCTAGCTGTTCACTATCTTGCTTAAAGCTAGGGTCTGTAATGTTGTTCAGAAACACATTTTGTTATACTGGGTGAAATTATCCTGTTATCCAATCATTACGTATTCAGAAAAAGGAACGGAAATCATCGGACCTCTGTGGCAGCTGTAGGACTGAGAAAAAGCTGACCAATCCGTGCTATCCGATAGCACGACGAAAAAGGCTCTGGATAAAGAAAGAAGTCGACCAAGTCAACATCGGTGCGGTGTTTGATCGGTGGAGACAACTGGGGCATGTGAAGGGCTTGAAAAGTGATGCAGAGGTTGCTCTCTTTCTGTTGGACAGGTAATTATTTGTTTTGTTTCAGGGGGATTTGTTATTTTCATGAAATATGTGAGGTTTGCTAACTTGGCTATGTTTGTAGCTTGTATTAGCCCAATGCTAACATTAGCTTCTTTGTGTGTTGTTTTAAGCCATGACAATGGCTAATGAGTCGGCCCAATTTCCACTAGATAGGGGTCCGCTGCGTTGCGGCTCTGATCCGGTTTTGCTCCGCCTTCCGGCAATCCCCACCGGTCAGTCCGCCACGGCGCAGTACGGTAGACAGCTGGCCTCACGATGTGTGCTGGTGTCAAGACGGAGTGTTTTATTTTGAAAAGTAACCGGATGTAGTTTGTTATTTTGGCGCTTGACTTCCTGTCCGTGCTTAATTCAGCTGAATTGCTGCGTCTTGCTCCAGCATCTCCTTCTCCCTGCTGAGTCCCACTGCCAGATTCGCGTTCAAGTTTGTGGGGGAGTGGCTTTGGACGGAGCACGGACTTAAGGTGCCACTTTCAAATCTTGCTAGCTCTCTTGCTAGCTCTCCAGGATTGTAGACCCCAGCTTTAAGGTTACTTAGACATGCAGTCAGAAGATCCAGGGATTAGGGCAGGTGACCTTCCATTATTGGATGACCGGTTCTAACTCCTGAGCTATAGCTACCCGACATGCAACGAAGCAGTCCACCCTAAAGTTGTTGTTTGGGGCTGATGATGTTATGCTCTGTGTTTCCAATACACAAGCTCTATGTGTAAGTGGGGGCCCATGGTAGTATGAATGGAAATGTGTAACAGGTCGGTTAATGAGTTGAACTGAAGTTGAAGTTGAGCCCACCCAGACAAGACCTCTAGATTTCTGTACTAAAGGTTCCAGAACCAAGAACTGCAGACCGCATCCCCCTTTCCCTGCAGCAGTAGGGTAAACATCAGAAACTATATAAGGCCAGCACTTTATAGGCTAAAAAAACATTTGACTAGTTAATTAAAGAACTTGTCATTACTAGCACAAGCAAAATCTCAACCTGTAGGAAACACTGGCAGCTAGCAACTGTTGCTAGCTAGTAGTACCATCGAAATTGACACCTAGCAGATAGCGAATAGCGTATGTAAGTAAAAAAATGTTAACTAAATCACAATGTTTAAAGCTCATGCTAAAAGACTCTGAATCCAGACTTCAGAATTGGGGGCTGTGGAGCAGCTCCTCCTTACAGTCTGTGAAGCCAAAGTTAGCTCATGTAGCTTGAGTGTAGAGCTGTCAACAGTATAATTAGGGGTTATCAGTGAATCACCATTAAGCTTGCTTTTGCACTGCCAGATGTGACTCAGCCCCAGTTCATCATTATTGCCAAAAAACAATATTTATTGCAATCACAATACTGTTGAAAAACATTACAAAAATATATTTTGCCTGATCATTTAGTTTAACCCTGACCTTGTCCTACTAACCCAGCTCCCCAACAGTGTATTTTGGTCAGCAAGGCAACATAGAAGCATAGAGGAGTGATAGACAGAAAGAACTTTTCCAAAAAACCTTCCTCCTGCTTTTAAAAATACATGTTTGTTGTATTGAGTAAGAGAGACAGAAGGGATGAGAACTGTGATGTTTTTTGAGATTTTGCCAGGCGACAACCTCAAGCCGAGGTTAACTACATTATTCTGTTGCTGTCAGACACTCACTGACCTACAGCCTGAAGAGTTCTACACATGAATATGCGCTCTGTTGTGAGTGTCGTGCAGACGTGTAACATCTCCCCGAGACTTTTCCTGCCTTTCTGTTGATTCATATTCCTTTTCCAAAGCCACTTGTGACATCTGAAGGTGAATCTGGATGGACAATAACAGCTCCAGTCACTGTTGTCTGTATTTAACAGTAATTTAGTACCACACAGTGTACAGCACATTGTTGTGTGCTGTCATGTCGTGGTGTGAGATACAACAAAAATCACTTAAGTTCAGCTGTTTCCATCAGTGACCTCATTTCGTATTCCAGAAATAGCTCCCTCTCATCACACACTGCTACATGGATGGCCACATAGTACATGTACACGCTTATACATACACACACACGCAGCCCAGTGGAGGGTGGAGTGTGACATTTAGACTATTTCTCCTGTGATAGAGGGCTCTTATGAAGCTGGGGCGGACCATTTTAACATCAAACACTCAAAGTCAGCAGGACGCTCTGTCTCCCCCGAGGGCGGTGTTGAATCAAGAGTGTGTGTGTTGTCCTGCGAGTATGAAGCCTACCTGAGTAAAGAGAGTGGCCGGCTGCTCTGACAGAAAATCAGAGCTTCTATAAAAATAGTCTGCAAGCCTAATCACGTCTTTGTAGCAATATTAGTTTGACTGTTTTATCACCACTATCACAGCAGAGCTCTAAGAAGCTGCAGGAGCTTTGTTCTTCGTCTTTTTCAGCATTTTCTATGAGGGCATATTCTATTGCCACCCCACTGTTTTTTTGTTTTGTTTTTTTTAGAGGAAAAGGCACTGCCAAGACCATATTTTGTGCTGATATGGAAATCAAACAGCTTGATGTGTGCTTTGTTTACTTAATAATTAGTTTTGGCAGCTGCATGCAGTAACTCATCACTGCTACAGTCCTGGTAGACTCAGAACAAACTCCCTAATTGAGCTAACGTGCCTCAATTCTCCGTCTTTGTGATGAGCACCAAAAGTAGGATTACTACTACTACTACTATTACTACTCCTATCATCACACTTGTTTCACTGCTACAAAAGAAAAAAAAATAAACAACAGAACAATAAACATGGCAGCTGTCCTTGACATTCAATCAGACTTCTCCTGAACTCTGCACCCAAATCCACTTTGAGTTTCAATATGCAATGGATTTGAAGAACTGCGCTTAATTTGTCTCTGCAATGACTCATTTTGATAGTTGTGATTATGGTTGTGTGCTGTCCAGCTAGCTAGATGCCAAGAGAGCGTCCAACATACATCCCCGTGCCAGGTTTACACGTTTCTCCACAGTGATATCCATAATTTTGCTTTGTTCAGCTTTACAAGCTGGAAACAGAGTCAGTCAATAAGCTATACTAAGGAAGCTAAGCTTAGAAAATGCAAACGCCAACCGCATGATTGAGAGAAACACTAACAGTAACCCACAGATGAAAAACACGCTGCCAACTAGAAAGCACCTGGGCTCGCCTAACAGGCCAGGTTTAATAAGACAATAAATAATGGGACATGGAGATGTGCAGACGTAACAAACTTTCTATTCATTTCTCTCCCACATGTAACAAACGCCAACTGCAACTTTAAGGGATTATACTAGCTGTCTGTGCTCTCCGGTGGGACACCTTTAAAAATCTCAGTGTTATGAGAATACAGGGTTTAGTAGTCAATGACTATCAGCATCATCTGTGATTAATGATGCCGGAACCCTAGTTGTGATTGAGGTTGAGTAGTAGAACATGAACTTTGTAAGCATTATGTCCTAATTTACAAAACATCTAATTAGTTTCAAGAATAAGAATGACAACATCAGAGGTTGTAGTGAATAATTTACCTGAAGGCATGAGTCAAGGGCCAAAGTCTTTCTTCCGCTGCATAGAACGAGTGTACCTGATATTTTTTGGTATCACCTCGGTAGAGGGTCCAGGTGAGCTGAGGTGACGCTAAAAGTTGACTTGAAAACATTGCAGACTATTGATTGGTCAGAGAATTTCCACTAGACTCTTCAATCTGCAGACACGGGACATCCTGTACAATCTTAGAATTTCTATATTACCATTAAATTACACTACCATTAAAAGCTACCGCGATTTTATTATACACTTTATTATACAAAATGGCAGCCCACAAAACCCTGTCGTGGTCAGCTGATGAAGTGGAGATGTATCGAGAACACCATCCCTTCAATATCTTCTGTTTAGAAGAGTTGTATACTGTAGCTCCTGTGTGTGTGAGCCTGTGGTTGAGTAAGAGAGAGTGGCAGAGAGTGACGGTGAATGCGAGCTGAGAGAAAAAGGATAGCATTGAATTTGTTATTAAATGTTCTGTGTTGGATACAGTTTGTCACTGAATAAAGCCCGCAGCTTCTTAAGACTCAAGTGAAGTTCTTGTGTGTTGTTTCCCCAACTCCTGGAAGAATGAAGGGCGGCCACCAGATAAAGAATCCCGCCTATGTTGACAGGGTACTACCAGTGGGAAACAAAACTGAGGTGAAGAACTTGGTAGTAAAAGCAAGTCAAGTCGAGCGCCCTGCAATTCAAAAACGACATAAGACCCCCACACATAATACATGACCTGCATACTACAGCACACACAGCACACAACACATATAAATTGAGAATAGCATAATCCTTTGTTCCGTTTCTTCAAACAGCTATATTCACTGCTATTTTACTTTGCTCTCAAAAGTGGGAAGAAAGAAAGAATGAAAGTAATTATGCAAGAATAAAAGCAACATGGGCTTATTACACTAACATCTGGGGATTTTGCTGACTTTTAAGGGGTTTTTAAGACCATAATTATTCTACACAATGTCTACTGAGGTTGAATGGGTACAGAAGCTACGATGCAGTAGGATGGCTGATTCTTCCTAACAAAATCAGTTCAGGCAGCTAATAACGGTCAAGAACCGAAGAGGTTAGGATTTCACGCTTTTAGTGAGTTCTCCCTCCCTGTCTTCACGCAGCATCCTCCACAGACATTATGTTACACACACACACTTACCAACGTAAACACACTCCCTCAAATGCAACGCATTCGCTATATGTGCAACATCCTCTCGCGCTCAATCCCTCAGAGCCCTAAAACCTTAACAAGGAAGATTTAATCAATTTTCAAAGTAAATGGGTGAACAAAGAAGGGGCCATTATCGTTATGCTAAATGTTGGCAACAGTTGTGTGTTCCCATGGAGAGAGCATCTCTGGTGGCGTTTTGGTAAACCTCGCACACAAAATATATTCATACTTGCCAACGTGTTTTTATAAATGAGAATTCATAACATCTAATCTGTAACAAAAAGCACTGCCTGTGGTATTATACTTTTTTGGGCTGGTTATGTCACTTGGTAGCGTATGTTTTTATGAATCTCATGAATACTGTATATAACAGAAGAATCCTTTTGAGCACAGCAGAAATGTACCTGCAGAATATTCGCAACTATCAAAACATCTGTCAGTCAAAAGTTATGTTCTGTCACAATTAAATAGCAAACGCTTCCTGCTGGAGTCGTGGTTTTGCACGGATCCATATCAGACAGAAATGCCAGTTTTTCAAACAACAGAGAAACCCCGACATCATAAAAAACTCACTTTTGCTCAAACCAGAAACTCTGTTTTCCTTACTGTGGTTAACTTCACTTCCAACAGTCACAATGTGTGTGTGCAATTAACACTTAACTCTAAAAGCGTTCAGATAGATTCAAGGCCAGATCAGTATTCCTACTCTGACATCAGCTGGTCACAGCTAAAAGAGCAGAGGGAAACAGTTAGCACAGCTGCCTGCTGCCCACGCCACGCTCTTCACTTCAACAGAAACAAAAAAACACTACAGTTCATTATAGGAGGAGAACTGAGCACTTTCAAAACAGCATAAGCATCAGTGGGAGAGCTAACTGATGTAAACAAGTCCACACCAGTGCACCTATGAATAGCCTGGAAATATTGATACAAGCAAACAAAAGATGTAGCAGATACCTGTGGACCTCACCACCTACACACACAGTGTGGGTGGAGAGGAGCACATTCCCTGATAGAAGTATTTCTTATGCAAAAGCAATAATTACACAACACACATCCTAAACACACAAATTGAAATAGAACAGGATTATCTGTAAAGCAAATTAATTGTTGTGTCACTATTAACTGTTGGCAGTGTAGCAATCTTTATGTAAAGTTTATGTAAATCAGCACACAAACTCCTTTTAATCCATAAAGACACTGACAGTATATATTTATCATCCAGTTTATGAAAGTATCTGAGCGACTGGGAATAATTATGCCATCTGTTTAATATACAGTCTGTCAGACAAAGTGTCCTGAACTCACTCTAAACTGTGGTTTCTGTTAATCCACAGCAGAGGTGTAGCAGCTTCCTCAATGCAGCAAGAGGCACACATCACGAGATTCAGCCTGCCTAATATATTATACATTTCTATCATTTATGGGAAAAAGAATAATAAATTCTGGTCTAAAGAGAATTAGACCTAGATTATCCTAGAGAAATAGGATCCTATTTTCTTTCAGTTTCCAAATTTATTTTAGACTAAAGAAAACAATTATATTTTCACTGATTCTAATAGGCTTCATTTATGTCAATAGTTTATAGTCAGTCTGTAACTGTCAAAATGAACTAATTAATGAATGCAGTAATGAATAAAGGAGTTATGTGGATCCTACAATAAGCTTAATACATTTGTATTCAAATAGCAATTTGCATTGATACATTATATTTTCTGCTCCAGCCACTATCGTGGAAAATTATGAACAAATACACATTAGGAGGTTAGTGATTCCAGTGTAATCACATCAATGTTTGGGAAACAGATGGAAAATGAGATTAAAGCGTTTCCAAAAATATAACAAATTCTCCACTTTATGTACAGTATGATCCACATGGACAAAACATTAACCACCTTGGGAAATAAAGATGACTTTTGCTGGCAATATTAGAAAATAAATACTGTTCTCTTCAGTAAGTTATACATTTTTAATTACTTTTAAATATTCAGCCATATAGAGATGGCTAGGCAGTCCTGGAATAAAGTAAGACAAGCATGAAATTAATCAGTTATTCTTTCCACAATAAAAGATGGTGGTGACAAGTATCTGTTGCAGCCAACAGGAAGCTGACTGAATGTTAAACATTATGCAGTTTTCACTTTTTTAGCTGCTTGATTTATGGCCATAATGAAGATCCATTTGTACATTTCAAAATTCTTCAAAATGGATCAGTTCTATCTGATGTGAAATGACTGTGAAGTCTGAAGGAGGGCAGGGACTCTGGGGTGGAAGCTGGGCTGAAACACGCTGGTATACCATGAGGCAAAAGCAATAAATGCACAGGAAGTAAAATGACTAATTGTTAACCATAATGTTGTATGAATAATAAGCTCTCACAGTCTCATTAACACTAATACTGAGTCATCTTTTCAGTGTAAAAAGAGTGTAAACAGTGCTGAAGATTTCCTGAGAAATGATCAGTGGACTCAGTGGACTCTGAGTAGAAGGGTGCTCAACCATCATCTCTGTGAGTATATGCTTTGGTGGGCAATCACATGTCTGCTGCCTCTTGTAATCTGTAGTTCTCATCTGAGCTGTGGTCATCTGCTGAGGTTAAAGGTCGCAGTGAATGATGACGGCTTTGACTTCCCACAAGCCTCAGATATGGGGTATTGCTGATCTGGCTGGAAGGGAGGCTGCCTGGAAGGTGATCAGGCTGCTGTTTTTTTGTAGCGGCTCGAGGAACACATGCTGATGTGCACGAGACACATGCACACATATAATCATTTCCAAGTGCTTCAGGCAGATCACACATTTAAGCTGACCTATGCGCCTTTTAATCAGTGTATGGCTGTGACACACTGAAGTGAAAAGAAACAAAAAAAAAACATGATTACCGCTGGGGATAATCCCATTCTATAAGGCCTGGAGGCTAACACATACAATCTATACCACACACACACACACACACACACACACACACACACAAACACACACACACACACACGCGCACACACACACGGATGTCCGCTATATCCAGACTAGCAGCAGGTGGTAAATTCTCAATAATTACAACCCTATGTCACTTTTCATCTAAAGCTTTGACACATGTCAGAGCTTCTTACTGGTAATTTGCATGCTGACGATGGGAACATGAAAAGAAAGTATAGTTGAAGCTGCAGCGGTAAGTAGATCAAAGAGTAATAGGTATGAGAGGTGAAATCTGGCTTCACCGTGAGACACTGTGCTCTACAGCAACAGTTATAAAAAAATAAATGT
Source organism: Sparus aurata (assembly GCF_900880675.1). Classification (NCBI taxonomy): domain Eukaryota; kingdom Metazoa; phylum Chordata; class Actinopteri; order Spariformes; family Sparidae; genus Sparus; species Sparus aurata. The sequence continues at coordinate 11,042,234 of NC_044190.1, forward strand.
ATGCATCATTAAAAACTGATACGCATTTGGGGCTGCTACAGGCCAGCTAAAGGTACAGTGTACTCGCTGAAGGTATAATGTACTACCATGAATGCAAATTACTTGCTTGGTTACTAATCACAGACGAAGAAGATAAAGGTCTGGGCCAGACAGGAGCAAGTAAGTCTCTGACGGAGCGTTCTAATAATAATTCTATTTCACTGCCTCAATGCACATTATACCAGTCCTGTGGCTTAAGCTTTTATATTGAAATGTATGATAATATTATTTGAAAACATAAAACATTACATTCCAAATGACAGCAATTCTGTATATTACAACCTTTTTTTTTTTTTATAAAAAAAAAAAGAGAGAACCAATTGATAACCATCTTAGGCCTAGTCTACACATATACGAGCATTTTTGTCTCTCTTTTCCATCACTGTATCATACATGTCCGTTGAGTCTTTCTAAATAAAACTTCAAACATCCATACTGTCACTTTACAAACTCAGATATGCCAACATCACAACATGTACTTCAAGTTCACATTTACCAATGATGCCTCAAACACTGATAAATGTGTGCATCTGCGTCATCGTTTCCAAAAATCTTGTCTGTCCAGTCGTAAACACTGAAAATGACATTTCTGAAAACCTTTACCATGGAGTTTTCAAAAAGCTCAGTTTTCAGTGGCCTAAAATGCTCTTTATTTGTGTAGAAAAAGGCCGAAATGCATAGAAAAACTTAGTTCTAAGAAATACCCATGTAGAAGTGGACAGGGCCTCAGTTATTTCAGTACTGCTGTTACTATACTGTCCCACTGTGTTGAGGGAGTTCACCCAACCTATTTAACCTGCGGCCACAGCTACACACATGGAAATCCATTATTTAATGCAGAACAATGCTGCACAAAACTGTTTTCTTCCAGATATCTTAACTTTAATATGGGCTGAAGTTCCACTTTGTTCTATTCTATGACTTTCTGTTGCTTCTGGGCTGCAATTCATCATCGAGTGGAGACTGGAGGATGAGAGGCGATCAGACAGGTGATTCATGCTCTTCTTCTCTCTGAACAATCACTTTACAAATGGTTTTCAGTAATGCAGCAAAGCAGAAACGCTGCTAATCCAATACCACAGTACTAATCTAATATTAAAAACACTATTTCCATTTCCATCATCCAATTTTACTGAAATTAATGTCAAATGTGCTGTTCTGCAAGATGTAGCAACAATGCCATCTTGGGTCACTGGACAATTTTAGCTTGAGATTTAATTGAAAGATTAGGAATATATGATAATTGTATTGAGACAGTTTTCATAGTATCTGTGATTAATGATCAGTAATACAAAATGAGTATTTAACTAAATGACTGTGATCATAATTGTTGCATTAATGCAGCCTTCCTGGATGAAGATTTTAGTCCCTTTCTATGGCTTTCTTGATGTCAAATGTGGCATCTGCAACCTACTGAATAGCATAAATCAACTTGCTCTGTTTGTGTACGGCAAACTTCAACTAAGTAGTAAGGCCATAAAATCTGTTGTATTTACCAGGAGGCAGTTGGGAAAATAAAACTGGCAAAGAAGAGCATGAATTTTCAGCCTGCTGGGAGAGGGATAAGAACGTGATACACGGTACAAGACTGTATGCTGTGCTGTTTCATGCTGTGACATCTGCACCTAAAAGAACTACACTTTATCATCAGACTTCCTGCCGAAAGTTTCTGCCACTGAAATAACAAAAGGGAAGGAAAATCACTCCTTCTCTAGTTCCACATTATTTTTCTTTTTGTGCAAGTCTGTTTCTTAGCCTCTTTTATTGTGTCTCCCCAAAACCCCGACTGCTCGCCTTTCTTCAAACACCAGAACACCTTCAGGATCTCCTTTCAGCGGGGTGCACCAGCCTTGTATTCTTTGTTGTGGTTTAACAATGTTGATCTGTGTGAGCAAGTAAGCGTGTTGTGCAAGACAGAGGAAGAGAGAGACAGACATAGAGTCTGGAGGGACCGTCTGTCCTGTGACCTGGATATAACGTGGACCCTGAGGAGTGTAGTTTTAGGAGCTGCCGCTAGAAATTACACACTGGACAAACATGCAAACATAAACACACGTGGACACGCTGGCGCACACAAGCACACACACCCTCAATCTGTCTTGTAGTTATTAATGACTGTTTCCAAAACAGTCTGAAAATGGATGATCTATTCCCCTAACGTGTCTGTTAAATAGACCAGCATATTTATATGTTTTCCAGAACAGTGTAACAGCTCGATAGTTTAATGTCGATGACATCATCTATAATTTTAGATAAGAAAAAACTATTAATATGACTTAATGCTGACTGATAGCATCTAATAGTGCATCACTTACAGTACAATTAATGTCACACATCATTAAGTGTTGTGATAGACCCATCTGACAGCAACAACAGCAATTATTTAATAGAAGGAGACGCTGGGTAGTTAGAGTGACAGTGTGCTACTTAAAACTTCAAATTTAAACAAAAGGAATTCCAAGTTAAAGGTCCAGTGTGTTGGATTAAGTGACATCCAATGATGTGGTTGCAGATTGCAATCAACTAAATACCCCTCGACTCACCCTCCACTACAGTGCAAACAATTGTCCTCTCTTGAGAGTGTTTGGTTTGTCCCTTCTGGGTTACTGTAGTTCCGTGAGCATGCAGCATGGCAGATTATGTAGATATACAAGACTAAAACAATGGACACACTGATGGAAACAAACATTTTAATTTCTTCTGGTAGAAGCGTATACTTGTAAGTAAATACACACTAAAAATAAAACTGATATTATGTGCATCAAAATTGAGACTACAATTACTGTCATTAACAGTGACTAAAGACAAAATCCTCTTCTCCTTAAGGATTAATGGAAGAACCCTTCCATCATTTGCTGGACCAAGTCCACACTATGTCAGACCCTGAAATTATGGTCCACTGACTGAGTGAACAAAGTAAGACAGAGCATCACTGACAGGTGGTGGAGGTTGGGATGAGTGACTGAAAGAATGAGATTACAAAGCTGAAATGAGTTTCCTTTGCAGAATGTCTCAGATCATTCTTACAGACACGGTGAACATCCGATCATGTCTCTTGGACGCCTCCCTGTAGTGTGCTGCGGGCACTGGCAGCGGACCCTCGGCAGACCAAGAACACACTGTTCATGTGTCCTTTGAACACTTGAGTAGCCTCCAAAAAGGGCTGGAGGTTGCAGTTGTGTACAAGGACGTCAACTTTTTTTTTTAGCTTGCCTCCACAGCCAGAACCAATTGTCAGAAATTGGGCGGATGGTTGAATAAATGACATTATCACATCTTCAAATACAGCAGTATCATACAGATGCCACACATCTTATTTAAAAATATGTCACATTCTGCTTTTCAATGTCTAAAACTACCTTTTTTAATATATATATTAGTGCTGTCAGGCGATTAAAAAAATTAATCTAATTACTTACAGGATTTGTAATTAATTAATCTAATTAATCACATTTTAATCTCATATCTGCTAAAGGTACCCAAATAAAGAATTTGAATTCTAGTACATTACAAAATTGTACTGCATGACTAATCAATTGAATACACTAAGAAGCGAAGATATGAAATCCACATTTTTATTGGTGAAATGCGTTTCATAAATGAAATTTAAAAGAAAATGGTCAAGCACATCCCAGCAAACCAATTAGGCCAGGTGCATTATTCAAAAATGCAATACAAACACACCTATATAAATACAATTCAGAAATAAAATAAGGCCGAGTCTCAAATAGGCACTTAAGCAGACTCTCAATCCCGACGTGTTTAGCGTTTAAATGATAAGTCGAGCTGGAGCAGCTTCGGTGATAGGAGAATTATTTTTTACAAAAGCTACAAATCACCGCGTTCTTGTTGATAGTCCCGTCTTCGTTCTTTTTATAAATAAACTTGCCGTTCACAGGCCCTAGCAACGATGTGCTCGCCTCGCTCCCCTGAGTCGCATCCAGGGTGTCTGTTGTCACCCTGCTTTGACGAGCACATCCGGACAAGTTCCTCGGTGCCGTAACGTGCCACTGCCAAGTAGCCTACGGGTCATTCAATGGGCCAAATTTAAAATGCTCGCGCATTGAATTGCCACTCAGAATCTCAGAATTAATTGCGTTAATTTTTATAACGTGTTAATTTGCAGTGTAATTAATTAATCGCATTAACGCGTTAAACCGACAGCCCTAATATACAGTGGCGGTTCTAGACCAGTTTTAATAGGGGGGCCAGGTTGGGGCCGGCTTTTTTGTTAGGGGGCACATACAACCCGGAAAAAAGGATAAATCCCTCATTCAGGCAAAGCAGTGGTTACAATTTCAGCAATATTGATTGGGTAGTAAACTGCTGAGACACTTTATTTCTGCCTTTCCCTTCAGAACAAAATTATTGCAAGAAATCTGTCATTGTGTTATTAATGCAGACTCCCTGTCAGGGGGGCCACAGAGGGGTCCAGACTCGGGGTTACAGGGGCACTGGCCCCTGTTGGCCCCCCCAGAACCGCCCCTGCTAATATATATATTTTGTATAGTTGTGTCCTTACATTATACTAAACATTTTCAACATTTTTTATTCAAGGTAACAGGACCTTTCATTTGACTGCCTTTTGCTATAACTTCTGGAAGACAGTCAGACAGTGAGGAAGGAAATCGCCATCAGTACTAATCAAAAAATGAATACAAATGAACACTGCTATTACATTTCAGCCTGAATCACTTCATATTTTCATCAGCATTGGTGGTTGATGATCCCACACTCTTAAGTCCTGTTTTGTATGAGAGATCCCTAGCAGCAGAAATTGCATATGTGCATTTTGCAAAGCCATGCCCAACCTGAGCTCTCCCACAAAATGACCTCCTGCATTCATAAAAGACCCCCCAACTCTATTTATTCCTACCGTTCCCTCTGTCAGCTCATTGTTCGATTGATTCCACCCGATTACTCTCATCTCACACCCTCCACTCCTTCCGTCTTCCTACTTGAAACACAAAGATCTGTGTTCATTTTGCTGGGAGGAGGAGTGAGGCGGACTGGCAGGACTTTTATGCGAAAAGCAGCTATAAATATCCACTTGGAAGGAAGAGGAGATGAAGAGAGGGTGGCAGAGAGGGAAGAAAAAGAAAGAAAGAGAGGGATGGAGAGGGTGTGGGAGTTAAAATAGATCAGCTGTGGGCTGTACAAATATTTGGTAAGCAGAGAACATTTGGTTAGAAGGAAATTAAAGACGAAGCGATGCCCAATGCAGGATACACTGCAAAAAGTTACTGAATCCAAAGCAGAGGATGCATTCAATAAACTGTTTGGGCAAAGCAAACACAAGCACACTCTATCACTCAAGATGACCTCTGAAACCTTGTGCCTTTACTGAAAAGAAGAAATGCAGCTCAGAATTACCATGAATCTATGTATTGACTTCTGGGAGCACTATCAAATGTATGTGCCTTTATGTCATGTACTTATTAGAAGTCTTCATTTTTACAGGTTCAGGGAAGACATTTTAAGACTTCTCCAACCTCTGAACCGTTCTTTCTCTCTTACCACCCTGACCTCTTACCATCCCCATCCTCTATATGCTGATGATGTGGTGATGTTACTGTGTGGGTTGGATGGGATTACGATGCTCGGGCTTAAAATGAGAAAAAATGGATGAAGGGAGAGGAAAAGGAGAGAAGCTCTAGCTTGTGTGATTAGAGCTGTTGAGACAGAAGTCACTTCTAGATCAGGGTGACTGCAAAGGGTTAAGCCTGACAGGACTTACTGGTGATTATATCCAGCCTCGACAGAAAGCAGGCTTCAAATATACGAGTGTATGAGTCTTTTGAAGCTCCTACCCAACATCATGCCATTTCAGACACAACAAGCACTCAAACAAACAAGACATAGGAAACGCACACACGCACGCACGCACACGCACACACACACACACACACACACACACACACACACACACACACACACACACACACACACACACACACACACACACACACAGGACAATCAGTATGCATAGACAATCCCAGCCCTGACCCCTTCAGCTATCTTATCTCCATCTCTGAGGCCGGATAATCCACATTGGTCCTTCAACAAAAACACATCCACATCCTGGTGTCCATGGTGCTTACGTCCAAGCACATGCTGTAGTGATTTTTAAAGGGCTGTCTTATCAGTCGCCATGACTGTAAGCTGAAGAACACACTCACCTTTGCTGTCCTCTCTCCCAGTCTGTGCTTTCATAAACTGGATGGTAATCACTTCTTCATTATAGTGCAAAGTCATATATTCCTATTGCTCAATGCAAATCATTTTAAAACTCTACACCCTGCAGCCAAGGACAGCTTTGCACAGTTTCATGAATGTCAAAATGTCTGCAATCACATTAATTTATGCCTAATTTATGCTTCGGCTGATATCTTATGATTTATTAACGAGAAGACTTAACTACTTTTGAAAACTACTTTGAATATATTGCTGTTCTTTGGGTATGATAATAAGAGCTGTTCTTCAGAAGTATGTAATCTTAAAAATCACCTTATCAGTATTAAAATGTATGTCTGAAACTAGTCGGATTTTAACAAAGAAAATGATTACATGTGAACGTTCCTGCTCGACTTTGTTTGATCTGATCAGTCAATCTGACTTAATAGCTTTTAGTTTGCAAAAAACACATGCGTGACTGTGAACTGAAACATAACACATCAATGAGACTAGTGTTTGTGCTCCAATATGAAGACTCTTTTCCCAGCGTGAGACCATGTCAATGCAAGTAAAGTAATTTCACAGTTATTTAATGACTAAATCCATCCTCCATGTGGCATCTTAAAAAAACCCAACATTTATAGGTTTGAAAGCTAAACAGATTTACATAAGCCTTTTAAATATGCATCTTGAGATATTAGGCTCCAATCAATTTCACTTTATGTTTCGCTGGCATACTATAGTTAGTATAATCTCATCAAAATGGGGAATGTTACATGACAAATTGGAATGTGGGGAACAAATGAAGTGAGTGTTCATCAGGATTGAGAGGATATGCATTTGCATGAGATCTGTGATTCTCATGACATCGACTCTTTTACTAGCACACCATTTGTGCAGAGCTGTGTGCTACATTTGCAGCCCCTGGATGTAGACACACTAAAGCTGTGTGCCTCTGCACTGACGGCTCATGAAGTGAAGCATAGTACTGAAATGATTAGTTGGAGTGGGGTTCAGGGACCTACTTGAAAGGATTCCAAAGTACCGCTTCCAAGTAGGGATTAGTTTAATTTCAGCAGTATCTCATTCATCTACTAGACATTATCAAAAACATTATCTACAAATCTTACTCTTAAACAAGCAGTTACTCTTCAGAACACCTGACCAGCATGGCGTCCACATTTAAAAAGGCTAAATGTCAATAATTAGACTGTAGCTGAGAGTGTTTGTTCTCCTACCTGCCACTGGTGTTGCGGAGGACCACCAGGGCATCAGGGAAGCCGTCCAGGTTGTAGTCCCCGAGGTGCAGGGCCAAGGGTTGGCTGGGTTTTCCTGGCACAAAGCCCCAAACTGTTTCCCTCCGGCGGAAATCAGACAGCACTGATGCCCACTGCAACAACAACCGAAAAATACACATCATTCAGAGTTAATCAATACAACACTGGGCACAACTTTAGCAAAACAAAAGAGGAAAGGTGGACGGTAAAGCATACAGAACTTTATAAAGGCACTGCACTTGTTGTAGCTACAAAACAATGTGAACTAAGGTGCTTTACTCAATTAGTATGAAGAAAACTACCTCTAAGTACATAATAGTTCTGTTTTTTTTCTTTCTTTCTTTTTTGTACCTAGGCCATTAAACTCTTGTTAAACCTTGTGTTTGCACTGATTGTTGGCTACAATTTGGTTTTCACACAAGCATAGTAATTGTTGTATATTTTACTTGGCAACTCGAGCAGGCACACACAGACCAAAAACAACAAATACAATGTGCAAAGTACAGCAAAGGATTGCTTATTCAAAACTGCTGTGTTGAAGCAGTTAAGCGCTTGTAGTGCTAATTCTAAGGGTTGGATCATTTATCAAGGTAAGCAACAACAACAAACTTGTTGCACAGTAGAAATCTCCATTTGGATATTTCTGGTACTTCAAGTGGTTGGAAGATAATGCAAAGCCAAAAGTGAGCAGGTGCAGATCACAGTCCAGTTTGGGTAATTTAAAACCTACAATATGTTATTCAGGTGTCATCATGCTAATTATTTCATATGGAAATACCACTGGTTTCATGCATAACTCAAAGGCACTGATAAAAAATATTCGATGTAATGGTAATTACACCAAGTGAATCCAACTTGTGCTATGACAAGCTAAAAAAGAACAATTTCAAACTAATAACAAACGTTAGTCTCAGTGGACAAAGAGCAGCAGTGCAGGGAACAGACATTACAAACAACAATCACAGCAACCCTTTTCAGTGCAGTAAGAGCACTCCAAAATACTCCTCATAATGGTCTCACACTGGCTAGTTTGGGGAGTACATTTAACACAGAAAATGAAAGTGTAACGAAGTTAACTCTTAAGTCCTACAATAATATGACTGAAGTCCAATCAAACTGCCCGCCTTATAACAATTTATCTTCTTTGAGATTACCCTGAGTGCAAACTAAGACTCCTTAAGTAAGTAAGCTTTCACAAGAAAATGATTTACTTGGGAAGTAAAAAGCAAATTACTTAATTTGCTAGAAGTGACTTGTAAATCCTCAATTAAGCAACTTACTTCCTATGTGGGGAAACTGTACAAAAACAAAGCAAAATATAAAGGGAAACAAGTTATCAAATACAAGATAAAACACAAATTTCATGTTATAATTGCCATTTAGCCTGATAAACTACAGCACTCGTAGTCTGCACTCTTGCCTTTAATGCCATTCTCTTTACATATCAGATGCAGGAGCTGAAGAAGCCCTCCCATGCTGTTAACCATACACAAATGAGGCACCTTTCCCTGATGTTGACGATCTCAAATGTCGAGGTAATAAGGCCCTGAAGGGGGCCTTGCTCTAATACTGCTATTGACTGATGTAGTCGGAAGAAATAAAGTCAAACTACAGAGGAACACGTAGTACACTGCATAAACACAAACGGCACACCAGAGAGACCCTTATCACCTCTGAATTCACTTAACAGCAGCATCACTCTCCCAACATAATATCACTGGTTTAGGCCTAGACTCTCTATTTATGTTATAATGTCTTTTTCTTCCAGCAGTACAATTCCAACAGATGATGGTGAAAGCAACAGAAAAATGAGCTATTGCATTTCATTCTGCTGGAGAAAGGTTTATTGTAACAGCCCATCTATTCCCAGGGAATTCATTTTATGGAGTCCCAACCAGCGACTGGTCTCCCTGCTTACATTATTGTCCTCACAATGAATTGTTAGCCAGTGGACTCCTGTGAATTACATATAATACAAAACAGGTAGGTGTTACAAGGGAGAGGGAGACAGAGGGACAGAGAGAGAGCATTATTATCCCTAATCCTAACCCTAACACAATTCACAGCAATTCATGACTGGCATGTATTAAGTACAGGATGTTCAGTTCGGTACATGAACTGTTCTGTCTGGTGCAATTATGAATCAAATAATTACAGTCATTAATACTCTTTGACAGTCTAATTACATGCCAGGTCTTGCCACACATGTCAAATGCACCTATTGGCCAGTTATCTATCTAAATCTAATACAGCTTAATGCCACAGTCCTGCAATAAATCCTGCCTTTACAAAGGTAAGTGTTCAAAGACTTGATTTTAGCTAGGTGTCCCTCTTACCTGGCCACTGAGTGCAAATTCAAACTATAGCTTTACTAGAGTAATGCATGCTTTATTGCACACATGTGAGAAGTCTTTTATTCTCCTCTGGTTTTCTAAAAAGACTCAAAACTACGCCAAATAACCAGTTTGGAAACATTTCTATGTATTAGTGTGTGTGTGTGTGTGTGTGTGTGTGTGTGTGTGCGGCCAGATGCTGGACCTTTAAACTACTCATTACTGTTAAATAGAGAGAGCAGGTGCAGAAGTGAGTCACCAGAGAGACACTCACCAGAACTGCCACTAATAGCTTATAATATGACCAGCATGGCTGAGAAAGAAAACTGAAGCCAATTACCAATTAGTGAAATATTTATCACACAAGCCTTGATGTCAACAATTTAAATTTTCTCCAAACCAGCTGTGCACATGATGTGAACACAGGTACTGATGTAGAGGCAGACACTGGGGCCTGTTTGTAGGGGTGGCAGACATGGTGGTAGGTCATGTTAATGATATGGTTGCTATATAACAACTTAAGTAACCTTCACAAGGGCTAAGCCAAATGGTACGAAGCTTCTACTGTTGCCATCGTAATCTATGTCCAAACCAGTGTTTGAATGCCAGTCCGAAGTAATGGCAAACTAAGACAAATTCATTTTAAAAACACTTATGATTTATGGTTGACCATTGCTGATCAAAACTAACCCTAAATGAGCATCGTAATCAAACTCAAACCACTAGACATTTTGGGACATGATGAGACCACAACAATTCAACATCTTTCATTCAGCTCCCTGTGATACGCTGTGATAAAATACAATAAAAAATATATGAGAAAACATTCTACCACTTTTTCACATTCATCATTTGGAAGAAAAACACAAGTGAGATCCTTATCCATTATTTCATTTACATTTGTTTATACATATCATTTTTGTTGATTTTAAGCAAAAGCTAATCGAATAACTTTAACATCCTTTACCCTTTAGGCAAGCAAAACATTCTGCTCCACTATTTTATTTTGAAGGACAGGGCTTTTGAATATTACATCAAAATGTGATGTAAAATTGAATCAAACTTTAACCCAAGTTTTCATTTTTGACCTCACGACACAAATATGGCAGTTAAAGTTCTTAGGTTTCGACATGGAGTAACTTGGAGTAGGCTGAAGTGAGTTGAGGATTATCGTGATCATGTTCCTCTACATACAAACGGTCTCATAAAAGCAAGGAAAAGATACACCAAGATATCTGAATATTTTTCAGAGCATGAGAGCGAGCTTGGACCTTTAATATGACGCTGCTGAGTCAAGCTCTCATTAAATGACCGTCGAGTGATGTTGCAATGCGGTTTAAGAGGCTGATGGCCTGCCATATGGGTGTAAAGCTTGGCTATGATTACTCCCATCCAGAGTGGATGGGAGTGCAGGAAATGACCACTGTGCTGTGGCTGGCAGAGAGTGAAGTGAAAAGAGAGAGAGAGTGAGGACCAGAGAGGACACTTTCAGCCCATCTGTGGCCGGTAAACACAATGGTAGACAGGAACAAACATAATGGTACGCTGTCCAACACAAAGATGCGGTTGAGTAAGAGATCAAAGACATAAGAGGAGAAAAAATAAGAGAAACACAAGAGTGGTTTTGATGACTATTACCTCTTTCACACTTGACAAAAACCCACTAATCTGGCTTCTGTCTTCAGTGGGAAAAGGTATAATTGGCATTAATTCTCAGTTCGAATGATTCTGCAGTAATCACACGTATTTATCTGCAGTGACAGAATCATGACACCTAGGTGGACACACTAATTTTCACCTCTTTTTTGTAACAACGCTGTGATGCGTGTTGAAGTCAGGTCTGTTGAAGCAGAACTTCAAAGTTTGGTTAGTCGATGTTCAGTTTGATGGACTAAAATTCCATTATCTACTGGAGGTAAAATGCAATATGTAAGAATATTGCCATTCAAGATGTCCAGGCTTGAAATGGGGAAAGATGTTGATCTAATGAGCATTGACTACACATTAGTTCCAATGTCAGAAGTTATTCAGGTTTTCATATAGCAACTACGTCTGCAATTTTTTTTTTGCTCTTCAGTCTGCAAGGCACATTAATTCACAGGTGAGTTATCTTTTACGCCGCAGTCCTTTGGTCTGTGCTCAGCATTACCATGCCTTTCTCTCTCAGGACAGAGTGAGGCCTTTGCTGGCCGGCAGCCTTATCAGCAGACCACTGTGCTGCTGTTGGCCCTGAGGCAATCAGTGCACTGTCTGTTGCTTCTTTTCTAACGCTGATTAGAGGAGGAGTGAGGAATTGCACAGAGAATACCAACAGCATCGAGTCGACGGCACAAAAATGCCAATGTGTCTCATGCATTGGTTTAAAGAGACACATTTGCAGACTATATGATGGCATGTGGGCTGCTGATTAAGGTAGAGATTACATTTTAATTCATAAATAAATGTCCATAAGCTTAAGACAGCTTGGGAGAATAGCAGAGGTTGAGGGAAAAGGATGGCAAAAAAAACAAAAAAAAGACAACAAACAAAAACAAACACTACAAATAATGAGATCAAAAGTACACGCATATGCAAACTGTATACTTGTGTGCATACATTTAATCAAAAATATAACAGAGGGATGGCATAATCAAGCAGGAGTTAAACATTAAGCCTGCCACAAAAGTAATTAATCAAGCTCTGTCAAATCAAACTTAACAGATTTTTTAAACACAGTACTTAAAACATTTTATAGTTTCCTGGTAAAAAGCTTGATTGCGTCTGTCAAACATGACCTAATGACATGATGATCATATTGTGTGAACATTTGGCAGAACAAAAACAGATGATGCAAGAACTAATTGTGGTAAATTAGCAGACGATATCACAAAGCGCAATGGCAAAGTGGAAGTCTTGAGATCAGCACTTACATTTTTCAATACGGCGCTTCAGTAAGATCAGACAGAGTTTGCCCTGTGTTTGTTTTTCATTGCTCAGCTGATTTGTGTGTGGGTTGTGAGGGAAAGCATATGGGCCTCAGTGAGGATATTAAAGGTCTCTAATCCAATCTTATAATTTTTTATCTGAGAAGCTACAATGAATAGCCAACCTGACAGAGGAGCAGCTTAAATAAATCATGAGGCAGTTACTCCTTCGTCGTAACTGTGGAGGTTTTGACATTTAATCACTAAATATAGAAGAGAATTTGAATAATGTCAAGTGTGTGTCTCTACAGATTAATCTGTGGCCCAACGTCCTTCCAGTCAAACAGCTCCTAAGTCTAAATAACTCAATACTGACATTGACTGGTTCAAATGTCAACATATTAAGACTAAATTGAGTGTGAGTTGTGTGTGCAGTGATCCAAATGACCTAGTTAATGGAGATGAAGACGATGATGGGATTTGTGCTTGCGAGGGAATCTGATACCTTTAATGGTAGTGTAGGGAAGGATCCCGCATACAAATAGCTTTTTATCAAACAGCGGGAAAACACAGACTGTGTAAGAGACACACACACACACACACACACACACACACACACACACACACACACACACACGAAAGCACACATATAGAAACACACAAAAAAAACGAGGGGCACAAACACAAAACCCCCTGACATAAAATCGCTCTCCTGGCTTTGCTGATGACTACAGTGAAAAACCGACGGCATGCTTGCAGACTCCCATTGATTCAACTTGGCGGAGAGAGCTCCCGCTTCATTAGGCCAAGAAATTAAAATGTGGGCGGCCTGCGGTGGGGATGGTAGGTGGTGGTGGGGTTTTACGGGGTGATGTGGGAGGGTGCTGCGACATCGACAGACAACGAGGCTGTCCAAAGCAATAAAATGATAAAAAAAAGAAAAGAAAAAACAGCCGTGTAATGAAGCAAAGGCTTTTATGATCCGAGCGATATAATGACTGTAATACTCATCATATTAGAGCTGGCACTAAAAGACAGCATGGGACTGAACAGCGGAGGAGTGGGCGAGAAGAGCTCACGACTAAAACTTAGTAAAGTATACATTCGGCCAGTATTACAATCATCATTGGCAATTATATGACTATGGGTCTACATGTATGTTATGATTTTACCCCAAAATATAATTCACATGCGCACAATCTTTTACTAAAGCATTTTCAATGACATGTTCTGACAAACAGCAATTGTTTTCTCTCAGTAAGCACCTTAACATACCAAGGGCCAATGGAACTTAACTGCTTTTTTAAACATTATCTTAAATGTGATCAAAATAGCAAAGTGTGATTCCAAAGGGTATGTTGGGGCAGGGAAATCTAAAAAATGCATTTTGTTTTGTAGTCATTAAGTTCATGTACCCAAATCTAGAAATGTGATTCAAGTCCCAAGTCTTTTTCTTCTTTTTCTGGGGTATGTCAAGTCATGTTTAGTCCTTGGTTTAGGCAAGTGAAGTCCAAAGTCAAGTCGCTTCCCATCAAAACAAATGCATTTGTATTATATTCATTAGTATTCAATGAAATAACTGTAATACAAAAAAACTTTATAAAAGCTTATCTAATTATTATTTTCTTCTCAATCTAAAAAGAGGAATCACTTTCAAACAGTGAAATAGTGACAGACAAAAAGTAAAAACATAACTTGAAACAAGCCATTATGACTCAAGAATCAAGTCTATAACTATATAAGTCCAAGTCAATCTCAAGTAATTTATTTTCTGTCAAATAGCAGGTCATTAAAACAGTGCCTTGAGTTGACTCTATTCCAAGTCACAATGACTCAAGTCCTCATCTCTGCCAAAATCTGATATGAGAGTACAACACAGAATGTGAGATTAAGGGCTCCATCTTCCACTCGGCGGAAATCATTGCACAGCGCAGGGCAAGTGTCAGAACCAGCGAGGGAGCGCGACCATATGTCTTTGTGTCAGCTGAGCAGGGTGGAGACGCTGCTACCTGCTGCCAGTGTCACCTCTCTGACCACTGACTAACCAGCTGACTGGGATGACGAGGAGGAGGCTGTCTGACTCACACTGGCTGCCCTTACACTGTCTGGGCAGCAACAGTAGGCAGCTGGCATGCTCTTCATGGGGGTAGAATGTGTGTTTTGCATGTGTGTAAATGGGAAGTTTTTATAAGCGACAGAAATGTGCAGACAAAAAAACATACAGAATTTGGTAACTTAATTGTATCTGTTTTATAGGTAAGGAAAGTGTGTTGCACAATAAATATGAAAAGATACCAAAACACATTTCAGAGGAGCCACATTCAAGAAAATGTGAAAGTGGCTGGTTCACATACCAGTTTTATTATGTTGTTAAAATTCTAACATTCACTAGCCATATGGCCAATGAGAAAAAACATTTGCACAGAATTTTTTTTCAGCATATTAAAAATATTGTGCTCTATTTTGGCTGTGATAACTTGCAGTTAGAGGGCTGCAAGCATACTCATAGAACTGGAGTAGCAGAGAACCGTGTTCATGCCAAGCCAACTACAGTAACACAAACATGGCACCCCATGTTCTCCTTTATTGTGTTCAAGAACCAATATGTCTTCATCTACTCTCCCCATCTGAAGAAGTGAAGACCCAGAGGATTACCTTTATTTTCGATGTTCCCACAACTAACCCTATTATTTGGACTGATTTCTCAACAAGGGCTAGCAACTTAAAATACAAGATACGCTTCAAAACTCAAATGCAAGCGTGGATCGTTACAGAGTTCAAACTTGGAATCTCTAAAATGTACCATTGCTATGGGTTACTGTGTATTTAGCAAGGAAACCTTTTGGACCTAGCACCAACTGTGCCAGGATATGACTAGTGTCTATTGTAGAATGTATGTAATGCAGAAGGATTCAGTTTTAACTGACAGTCAAGAAAAATTCTTTAACTTGTGCCTGTTGAATCCAATTTAACAACCAGAGTAGTAGATAACGGAAACCTTGTACTTTTGGAACTTAATACTGCAACGCAGCTAGGTTGGCTCTGTTGTTGACCTTACAAAAAATCTCCTTCTGCTGCGTGATCCTCTCCTGTATGTATGTCTGTTGTCTGAAAATGTACTTGATAGACAAGCCCTGTGGTACACTGACTATTGTACTTGGGTACATTTTTCCACAGATAAGTACTGTTGAGACTTGTAATCCTACCCCTTGTATAACTCTGACAATAAGCTACATTGCATATACTAATTAACCTTCATTATCAGGCAGGTTACTCCCCTCAAACCTCAGATAAGCCTAGACCTGATTAATGAAGACAGTAAACACATCTTTCTGAAAATACGTTCCCTAACACTGGCAACAGTGTGAAAAGGGACATAAACATGTTTAAGTGGAATATTCCTTTTATAATTGTTATACATTAAAAAAGAAGATACAGTGATATAGATTTGTGGTCATGTCACCTTCGCTGTTGTTATAATCTACATTATGAGGTCTTGTGGTGATAGAAAGGCATTAGTTTGGAGATTTCTTGGATTTTGTCATAAAATACAGTAAATATTAGTTGGCACAGAAGAACAAAAGCAATATCCTCAAAGCAAATCAATTCCTGACTGTTTCTTCTTGCCACAGAGCCAGGGGATGTGAACTGTGGCCAAACAGTAGCCGTCTTGGGTCACTCACTCATTGATGCTAGATGAGCAGTGTGGGAGAGCGCTGTGTCAGCCTGCACTCAGTGTCTATGCCTTCTGCAGTTCTTTTACTAAAAATGCTCGTTCTTGCAGTGTTTTACTGATGTTCAGGAGGTCTTTCTATCCACCTAACTAAAATACAGTAGCTTGTTACTATTCACTTGACAGGCGTAACAGCGAAAGATATACAAAGACACTTCTTTCTTTGTCATTTAAAAAAAAAAAAAAAGTAAGAATTTCCTTAAGAAAAATGATAAAACTAAATCATAGCAAATAGAATGCCATGTACCTATTTGGGAACCAACTTTATTATTTAACTTAGGGTCTCAGCACATAGTCTGGGGCACTACAACTCCACTAGCTTAGCTGGATTTCTACTGAAAAGCTGACTAAATTTACCACTCTTCTGCAGTTATTATCGAGAGCGGACAGGGAAAAGAACGGAATTCAGCATTTCTTACCCGCACTCGGTAATCGTCGCGTCGGGACTTCCCCGACCCAGAAGCTGATGGAAGAGAGTTGAAATCTGTTTTTAGCTTCCCAATAGAAATCCAGCTAAGCTAGCGGAGGTTAGATGCCCCGGACTATGTGCTGAGACCCTATTTGTACTGTTGCTGAAGTTTGGTGCTGTTCTGAGCATTATTTGTGGCTTTTTGGTGGCGGTTTATATTTGGATCCATTTACTGCAGTGTATTGTTGTCGTGCGGTCGTTTCTGAGGTTGATAAAACTCCGTAAATTAGCGGTCTGCTAACTTGATCTCTCGAGAGGGAGTCTAACACAGTTTCACGGTGATTTAGACCATGGATTAAATTTACACCGGAATATCCCTTTAACAGAGCCCAAAGTCACAGCTTTAGTACATATAATTACTTGGTAATATCATATGATAAGCTTGGCGAATCTAAAACCAAAGCATTAAAAAACAAGGGAAAACAAAACAAACTAAATAAATTCAGACACCAGGTTTCAAGAATTTGCTTCTATTAACTTAACTACCCATCATTCCATCTCCAAGTTAACTGTGAAAGATACTGTGCACTGGCTGTGTGTTTAGACATAATTATAAAAGGACATATAAAACAAAAGACATGCATTAAAAAAAGTAATTTAATTAATATTACATAATAATCAAACAAATACCACCTGTGTGAACCACTGGGCTTGACATAAAATTATATTATTCTCTGCAGTAATTTCCAATTGTGTAATAGAATGTGGAGGTACAAAAATGGAGGTCCACAGTAGAACAGCAGGCTTGATCAGTGTGTGTCTGTTAGGGCAGCGAGTGAAGAGAGATTGTTGAAGACCCCTGTGGTTTCCTTCAATATTGTGAGCTGACGGCCTGGAGCTGCTGCAGAGGTACTGCAGAGGCAGAACTCAGGCTGAGACCGCAGGACAGAAGGACTGAACTGCTATTCGGAGACAAACTACAGACACACACTCGTTTCTACTCAGCGGGACTTCTATGCACACCCGAAGGCATCATCATGTCTTTGCCTGTGTACATATCACTTGTCTTATTCGTTCTCCATTCCTCTTTTCTGTTTTTCCTGCTCTTATTCCCTCTGAAGAGACGACAGAAAGAGCTTTTTTTTTATTGCCTCACCTTCCTCCTCCCAGCCCCTCCTTCTTCTGCCCTTCCATTATTTTTCCATATTTCTCCTTTCCTACATCAAGCTCTCTTTTCATTCTCCCCCCCCCCTCTGTTTTCTACATCACTCCCTCCATTTTCTCTGTGGGCCGCTACCCCTAGAGGAGACATCTGCTGACTAGCTGCTCCACTGTAATGGAGCCACATGCACACAGCCCTACAGTACACACCTGGTGTAAGATCAAGAATAACCACGGCACTGGGAGTGTTTACGCCAAAAATAATACTGAATTGATGTGATCAGAACTTTGATGTGGATTAACATAAAAACTGCACGTTTGTGGAAAAGTTCATCAGTATGTCTGCATATTATTATCACGAGTCCATGAAAACACAGAAGCCTAGAGAGCCTGATAACCTCCACACTCTGCCCACCCATCCTTCCCTCTCCTCCTGTCTCTCTATGTGGCAGTGATGACTGTCTCTCAAACGCACAGTGACAAAGAACACAACATGTGTTCACTTCATCCATCAGTGCAGATAAGTCCTCCTCTCCCTGCCTCCCCTCCCCTTCTTTCAACACCACTCCGTTCACTTCTCTCTTCAATCTCCATTTTTTTGCCGCTGACAGGCAAACAAAAGAAGGCATGTCCACAGGGAGCGTGCATCAGTGAGTCTCTGTGTGTGTGTCTTTTCTGTGCACGTGTGTGGGGGCGGACATGCAGATAAGCCTGTAATATTTCTATTTTGGACTGAAAATAAAAAGTGGAAGCTAGTTCTCTGGCAGCAGAGGAAGCAAGAAAAAGGAGTGGAGTCTCCTGCCAAATGGTAGGATGCAACTGAAAAGACTTATACAAGATGGTACGTAGGTGGCGGTGGCGGTGGTGGCGGTGGCGGTGGCGGCGGTAGCAGAGAAGTGTGTGCTCATGTGAGTGTAAGAACAACGGTGAGTAAACGTATATTCACTTCTCTAAGTTGAATGTTAATCGGACAGGACTGAATGTGTGTGTTCATCTATCACTACTAGATCAGCCCCTATGTCTTTCTAAGCCAGAGTCCCTGCGCAGTGAGCCACGTGTTCAATGTCCTCTTGAAATAGACAGCCAGTATGCTGAGAAACAGGAGCTCTGACACTGAAATGGAGCCATGCAGAGAGGAGCGAAGCCATAAAGAACATAAAGGACAATAGTATTAATGAGATTGTTCTGATCAGAATAAAAAATGCATGAACAGATAAATAATCTGCTGAAAAGAGACCCCTTTTTGGTCATGGAAGCAATTACCATCCTCCCTAACTATTAAAGGTAGAAGAAGTCAGAGTGGATGGTAGAGTCCAATAAGTGTGAAAAGGAAAACTGCACTTCCTTTTCAATCACCTCTTCTTTAATGCTGCATTCCATTATACTGGGAAAGAACTCTCCAACACAGAAAAGTGCAAGCAAATGGTCATCCAAGATGGATTCCAAGTCAGAAACTCTGACAAGAGTCATTGGCCTATGCCATTACACAGCAGTATGGCGGTTTACCCAGTGAACAATTACCGTACAGCTGTTAATTCCCTTGTACTCTATGTAATGAGAGTAATGTTGCGAAAGATGCTGAAATGTCAACATTGTAGTCACCAGCAAAATTTTACATTTAAAAAGCTAAAACGAGGGTTGGGCGATGTCTCCCAAACTGGCAAAGACAGCATCTTAATCCCATTGAGAATCTTTGGGATGTGCTGGAGAACACTCTACGAGGCAGCTCGACTCTCCCATGGACCGCCACAAGCTGAAGGTGGTCCATAGAAATATCAATGTGTCTGATTTCTCTTTTGGCTGGGCAGAGCAGTTGCCAATTAATTTTATGTCAATTGACTGGATCATTAATCGTTGTTTCATCTCTTTAGCACCGACTCACATTTCATCATCTTCCTCTCACATATCAGTATCAAACTTCTATATTAAACACAGTTATAATATACACGCTGACGATATACTGCACGTAAACTAAACATTGCAATGGAAATGTTCTATCCTGAACACGTCACTCTGGAGCGCCCTGTTTCTCAGCTCAAACACACCGTTTTATATTGTATATCTTCCTAAATCAAATATCTTGTGACATTTATTACATCTCTGTTTGTAAGTCAGAGTTTTGCTTGAGGGATGATGAGTGAGATACTGTTTGAGGACATACATTTTTCATTAGCTAAACTCTTTACTATACGATGTGTGCTTTTAACATACACTGGAAGAAATCTGAAGTGTTACAATGATTAAAGTAGTTTCTGACAGATCTGAGCAGAGGATGAGTACAAACAGTGGAGTGGTATCACAAAGAATGGTAAAGGCTTAGAAAAAGAGTTCTGAACCTAAAAAGTGGTTGACTGAATGGAAAATCAAGGTAATCCATTGAATGAGGTCAAGTGTCATAGGGTCATGTGTGTGTGTTATGTACCTTCCCTGAGCCTGGCTTGGCCAGGTAGATGGCACTGTGTAGACAAGCTTCATCCTCACACACAGGGAGGAGGTGGTCCTGGTAGCCATCACCATCTGCCAGACACAGAAACAGAGAGAGTTAAAATTGCGAAGCTGAAATGTTGGATGGAAGCAGCTTGAACCATGATCCTCTGTTCTCTAAAACAGAACTATTTTAATATTTCCATTCCTTCAGAATGCCTTGGATTTGTTCTGGAAGCAACTCAAAGCACAGCGCAGCTTCTGGCAACAAAAGAAAATGGTGCCATTCTTTTTTTTCCCCACATGTGAGCCGGATCACAGGAACACCTGCTTGTTTCCTACGAGCAAACGAGCGGCACTCGTCTCTTTGATGCCTTTTGATAATATCAGCTGACTTGAAGGATCATTTTCTCCACTGATTTCCATCGCTATTAATTATTATCATCATATTGCCATGCAGGCTTCACTGAATGCACAAACGGGAACAGAGTCACCAAATCAAAACACCAGCTCTTCAAAGCACAACACTTCAGTCCACCACACTCACTTTCAGATAAAACACACACACACACACACACACACACACACACACACACACACACACCAGTGTATACCATATGACATAAAACCACAATTCAATATACATTAACATTCATAATCAGAGTTTGACTTGAGCTAAAACCATTATTTCATCACTTAATCAACAGAACAGCCTATTGTTATTGTTACTCCTTATACCTAGCCTTTTCTAGCTATGACAAGTCTGTAAGAAAAAAACCTCTGCACAGCTTTTGAAGTTTTTTGGCTAGTTCATAAAGACAGTGCACACACGTTCTGTGTTCAGCCGTTGGCACGGAAATTGACACCAGACATAAAGAGGTGAAACTGCTTCCAGGCTTCTCATCGCACTGTTTGTCTGAATCCCTTTCAACAGGGCAAGTGCACCACTCCCAAACAGATGTTGTGCCATGTGGAAGGGGAAAAGTGAATGACAATGATGATGAATGACAGTACAAAGCAGGGGAGGAGGAGAAACCCAATATGGCTGTCAGGGGCAACTGAGGAAGACGGGGAGAAAAGGTGAGAGATAAGGAGATGCACGACAAAATATAGAATGCAAACAAGTTTTTTATGGCACTGTTACATATTTTAAAATCATAAGAATGTTAAACTGATATAAGGTGATTATACTTGTTTAATTATGTTAGAGGAATTTGTTGAAAATGGACATTTATAATAAAAAAAACTGGACAGAAACACCACTAATCACTTATTATCTGTTTTTCATGGTTAGTGGCAATACGATAACTGATCATTTTACATTTTAGTATTTTTAATTAACCATAAACTGTAGTGCATGCATGCTATAGAGAAAGAAAGGCTAAGATGCAGGGAGCAAAATTGGATTATTTAATATTCCAATAAGATTTGTGGTGTTAAAAACCTGTAGACTTTTCTCTCCTCCTGGAAACCTTGCAGGACATGTATTTGAAATTTAAATCATATTGTCTTCCCCTGAATGTGTAAAATATCAATAAATGTCCACACCAGCAATGTCATGTTTGGCTCGTAATGCTGCAATACGACTGTCACCTAATGTGTCTGATTGTGAACAGTTAACACTGTGCTTGTTGAGTCAGTGAAAGCAACTCGGCTTAATATTATTGGCTCCATTTATAATTTCATCAATATACAGGATAAAATATAAATTTCCCAATATGCAGGTGATATTCATCATTTGTCTCTAAAGACAAATTAATGATATTGTACTTAAACATTATGATAGGATTTGTTCCCACTGACAGTGTAATACAGTGTTACTAGCCTTCAAATCAGTGAAAAGACAAAATATTTATTTTCTGGTATGAAAAGGGACAAAGAGAAATAGTAACTGTGGGTTTTCAACATTATTCAAAGGTAACACACAACGTAATGAAATGACATGTACATCCAATGTTGCACTGTGGTTGCCATCATAATATTTTCAGTTGTTTGATTCATTAACAGATTATTTAGAGGACTGAAATTACAAATAACCACTTGAGGTGAAGTCTGATGTCCATAGACTGTGAATATTGTCTAAGCAACAGTCAGAATGGTCTTTGCTATGGCTGGACACTCTGCTTCTGATTGGCCCACACCGAAGATTGAACAGAGAGAGTCGTCTCCTTCTGTAGCTAAAACGGAGCATTTAAGAGGGCGTCAAAAGTGGTGCTGCAGCAATGCACCATCTGAGAAAAAAATTTGTTGTTTGAATATCAAAGTATGGAAACGTATTCTACTAGGAACCTGGAAACTAATCATAACACGTCCTCTTTAAAAGTCCTCTCAAAAGTCCTCTTACTTTACAGAAGCACAATACTAAAATTTGTTTCAACACAAATTTTGCAATCTCCGGTCTTTGTTCTCAGCACTTCAGTTAGTAGACATTCTGACAGAGGCTGCAGGAGTGCTGCAAATAACTAGTGCAGAACGTGTTGTAATAGTTGGAAACATAAACAGTCATTGGCATACTCATTGACTGCATTAGTGTGGGTGTGATGAAAACAAACTGAAACAGTGAATATGAGTGAGTCTCCTGCACCATTTGAGGGTTTTCTGGAGTTTCGATAGAGACAGAGATGTGTTGATGCTGATGAGCTACTGTAAGGAGAGAATCAAAGAAACAGGCAGACGTAGAGAGACACCGAATGAGTGCTAATTCAGTCCTACAGAGGTTGTTATTTGGCATTCTGTCTCCAGTGCTTACTGTCAGTTCTGCCACACACACACATCCCCTGTCCTACCCGTCCTTTCTTTCATCAATACCTTCTTTCATCTACCTATTCATCTGTCTCTCTTTTAGTCCCGTTATGTTCTCCTTCACCCGTCTCCCATCTCACCCTCCTTCCCTCTTTTCCCCCTCTTCTAGCTCACTTCTCTGTCAGTCACTCTCTCTCCCTCCTTCTATTACTCCCTTCTCAGCCGTAATGCCTCTGTTTCTCTGTCCATCCCTCCTCCTTTTTATTCACCATCGTTCTCTCCCTCCCTCCCGCCATTCCTCTCTCCCTCCTGCTGACTATGCGTGGTGTGATGAAGATTGGCTGAGAAACTCGCAGAGGGAGGAAACTGCAGGTAGGGGTTGAAACGAGGAGAGGGCAGTGACGAGTGGGGAGGCCTGGGGAAGGACGGGGCAGAGGAACGAAAGAAACCAGAAGAGAAAATGGGTAAAGAAAACAACATGAGCGATAGAGAGACTACGAGAGAGAACTGCAGATATGCATTGTGACACATTGGCATTCATAGAGAACAACGCAGCACCAATAACAATGCAAATCATAATATGCAAAGCACATGGGGAGAAGCTGCCAGAAGCCTGAGTGTTATTTCAAACCTGTGATCTGACAGAGGTCGGTGTGTGGTATGTGAGCTTTCTGCAATTATGCCTGCGATGGGTGTAATAGATTGGGCGACATGTGTTTGACATGACTTAGGTGTCAGTGAGTCATAAAGAGAAAGAAAAAAGAAAAGTTTAAAACACATAAAACACAATTTTCAACTTCAGAGTTCTGTCACCAGGCAAATTATTCATGCCCCTCCACAAGCCCAGAGTGATTTAAATACAAGAGGTTATTTTCAAATGGAATCACTTGAAAATCTGAACTTGATGGAGGGCAACTACTTTTAAAACCTGTCACATATGCCTCAAAATCTGGAGTTTTTGAAAAAAAAAAAGAGTTTTTAAGTACCTTAATTGCCTCCTTGTGTTAAAGCAACTGCTGCAGCTCCCAACTGCTGACCGTGTTGGTAAGCATGCCAAATCATCTCCCAGTTGGATTTAGAACAATGCACACATATATAGCTACTAGCTGCATGACTAATAAAGCTAACTAGCTAACCACAGCTACAGTGTGCAGCAATCAGAAGTTACTTCTGCAACAAGTAAGGCTATCTGTCCACAAGGAAACTCAGTAAATCACCAACAGGTGAGGCAGAGCAGCTGGAGGTACCCACAGGCAAAAACTGAAGATTGTTTTTATACAATTCAGTTTCACCAAAATCATCAAGTGATAAAATTGTGTTTTTCTTAGGGCTGTCAATTTATCTTTATCTCCTCCTCAAGGAGATTTGTTTCTGCTTGTCATTCACAACGTCATTGTTGCATCGCTTCCTGGTTTCCCAAACTACGGAGCAGGCTTAGGGCCAGAACACACGTGTGTTAATCGCCCATCAACAATCAATGACGTTAATAGGAATTTACGTTGCAATTGGCCTGGCAACAAGAACACTCCGGCATGTATTATGATTCCAATCTAAGTCTTGTCTAATGTGTGGTCGGATAAACATAGCATAACAAAGCATATGCCTTTGAGGGTTTTATTGTATGGAAGCGAGCTTGGTTTCCTCTGAGGTAGGTTGGAAAAATGACAGATGCGTCCCATAGTCCTGGCTCTACACGTGAGCGGAGAAATTTACTAAGACGTGGGCCTGAATTGTATCTTGTTCCCACAAATTAATCAAAATTTGGGAATGTATTGATCTTCAGTGCTCTATGTAGCCCCTTTAACTGTCCAGAAGCACCTGGGATATTTGTGCCTTACAGTTTGCAAACACAAAATGGCGGTTTGGATTTCCCTTTAAATAACACAATTTGTTAATACTTAAACACTAATTCAAAATAAGTGCCAATAAATGTGTAGATCACTGTGGGCGGTCCCTTATAATTTAGAGCCGTACTTATGCATAATTACTGCACAGCAGGCATTATAATAAGAGGAAGATGGAGGTTTTACCTTCAATGAAGGACAATTTTGTGTCAGATGTATTTTGCAATTTGCATTAAATTACATATTAAAATGTGCAAATTAATATCTGAACTTGGAAACTGCAAACCCAGGAGACTCGGTCATTTGCATATGGACTGGAATATGTCTGAATGTGGGGGATATCACAAAATGGTGTTTGATGAAGAGATTTTATTTTTTCCATTGCAGCATCATTAATATGGTCTGGAGGGATGTCTTTAACAAATGCAGAAGGCTGCTTTTATGTGATACTGCTTAAATATCTGAGTCTGATCTTAAGTTGCTGAGGAGCACTTTAGTATGTCTGTTCCACAGGTACACCCAGTCCTGCAGGAAATCTGAGACTGAGAACGATGAATGATAGACTGAAAAACGCAAAGCGAGTGAGAAAGTACTGGTTGAAAACATGACAAGACAGCCAGTGAAAGAGAAAAAATACAATGGGAAATAAAGGAAAAGAATGCGTGAAAGGTATGCAGTGGTTGAGGAGAGAATGAGGCAGACAAAAGGGAGAGGAGGACAGGTTGGATGTAGCACAATATAAAAAGATGAGTGGAGAAGGAACGCCTGAGGGGAGAGCTGAGAGAAATAGGCTGTCCTGTTAACATGCCGACTTACCTGCACGTACACACACACACACACACACACACACACACGCACACACACACATACTCACACTGACATACACAGAGCATGATGACAGCCGCTCCAATTTTAAATATCACTTCCAAACACATTCCTATCTCGCTGTCTGCTAAATCTCCATATCTTGGTGAGCTGCTGGTCGCCGAGCAGCCTCCCTCCATCCTACCTGCAGTGAAGCTCACTGACACACTTGGCTGTGGGACTTCGTTGTGCTTTACCTAATGATGAATTATGCATCGGCCGCTGTCACTTTGAAAAATGCAATTACCTCAGTGATAAGGCAGATGGGCCTGTTTTGTCTGGCATATGCTGTGCATCTATTAAGAGTCTAGTGCCGGAAAAAGAACTGCTCACACACAAACACTGGCGTGTGGAAAGGTTCCCGTATGCATCCATGAACAAACACACACACCTGAACAGATACATGAACACATATACCTCCAGCTTAGACATATGGACTCTACTCAGGCAGATGACTTTCAGCAAATCGGTCAAGCGAAAGCAACAAATGAATCCAAATGTATTATTACTGTTTGGTGATTTATCTCATTGGTATGTGTGCTCTGTGACAGGCCAGTATCTGCAATCTTTGATTGTGCAATTCAGTTAGAATTTACAACGATATCTTATTCAGCCTGAAAGCGGTACTTAATAAGAAATCTTGTTGTTAGATTAAAATTTGCCATGCATACAGCACTAAACCCAGGGTTGGTGACACAGGCCAGACTGGTTCAGCTGAAAGGCAAGACAAATTATGCATGAGATTGGTCCATTTATGCCAGCAAAAAGGAGTGATTTTTGAAAATGAGAAGGACTAAAATTGTTTATGGGCCAATTAGAAAAACAGAAGGCCAACAAATTTGAGAAAAGCCAAAATTAATGTTCCTTCAAAAGAAAGAAGGAAAGCATGAAGGGTTTTCATCAAGTGGGCACAAATCCTGTAACTAACACACAATAGCACCCCCATCTGACTTGGAAGTATTTTGAATGCACAGAAAAACAAAGCAAGTATTGACTTTCATTACTGACATTCCAGTGGACGGGTTTCATTAATGACAATGACAATTGAGTAACATGTCAGATTAACTGATCACACTGATGGACAGACCCAGAATGAGCTGAAATAGGCCGGTGTTATTAGTTTAGCTCCAAAAGGAGGATGCGGGAGAAGTTTCATGACTGGAGATTTCCAAAAGTTCTTTAAAATGTAACTAAATGTTTATGAGAACTGTGTGGATGAACTTTGCAAATGTGAAGTTCTGCAGTTCACTGAATGAGGCCTTAACGCTAAACCCTGGGAGAGCAGGCAGAGATGCAGTAAAGCAGCACTGTATCTGACGGTCTGCAAAAAATATGAGATAAGAAGGCTGACTTTTACTGCACAAGCGAATAAGCAATTGCGTTTCAGTGTCTTTTTATCACTGTGTCTTTACGAATTATTGGTGCTGCAGTCATGATATACAATCATAAATTGCTAACAAATTACAGAGACAGAGACAAAGAAAGAGATCTAGGGAAAGTAGGAAATGACGGTCGACAGACAAGGATGTAGAGGAAAATGCCGTGGAGACAGAGAGGGAACGGTAGAAGGACAGAGTGACAATTGCAAGTGTGATGTGTGATGGAAATAATTCACACTCCAGATCACACAGGGATGTGATGTTGCTCTGTCATCATGTCCTGCCCTTCTTGTTCATTCCCTCATTCCCCCCCCATCAGCTATTTCAGCATATCTTCATTTTTTTATCCTCTTTTTTTTATCACTTCATGTCATCTTTGAAGTGAGCCACCCCCCTCACTCCCTCTCCTCTCTTTCATTCGGCCTCCCTGTGGCCATTCATTCAAGGTTTTATGGTAAAGCTGAGATGCTGCTCTTTAATTAGCCTGGAGAGAAGTGATCAAATGGGCTTATAAACCGGCCTCACACAGAGAAACATACACTGAATAGTAATAATAAAATCATAGCTGCTGTGCAGCAGCGAATTGGGACCGAAGTTCTGGAAAAGGAGGAAGAGGGTAAGAAAAAGAAGAGGAGGTAGACAAATTAGAAATACACAAGACTCCATCAGCGGACCAATATTTTTAAATATCATGTGTATCTAATCCACACAGCACAATGCCTGAGCTGGCATTAGCATTAGTTTATCACTATCACAGGGCGACATGATGTTGTTGGGATACCCACCATTTGAGAACCAAATATGGCTTAGCACTATGACTTATACCCCTTCACACTAAACAGTCCTATTTCCTGAGGAAACTGAGATCCTTCAACGTGTGCAGCAAGATGTTGGAGATCTTTCACCAGTCTGTTGTTGCCAGTGTCATTTGTCAGCTGTGTGTTGGGGCAGCAGCATCAGAGCCAGCGACACCAACAGTCTTGATAAAATCATCAAGAAGGCTGGCTCTGTACTTGGTCTCAGGTTGGAGTCTTTTGAGACCGTGGTGGAGAGGAGAACGCTGAATAAACTGTTATCCATCATGGACAATGATCAGCACCCTCTCCATCACACAGTAGACAGACAGCGGAGCACCTTCTCCCACAAACTGCTGCAGCTCTGCTGGTGAAGGGACAGATTCAGGAAATCTTTCCTGCCACACGCCATCACACTGTACAATAATAACAGCTAAAACTCTGGTCATAACACAAAGTCTCTACGCACTTTGGTTTTATACAATCTGTTTACTGCACCTTATATTTTATCTTGCACTACAATTACTCTGCTTATTTATACATTTTTATACATTTTGTATATTACTTTTTTCTATTGCTATTTAATATGTCTAGGTTGTCCCTCTTATTTCATTGTGTTGTTATTGTCTCTGTGTATAATGCTGCTGCTACACCGGAATTTCCCAGCTTGGGATCAATAAAGTCTGTCTGTCTGTCTGTCTATCTATCTATCTATCTAGTCAGATGTTAGTGGGTTAATACCCACTAACATCTGACTTTTGTTTTCAGTGTGAATGGGTACAACAGCCATTGAGTCACACAACAAATGACTGATTTTGAAACTAGTTTTTGCATCAGTTATTCATGGTCAGACGATGTTCATGAGCTGCAGCTTTCTGTTGTTGGCAACGGGAGTCAATTGCATTCTTTTAGCTGGGTTTACCTGTGTTTTTAAAACCTGCACATACACACTAATTTTCACGTTAATGTGTTATTAAGCAATCAGCTGGCTGGCAAGGATTTGGTATTTTCATGCATGGTAGATTTCTTCAAAGGCAGAATAATTTTAATATTTGCAAATCCAAGATACCCACGAATGAAAGGCAGATGCAGTGGGAGCACAATTTAACTAGGTAGTGTAGTAAGATGAATCATGAATAGTTGGAGAAAGGAAAAGACACAATTTCACTGTAATAAACATTAATAAAATACAATCATCAGTTTTTTGTGACTGTGCAAGAGAGGTTTGAGTCAAATATAACACATTTATCCACAGCTAAAGAGTAACCTGTTGTTTTAAGTGCCATTTAGTCCAATAGTGTTGACATTTCTCCAAGAACTAAAAGTGTGCAACAGGAAAAGATCAAGGGATCACCAAAGTTAGGACGATTCATCCTCTGAAGAGCAGTGACATTAAATAGAAATTTCTACCTAATCGTTATTTCAGGATCAACATTATAAAAAAATATTGACCACAAAACCCTACTTTGAGCCTTACCGTTAACAGGAAGGCTCATCTGATAAGAAACCGCTGATAAGATAAGAATCTGATAGCTTCAAAAGTTTGGCGACTGCCCCCAAAAATGAGGTTTTAGATGCCCTTCCCACAGGTTATGATTTTAACACCATGGCTTCAAAACATGAACTTCTTTTACAGCTCAGTCCAGACTGTTGTGATGTGATGCTGTCTGCTCATCCCACCAGAGCACTTGAACAAGTTTAATGTTGAATGTTTGAATAACTTCACCTGTCTTGGTAATCCTTTGCGTAAGCGTGATAGCATCCTTTCCTTGCAGCTGCACAAAATTAGTTGGAACTGCTGTAAATCTCAAATTTGTGCTCTCATAAATGCAACAACACAGAAACACTGATAAGTTTCCCTGTTCGGCTGTGCAGACGCTTGGCTGTTGGGGAAAAGGGAAAGGCTATATGTAATACAACTGCCATCTCAGACTTCCAAATTGCTTGCAGTGGTTTGTCTATTTCCTTATAACACCTCTTGTATTAGAAAGACACTTCTGTAGCATTTGATGTGACAAAACTTGTTAACTTTTTCATGCAGTCAACTTCAACATAGACTGGTTTTTCAGATTTGGACCTGTATTTTTACAGTAGAGAGTATATACTGTATATGTGCTAAGGAGAAGGGACTAGCATATTCTTCCTGTATTGATTTGAGCTGTATGTGTGTTTATGTTACAGCTGCAGCAGAATATAAAGGAAAGAACACTGCTTGCTTCAGGCCAAAACGCATCACTTTTGGACTTGCGGCATTAAAATATTTAAAGAGTTTTTACTGGAGAGAGCAAGTTTTCTTTCAGTTTGGTGTGTATTTCTTGTCAGAGCCAATCTCATCTGACTCGTACTGAGTCTCCCATCCAACCTCATTGATTTCATAACAAACAGTAACTCTGCTTTTGTTGGCACAGAGCATTTCTTCTTGTCTCTGCCTGACAAGAGAGAATTAGAGATACAGAGTACAGATACAGAATGGGTTTCAAATTAAAATCTAACATTAATTGTTACAGTGTGTCTGTAACCTGGCCTCAACTACTGCCTACACAGTTTATAATTTCTTTAAATAATGCTTGATATCATTGTTTTATAAATAAACACTAACAATCTCTTTGTAAAGTGAAAAGGGAAGTTTCCCCCAACATCCTAAAAAAGAGAAGGATTAAGAGAGATGGGGTGATAGTGGGTAACTATAGAGGCAACAATGTCATAACAATGACACCGAAAGATGTTTAGATGAAGAACAGAGGGAGGAGAAGGAAAAGGAGTGTGAAAAGCGAGTAAGCCATAGATAGCAGATATACAGCAGATCAAGAGAAATAAAGATAGACAGCGACAGGCGCGGAGGGGCTGAGTGAAGTAGACAAAACGGGACCGAAGGAAGAGAGACGTTACATCCTGCAAGGCATCTCTCTCCCGGAATCTGGCAGGTTATTAGAACCGTGACCCTCAAAAGCTTCAATCCTCGACTAACGAGGGCAACGTCTTGAGATGACTTTCCCGAGCCGTAGGAGGAATAAAAAATAAATAAAAAAAGACAAAAGGATTAAAGAAATGAAAAAGTTTTTGTTGAGATAAGCTCGAGATTTAAACAAAAAAAGGTCATCATCCCTAGAGATGATGAATTACACACACACACACACACACACACACACACACACACACACAGGCCAGATAATGACACAAACACGCTGTGAGACAGATTCCCTCATGACATACAGGCACACACCCCTACACACACACATAGCATATAGGTCATTTCCCCTCTGGCTCATACATTATTGCCAATTTGGGAAGGGGAAGTTTGTTCACTAAATATTTGATGGACACCCCGAGCTGCAATGAGATTAACAGATTAATCTTGCCAATAAGGATGTGTTTATCAGTATGAAGTTCAGCGTGCACACTTGTGTGTGTGTGCTCATGAGCATGAGTGCAACACACAAGCCCAAAAGTTAATTAAAAATGCATTGAACATAACACAGCTAAAGACAGCACATAGCTCAAACTAAGTGATAAGATCACACAGGCAAAATGTGAAAAAATTGGTCTCAATGATAATAGAAAATAAACAACTGCAAAAACAAAACTAAATAGCACTGTCTGCATTCGGGTGTGGATTTCTTAAATGAAAAAAAAAAAGTGAATTTCAATGAAATCGCTGCAGTTACTGAATTGTCTGCATAGGTGAAAATAAAGCTGCTCCAATAGTGTGGAGATTGAGCAAATGTTTGCTGACTAATAGCTAACAGTCGTGAATGTTGTCCTCGAAGGAATGCAGAATGTATCATACCTTGCTAAATTGCACCCCCCATTTCTATTTAACCCTCCTCTATCTGACTGTAAACTGCTCCATAGAAAAAGCTTGGTTTGCAAACAGTATGGATAAGTGTCAACAGTGTAAGCACCAATCTAGAGCTAGCTTGCTAATTGGGAATGTGGGACTGAGTGTTACCATCTCCAACTAGTTTTGGGAGTAGGCCCTACGTCACCAAGCTTCTCCAACTACACATTTTGTTGTGCCACTTTCTGCCAGGACCAAGCCTTTACGACTTCATGACTAAAAGCTTTTTGTGGATCATGCTAGCTAATGCTAGCAAACATTATATAGACATTGCTGGGACGTTACTGGGACAGTTCGTTGACTTTATTACTCTTTTGTTTCTGTACCTTTTCTTATAACATTATGAACAAATATTTCAATAAACGTAGGGAAATAAATAAGCCATAACCTTGTAACTGCCACTTTTCATACTCAAAAGTTCTATATTCTCACTTTAAAGTTAAGAATAACTTCTGACCTCAGGCTTAGGAAAACTACTCTTCCAGAACAGCCAACTAAGCTTAGGCTCCCACATCTTACACAGGGGGTGCTCAGTAGAACCAGTCTTTTACTTTTGGCACCTGACCAACTACACTGCAATTGGACATACAGGGAATTGTTTAGGACCCTCTTGACAGTAGAGGCGGAGAGAAGGAGGATTATTATTCATTCAGTTTTCCTTCAGATTTTACTAATTGACTGACCAAACAGTTATTTTATTCAAAACCAAGCTTGTGAGGGCACCACCATCTCTGCCCATCGCCTGGCTGAGGTGGTTGCTCTGACGAGAGCGACCAGAGGCCACTTTGTGGTGCACAGGCTGCAGCCTGGAGATTAGAGAGCCAGCGGAGATTTGCTGTGGATAAATGTGAAGCTGAGCTTAACAATAAATACTACTGGCCAAGATTGTTTAAGGGGATAAGCTGTTCAGAAAAATCTGGCTCTATGTAGGATTGAGTGTGTGTGGCCAGAGTGTGTTTTGTGGAAGTGTGTGTCTGCAATTGTGCGTGCACGCTTGAGATTAGCCTGTCTGGAAAGGGGCTTGCATTTGTGGTGTGTGTAGGGAAAAAAAGTTATGCGATGAGAGTGTTGTAGAGACGGCTAAGCCAAAAAGACCAGACAGTCCTATTGAAAGTCTTTGAAGCTACACAGCTTTGAATAAAAAGGGAGCTGAAAGGACTTAGGAGAGGAATGGGTGTGCCACACACAGAAAAGGGGCAAGTCACTTTTCAGTAAACTGCTGCCCAGTACAAATCTATTTCCAGACAATTTTCAGAGGTTTTTGAAGCATCTTAGAAAAGCTTTGACACAGTCAGTTCCTGTTTTTTTGTCTGTCTTCAGTCTGTCAAATTACAATCCAAATCCCCACACTTAATGCCAGGTTTAAAAGGGATCTGTCTGTTACTCTGTCACCTCCACACACAAACACACTAGGTGTCTGTCAAAAATGACAGCAAACACCAAACACCAAATCTCTGTCATTCTCACCAAAGTCGACAAAGGAGGACTGTCCCACAATCTTGACTGCAGGTGGGTCTGCTGGCATGAGTCCTTCAGCTCTGTTGAATTTCCCATCCTGGAAAAAGAGAGAGAGAGAGAGAGAGAGCAGTTTCATAAATGCTAATACATACTGCAAATATTGCACTGTAGGCTACTGTTTTCATCAAGAGTCATGAAAAAGCCCTGGTGGTTTAAATGTAGTGCATAAAGTCACCGATGTAGTAGATCTGGTGTGCAACATAGCAACATAAAGATGGAGAGCATGTATGTGACTGACATCATGGTTTTGTACTATTTCTACAAAGGACCAAGGTTCACAGGGCCTTTAATGGACCATAGCAAAGCAGTGACACAGGCTGGCTTTTCTGTCTTTGTTTGTGCTTAAACAAGCCAAGTAAATACATGGACAAGCACTTCACAGTCATGAGCTGCATATATAAATATATTTACAGCTGCCGGATTCTAAAAACCCCTAGTACTCACATCAGCGGTCTGTATGGATCTTTTCAGCAGCTGAATCATTTAAAATTAGCGCTGTCAAAGTTAATGTGATAACAATGCCTTAACGCAAATTCCTTTTAACTGTTCCTTTTAATTTTTATGACCCTCGGCATGCCCCGTTGTTCGGGAAATCAGGAAGCGATGCAACAGAAACATTGTGGATGGCATGTACACACAAACCGTCTTGAGCAGAAATGGATAAAGAAGATGGTCTTTTGAATGGCAAGATCAGCTTCAAAGCCCTGTCAGATGGCTCCCTCAACAAGAACAAGGTTCTTTACATTTACTGTCGATGTGAACCGAGTTACCATCGGCACAAATTGAGTCTCAGGTACCACTCGCTCCCCGAGCACACAGCTGATGCAGAGAGCCCTCCTCCCCCTCTTCAACGACAGACCACGGTGAACAGTTTGAAACAGAGACGCCTGGACAACTCTACATGAGACAAACTTTCAACAGTGATAACTGAATGGGTGGCTACAGCTTGCAGGCTGATTAACATTGAATAGTTAACCTTGAGAAGTGTTAAGTTGGACACTACATTGTGTTAGTATTAATAAGGAATGTTACATTCAGGTCAATATGCCCATCTGTTGTTGCTTGTTGGGCTTGACTTTTCAATGTTATGATTTCAGCATATTGTTTGAGCAGGCAGTTCCTTTGAGGATATTCTGGAGAATATTGCTGACAGTATTCGTCATTGTTTTGGATTGTTGCAATAATAATAATAAGCATATATTTGCATAAAGTAAGCAAATGTGTCCACTCCTATGTTCATAAGAATATCAAAAACTTGAAAAATATCCCTTTAAGGTACATTTAGAACAGATAAAAAATGTGCAGTTAATTTGTGATTAATCACAAGTTAACCATGGACCATCATGCAATTAATCATGATAAAATATTCTAATCAAAGGACAACCCTATTTAAAACAAATGATAACATAAATGGACTGTATTTGTAACACACCATAACATTCAGTTAAAATTGCATATGGCGTTAACAAATCCTCAGCAGATGACTTTGTCTCAAACTTTTTTTTTGAGTGTTTTTATTTTCACTGACTTTACTGAGTAAAATGGCTGTCTATTAATTTCTGTTGATCAACAAGTAATTAATTGGGTAATTGCTTCAGCACTAACTGCTCTGCAAATAATAAATATTTTTCAATACTGACTAATCTGCCGATGACTTTTTCCAATGAATAATTAATTCATTGGTTTATAAAACGTCAGAGAATTGGGAAAAACTGTTGAAGTCATTTGATGGTTGTAGCACATGTTGGACTTGCTGAACTGACAGAAGTAATAGTCAATGGTTTTCTGAATTGCAGGTGGAAGGTAGTGCTGCACCATATCCTGACTCATCACGTCATTACAGATTTACATGTGTCTTGATGATGCTTACAAAAGGGCTTATAAAGAAACAATAGGTGTGACTTCTTTGACACACACCAAATGGCATCAGTGTGTGGTGCCCTTTACAGAGGGCAAAGGGAGACAAAGGGAGGTGGAGAGCATATTAGTGGGGAGCTAGATGTGTTGTGTGTGTGTGTGTGTGTGCATATTGATGTGGTCTGTGCAGTGGGAAACTGTTGCCCGCTGATACCAACATTAGTTATTTATGAGATGGGAGTAGAGAGATACAATGATTGAGTCAGAGAGAGAAACATATACATTATGTATAAGGATGTGTGGGGGCTGTTTCTGAGGCTTAAATACTGAAGTTACTATTAAGTGGCAGCCAGTTATTTAAATGTAATAACTGGTCAACATTTCAGAGTAGTTCCTACGTCACCAAACATAAACACTGGTCAACATTGAACATTCATGCCACCAAATGTCTTCTTAATGAAATGTCGCATAAGAAGTCAGAGTAAACTGAAGAAAAAGGAGTATAGAAGACATATGAATATAAAAACTAATATCTAGCATTGCAGCCCATTAACGTTTACAGGGATTAAACTCCTTTCTTTGCCTTTCAAAATCAATAAATGTTGCTCCTCTACATGACGATATTGGACAGGTTCCTGCAACACTCACATTGTAATTCAACAACCCCCCCATGATATTGATTTTCTGTGTAGATGGAAATTCCACAACAACAAGAAAGAAATGTTGACAACATCTACTACTATTTGACGGCAGAGCGAAGTTCTTGCTTGAAGCAAACATTTGCAAAGTGTTGAGAAAGTGAAAAAAAACATCTAACACTTTCTACTCATCTATTCAGGAAAACACATTATTATTTTATTTTAGCACCGTGAGCTGTTCCTTGAAAGGCAAATCAATTAACTGATGGTATTGGCAGTCAAATTGAAAACATATCACTCAAAATGTGTATTCAAAGCTTCCTGTACTTATATGGTCAATGACTTGTTTGCACTCTAACCTCTGTACATTTATATATACACCGTTTATGAAAACAGCATACTTTTTATTAAGCCAATCATACAGAGTCACATTTATTTGATTGACTCAACAAGTGCAGCTTCTTCCCACTCCGAAACAGTAGATTATTTCATCAATAAATAAGAAGCAAATAATAATAATAATGTGTAGTCTGTATAGGCCCTACGCAAAGAGTATGCAGGTAGATGAAATGGAAGTTCTGAAAAGCCAGAAAATGTTGTTTATCCTTCTAAAGGTGTTGCGCATGCAATTCATCTAACAATTGTCATAGAAAGTGCTCACTTTATCATCGTAATGGCAGCCTCGCACTCACAGCCGTCAACTCCAGCCTGAGACATTTAGATTAGAAAACTAATGAATAGTGCTGCCAGTGTGATGGAGCTGTAGATTTATGACAGAGTGCCCTGAAGTTCTTTTTAGGTCAGTTAGCACATCAATATTTCGACATCTGAATGGGACTTCTGTATGCTAATCCTTGAATATGGCGGAAAAGACTAAAACATCACATTCTGCATATTGGTAAATGCTTTGCAGACAGGCAGGCAAAAAATATCTTGTCAGAGATGTGTGAAGGGAAAAAAACAGACCAATAAACTACTTTAGGCATCAGTAGTTATCTTGATTTTTGCACATTCACCGTAAAGCTACTGCATGAGTTGCATTAATCTAATAGGGTAACTGAAAGGAGTCATTATTTCTGAATGTCATAAGAGTTTATTTATTTCATTTTCAGACTCTGCTAAATATACATTGCCTAAATAGTGCTGACTATGAATGAAACCCTCACAATCATAATGAGGTTGCAGTAGTTATTTGCAATAGATTGGTGCTACAAAAATGACTGGCCACTCCAAACGAGGACAAAAGATTTAATAGTATTACATTTCTTTCGACAAGTGCTGCGTGTGAAAAATGGCAGTATCCCGCAGAGTTACTAAGCCTTTAAACTACACATGAGGTCTCTTGAAAGCTACAGCAAAGAGCTGCAGGTGAGGAAGGCACAGGCTATCAGTATACAAAGCCCTATATTACATTCAGTTTTAATTATTCAAAGAATACAAATTATGCTTTTAGAGGTTAATTATTTGCATTATGTTTGAAGCTTTGAATGCTGATTAGGCAGAAATGTGGAGTCCTTAATTTATTGATTCAAGTAGGCAAAGAATCCTTCAGGCAAAGTTTCATGTTATCAGCGGCAGCAGAAACATTTGTTGGTGCCAAACACTAATTGTTTCGATTTGTAGAGAATTATTGGGTCTATAACCACTGTAGCTGTGTCCCAATTCAGGGGCTGCGTCCTTCAAAGGCGCGTCCTTTGAAGGACGCATCAACCGTTGTTAAATGGGAGGGTCTAGCCTTCGGATGATTTCCTGGTCTCGTTACCAGATGTTCCCGCCCTTACCCTTAACATCACGATTTCTGCCACCCAGGCCCGCGAATGTAAGAGTGAAAATACGAGTAGAGAGTAATATGTTTGACCCAGAGCAGTTTTTGATTTTCTTTTTAATCCTGCTGATTCTGGAGGAAGAGGAGAAGAGGAAAGAGGAGAAGAGGAGAAGAGGAGAAGAGGAGAAGCGGCTCCGTCGGTGGCTGGTATATCTCCAGTTAAGAGAGGACCGTGGAGAGTTAACCTGTTATTTGAACCCACAATAATGTTATCATTATTATCATTATTATCATTATTAGCTAGTTAACATTTAGCGGTAATTAACATACCAATACATTACGTTAATGCTAGACATAGAAACTGTAGATCAGCACATATGGTTAATGCCATACAACCTTGACAACTGATTAATAGTTAAATAGTTTTTGGGACTGAGCAGTGGCGCGCGAGACTCTTGGGATATGGGAGGCTGCCAAGGATAGTAGCTGTGTATCCAATAAAGAGGGACAACAAGGATGCAATTGTGAGGTGCATTTGAAGGAGCCTTGTAATTGGGACAGCCTTCACGTGGCGTTGTGATGTAAATGGCCTTCAAATGCGTCCTTCGAAAGGATGCAGCCCCTGAATTGGGACACAGCTTGTGTATCGCATGTGCAGACACACACACACGTACAAACACACACTACAGTATGTGTTAGCCAAACAACTTTTTGAGTTAAATACAATGATTCTGTTTTTAAAATGAGACCTACACGCAGTTAAGAAACGTCCAATTTGTTAAATATACGTAGAAATGTAAAATATAAGTTAATATCAAATATACTAACATGGATGTTATACCTTCATGCCCCATTCAAGAGAAAACAACACACTTTGAAGCTGATCTCTTCAAAAGCATGGAGAGCTAAGTCATGTCAATTGGATCAAAAACACACACACACACACACACACGTGCGCACACGCACGCACACACACTCGCAGATGTGGCAACGGGGTGTTAACTCTACGTGCTGAGGATGAGATCTTAGTCAGTGTGATTGACTGGTGATGGTCGCCTGATTGCAAGATGTCATGATTAAAACTGTGAGTGCGTCAGTTGATTGATGTGTGAAGATGAAAGGATTACAGGTCTTTTTATTATCACTCCCTTCTGTTCACATCACTCCAAACAAACACACACACACACACACACACACACACACACACGCACACACGCACACACGCACACACGCACACACACACACACACGCACACAACATTTAGGGCATGAAGAGCCTCATTAAAAGCAATAAAATCAACCAATATCGTGTTTTTTGTGCTTGGCAATTAAGGGTTTATTTAAAAAAATATGTGTGTTCCACTGTTATTTACATTAAAGTGTTGTAGGTCTCAGCAACAGTATGTTACATCTTGTATAAAGGACCAGGCTGTATAAATCCCATGAAATGACCCTGAGGAATGTAGAAAGGAGACAGATGCATTACTTTCATAATCAATGGACAACTGGAATAAGTCATCTTCAAGACGAAATGTCCAAAATCATGACATTTAGCTGGCCTACAATTCATGCGACCACTCTATTACATGCTATCATGCCTCCAAGCTAAGAGGTTTGTTATAGCCATGAATAAACCAAATTAGCATGAAATAAGCTAATTTGCAGGTGGCCATACAATACATTTTAAGGCTGGGTTGTTTTTTCAGTGTCTATGTTTGCAAACAGTGAAAAAACAACTCAGCCCTAAAATGTATTTTAAGCGGCCAAGGAAGCAAACTGACCATACACTATATGTTTTTTATTCGCAAATTAACATTTGAGGCTTGATGAGACACTCAAGTACATTACACAACATTTCAAAATTATTTAAATATTTCAATTTGTGTGAGTGATTAAATGGTAAAAGCCATATGGGTTGATATGAAAGCATCCATTCATTCGGATGAAAGTCAACAAAGATACTGAATACTGAAATGCTGATTCATTTTATAGCTCACTGCAGGATCGTCTTGTGTATATGTGGCTACAGGTCTGTGTAAGTAAATCACTTATGAACTAAATCATCAGCTTTCTAGAACTGACCTTTAAAACCCTTTAGCTTGACTTGCCAACAAATGAAAACAACCTCTCTTCCCTCATCTCTCTAGCTTGTTGCCCCCCTCCTCTCCGACTACCTTCTCTTGTGTAATCACAGGAAAACAGAGAAATGGGGAGGGTTGGAAGACGACTTATGGGGAGAGAAAACAGAGAAAAGTAATTAAAACAGAGTGCTGGAGAAAGAGGAGTGTGCTGGCCCATGACCGGTAGATGCAGCTGCATTGAACCGAAGACCGCAGTGGGATTAACAGGGGTCTAATGCTCCAAGGATGCTGGGAAATGGTTTGCTTGTTGTGTTTCTGTATACATGTGCGAATATTTGTGTGTGTGTGTGTGTGTGTGTGTGCGTGTGTGTGTGTGTGTCTCCATGGCCATGTAGGCCATGTGCCTTTGGGTTAACAGTATTTCTGAATGTATTCAAGTGTGTGTGGATGTGAGCACTTTTTTGTGCATTTGAGGACAGAGGAAGAGAAAAAGTATAGAAAATGTAGTAAGCTGAAAGGAAAGGATTGGGCTTTTTTCATGAGCTGAATATGAGAATGAGATGGAGTGATACAGGAACACTGCAGAGGTCCAGATTTTTACTGACAGATTTAAGACTGACCATCTTTCTGTCTGTCAAAGTGTGTGTGTGTGTGTGAGTGTGTGTGTGTGTTCAGCTCAGTTCAGTCTTGCTCCCAAACCC
Source organism: Sparus aurata (assembly GCF_900880675.1). NCBI lineage: Eukaryota > Metazoa > Chordata > Actinopteri > Spariformes > Sparidae > Sparus > Sparus aurata. The sequence continues at coordinate 11,082,707 of NC_044190.1, forward strand.
CTCTCTGCTCCAACAGGATTTAAATGATTCACCTCACCACACAATGAAGCTATATCAATCAATTGGCAGCTGGCACCGGGAAAAAAATTACAAGCGACACTGAAAGAGATATCGAACCGTTCTTCAAAGAGACAACTAATAAAAAAACATGAATGATGAATTAATTATCAAGAATAAATGACATAAGGCAAAACAAAAGAAGGCTTCACAACGAGCCAGGAAAACAAAAGTCGAGATCTGCTATCAAAATCATTACACATTTTCTACCAGGCCTGAGTTGAGCTTAAGAGTATAACCTCAGCCTCCTTACAAAGATAAAACAGACCTTTGATGACTTTCTTTTTTAAGCACCACTCCTGTTGTCACTGACATACTAATTCCACATTTGCTACTTTGCTTCAGAAAAAGGCTCATGATTTATCGCCTGACGAGGGAAAATTCAGGTCAAGGTTCACCAAAGTTTAACTCCACCTGAAGCAAACTTACTCACATGCTTCTGCTCGCAGTGATAATGCTAGCATGTTAATGTTTGGCAGGTGTATGTTTAAAATCTTACTCTATGCTGTTAGCATGCTAACATCAGCATATTAGCATCATATATGAGCAATACACCCTCTAGCTACAGCTGTTGGGAATGTCATTAGACTGCAGGTATTTGGTTTTGCACCAAACTATTGGATAAACACAACTTGTGAGTGGAAGATGTCATGAGATGAAAGGTCATGGAATGTCTTTACAACTCTCTCACTGTAGACCATGAATGTCTATACCGAACTGAATCGTAATCCATTAAATAGTTGTCGAGATATTTCAACAAAAGATAAAAATGTTAACCTTACGGTAGTTTTACAGGACAATTTCCAGCCCAGGAGGATAGAGGATGCGTGGAAGCATAACAAGCAGCACCACATGAATGTCTGCACAAAAAACTTCATACACTTATATTTCAGTCAGGTCGCTGGAGCAACTGACCCACAGACAGACAGACATTGCCGTCCCTCGAGCCATGCCGCCGGCACAGCTGAAAAAATAAATACTTTTTCCTTTGCCTATGAGCTAGGCTTTCCACCAAACGTGTTTTTCTTTTTTTTTTTTTTTAAATCATTTGACTTACAAAGACACGGTCAACAAAAAGGGCTGAAGAGTTTGGAATTTTATTATCAATTCAAAATGTTTCCTCTGGAAATTCCCTTGCTTCATTCATTCTTTTACCTGATCAACATTCCCATCACCTATCATCCATCCATACGTTTTTGGGCAAGGCAGTTTATTTGCACTGTTTTGATCTTGTTCTATCCCACTGTACCCTAACGCACCTTCTGTCTTTGCCAAATCCTTCAATCTCTCCCGGTTTCCCTCTTCTTCCTTTCCTCCTCCCCTTCCTTTCTGCTGCTACCCCTCTCTGTGATAACATAGACTACTGTTCGGCTTGTGCCTCGACCTGCTGAATTTCAAATAGGCCCCTTCAACAAAAACCCAGAGCCATGGTCTCCCCTCTCTGCTCTCCCAGAATATCAACTAGTCCTGCAGCAGTGCCAACAATCCTGCAGCCCCCAAGCCCACCGAGGCTTTGCAGATCCACATGATGTATTAAAGAAAAGAACAAAGAGGCGGTGTGTCAGCCGTCACTCATTGATCACCAGGTAAAACCAGGTAACATAGGCACACGTGAAATATGTTCATATTGCTTGCTCTTTTCCTGTTGGTGGAAATATTGGACATAGTTCATAAATGGAACAAAGAAAGCGATCATTTTCGTTAAGCAGGTTTCAACCAGTGTTAATTTTGGCAGCAATTTTAGATTTTGTCATAGTCTATGTCTTTAAAATAAAAACGCTGATTACTATGAGTCACATTTTAGTCATTTTTATCCTCCAGAGTTTTGGTCCAGTTTTAGTCATTGCTTTCAGTTAAATTGTGTTGCGTTATTATTTAATGCTTTATGCCAGTTATAAATGTTACAGCTGGAATATGTGATGAATATGTTACGATAATAAATCAAATAAAGTCATTTACTGTCTTAACAGCCGTGTTCAACAGTTCACTGTTGGTGACTTTAATGTTGTGATTAATGAAATGTACAACAGATTAAATTACTACTCACAACGACAACAGTGGGTAACATGTATGAGCATGCTGCAGACTGCAGCATGACTACAGTGTATACTGCATACATACATACATACACACGTACATACATACACACGTACATACATGTGTTAATAACTGTTAACATTAGTCAGCTGATTTTTAGCTATGCGGTCATGAATTCTGTCTGAATTAGTACGCTAATTACTGGATGTATTTATACTTGAGTCTGAGCGTATCTGAGGGACAGTTTGAATGATGCTTTCACCATGTCAGACAGAATTCATGACTGCATAGCTAGAGATTCAGCGGACTAATGGTAACTAATGGTTATCGACCTATGTTTGTATAATCTAATTATCTCTGTGTGTGCTCCTGCTAACATAACGTACATGAAGTAGATGGAGAAACAGGAGAGGAAATACAAGCTAGGCTGTTGAAAACTGCATTTCCCTAGATGTTTTAAAAGATTGCTCGTGTCCCCACCCTTACATGCAAATGACCTGTTGCACTTGTGGCAGTGAGCATTGTCTTCATGGATTCTCGTGAAGTATAACCACGCTTTCAAACTGTCTGTGACGGCGTGTGTGTGAGTGTGATGGACAGGCAGTGAGCCCGCCCTGCTGCCTGCACAGGACAGGCTCCCACACAGATCTCTTTTCAGGATTGGGGATAGGGATACATTCCATTTTAACAGACAAACTAGATGAACAATTGGAGGAAAATATAATTCATTTTAAATGTCTGACAGCCTTTCACCAACATCTGAATGCTGTCCTTCCAAGCCATTGAAAACAAAATATAACATTTGGTTTTTTGTTTTCAAATTCTGTAATTTAAATTCAGTTACCAAAATGAACACTGGTTTCACAACCCAGGTCAGTACCTCAACAAACACTGTTGTTTTTCTTTTTTCTTTAATTTGCATTCCATACAAATCAAACCAAGTTTAATATTCTGTGTTTTTTGTGTTCACTTTTCTGTTCTTGCACTGCAAAGATGCTCAACTGGAGAATAAATAATAATATTATATTTATTATTATATTTTAAACTACTTGCTAAACAGTAGTTCATGTGTCAGTTGAATTAGTCGAAAGATGTGTTGAAAATGTATTAACCATTTACACACTCAGTGATGTAATACCAAATGTTGACTGAGGACAGCTTTTCATATCTGAAAATATTTTTTCTTAAACTAACCTCAGTTTATTTCACATATTTCCCTTTGGAGATTTTAACTCTTTTTTCGTACATAGGCAATACATGCAGTTTTAATCGGGGGTTTAACAGGCTAAACAAGTAAGTAGCAAGCAATTGTTAAGGCCATATGAGTAATTGTTGAGGCCATATTTCCACAATATCATACATTTTAGGTGAGAGCCCTGCAATGTTAACACAGCAACGTGATATGTTACTATCAAAGAGGGAAGAGGATCCCATGAGGACCAACAGTCATACAAACAATTGTTCTTCATCATTCTTTCCACTGCACAGGTACAGAGAGGAGACGTTACTCTCTCATGGCTACCCTGATTGGACTCTTAACAGACAGGAAGAAGCAAATACGTCCAAAGAGTGTTATTACCTTGTTGATCCAGGTCTCAAACTTAGATCCAACAGTTGTGAGGAACAAATCTGGAGTGGGGAGGACAGAGAAAAGGGTGCAAGTCAATAAGTGGTGCATTGGTTTATTGGGGAATGAAACACAAACACAGATTTGATTAATTGGATTCCTTGTTGTCTGTAAACAGGAGAAGTTAATAAAATACATACCCTTGAGGTTTATAAGAGCTTTTGCATTATTGACTCTTGACATGCGTCATAGTATTGACCAGGAAAAGGGGTAAAAATGTGTTTGTCCAAAAAAAAAAAAAGTGTCATGTTTCCATTATAGCTGATAGGAGCTGGAGCTGATAAACACCCCTGACCACTACAAATCATTTGACCTGGGAATGAATGCTGAATAAACTCTTTCCAATTAAAGACAAAAGCCTGAAGGTGGTGGATGTTGATGGGTTTTATTGGCCAGTGTAAAAGGGGGATAACTGACAGAACATGAGCATTGGCATTACAATACAGAGATCCATCAACTATAATGAACAGGGATACTTGTAAATATCAGGATCATTCAAACATTGCTCACACTCATACAGCTTACTGGTAAAAACAAATAAGAAAGAAAACCTGAGTGTGTTAAAGCATTGATATCACTAGTCTATTTGACTCAAGAACTAACAGGCAGTGACAGTTCAACACAGAATACAGTTGGAATACCAAAAGCAATAAGTTGAATTTGCTTTTTAAAACAGCGGAAGAAAAACCTAAAGGAGAGTGTGGGGATCTCCCACTGAGAGCAACAGGATTTTACTCAGCTTTCTGGAGGCTTCGCCCCCTGGTAATGCCAGAAGCCTGCTCTATTGGAATCCTATAAACCTGCACTTGTACTCATTTTGCTTGCTCTTGAAGCTTAGGCTGGAGGTTGCACTTCTAATGTGGTGTCCGTGTGCCTCTTTGCGAAAGGACGTTTATTTTCATCACTGCATTCTCTGGACTGCGGTTCTGCCCCAGTAATTGGACATGAAATAAATATTGGCATTGATCTGCCTTAGGGCCCCCGCTGTACGCCACATGTTGCCGTGCTCTGCATGGGAAAATACAAATGATAATGGAATAAGGGATGAATGAAGGGAACAATGAGATTTGGGTATTGATAAATACTACTGTTGAAACCCTGCATCATGTTTATGTGGTGTATCACGTACTGAAGAAGCCAATGCAGCTATGGGAAGTTAAATACACTTTTAAAAAATACATCTAATATATTAAAAAAACAAAGCATTTCACTGAATGAATCTGTCTTTAGTTGGCTACATGTCAAACACTGTATTGACTGAAAAGAGTTCCTCTCTGAGCATAACAATCCGAGCCAACCCTTGTACAGTGACAGATGTGCTCTGAAACGTTATCCCAGGATTCCACTGCAGTCATCCCCAGAACCGAGGGGGGATAGAATGATCAGAGCTCTACTCTCCAGGAACATCCTGCCAACTCATGAAAGGATTCAGAAAGTTATCATGTTTGAATGTAGGTTTTTAAAAAAACATGCTTTTCATGCTTCCCTCTCGCTGGTCGGTCCTCCTGACAAACAGTATTCTATAACGTCTGCTGTAGGGAACCTGCTCTCCTTCAAGATACCTTTCTATCATTCCTTTGTGTTACGACTAACAGTATTTTAAAAAATAATATTTATTGAGTATCTATGACACTGGCTACTGCCAAATACTGATTACACTGGATGTGTGATTTAATTGAACTACTATAATAATAGTATCATATATGGATTACTTTATACTCAAAACTGCCATTAGAGGCTCTGTGCATTTGTGTTTGCTCAAAGGAGAAAATGGTGGATATTTGTATAAACCTGTCTATAGCTGTCAGGGAATTTGTGTGAAAAGGTTGTAATTTTCTTCCTTGCACACTACAAGCCACACATCCACGACCACCCACAGTTACACACACACACACACACACACACACACACACACATGCAATCAAAAACACAGCCACTTCAAATAATATTCAAGACTTAAAGGCAACATTTTTTGTGTCATTTTTTAAGGCACTTAAAGCGCTAAAACAACTTTTTGATCTTTGAAACTTTGTGGACATGTTGCCCACACACACTCAAAACCTTTTACAAATGCAAAGTGGGTAACAAATGCATGCATATATTATGCATATGTGCGCACACACACTCTACAGGATACAGTTGTTAATTTGCACACTGTGTATGTGCTTGTAGTCACACTGGGTGGTGTGCTGATGAGCTTGGCTAATCAGCCAATCAGGCCTCTCAGACAGAATCCAGCCGTGATTGGCTGATTAGGTGCGATGGCAGTGTGTCTGTGAGAGTGGCATGGGGTAGACGGAGGAGCAGAGAGATGTACGAGAGGATCTTCATCTTGTAAACACTTAGCATTCTCGCTGTGGGGCCACTTCCTCCCTGTGCTCTTCATCGCGCCACTTGCCCCCCCCCCCCCCTCCTTTCCCTTTTACCCAAGTTCACTACTGCCAAACTCCTTCTCCACTTATTTATCATGCCAGTCCAACTTGAGACTGCACTGCAGTCCCCGTAACCGGTTTGATTAACACAGTTGCCAGGCTGAAACTGATGACTTCAAAGTGTAAAGTGCCCTTGTGTAGGACTCTTGACTGAAACCTGCTTTCTACATGTTAACTGCACCACACATGACACTGCTCGCTAATCTGTCCTGACAGGTAATGCACTGTTAGATGTGTGTCAAGGAGAATATGCATCGTCAGGGAAGTCGTTTCCCTTTGTTAAACTGAGAAATAAGGTTATCTTAATGTGATCCTTCTGACATAATCCTCCTCAGTGCATTGTCCACTCGCTCTTTCTTCATCTCCCGTGCCTGCCAGAAAGTATTCTACACAGTCTCATAAAGAGCTGGTAGCTTGCAATATAAACCTAACTGCTGCCACCATCACTCACTTTAACACAGTTTTACTGTTCCAGGGACTTTTACTGGGCCACCAAGGGCCTTTTAGGGACTCATTCAAGTTAAAAGAGACATTATAAAGAGGAACAGAAATAAACAGACCAGAGAAGAATCAAACATAATAGAAACAGAGTGGATGCGAAGTGAAAGTCTTTTGTGTAATTAAGCGGTTTGTTTGTTTGTATTGACATGCTTTCCCTCGGTTTAATTTCCGTAGTATTTGTTCTTGTTTTACGCTTGCCTCAGCAAAGTACCCAATTACACTGATATTTCTCTCATTATTGTCAGACATTCTGAAAATTCTCTGTCACAGAAATATTCAACTATTTTTCGATGTTTCTTGATATTGGCGAGAAATGGACAGAATGCTAAAAACCCACCCCTTCAATTTCTTCATAATTTATGTTTAGCAAGTAGTTTTGTATTAAATTTCCCAAATAACTTACTGATCCTTTAGGTTTCTTTTATCATCATTGTGTTATAATCAGAGTAACTTATTTCAACTTTGATTCTGAGATATCTTGTTTTTTTTTTTGTCGTGTGATATATATCCGATCATTTGAAAATTCAGAGAGCTTCATCGTTGTAAGAACCGATTAAAAACCGCTGAATGACTTTTGAAAATGAGCCACCCACTACTGCAGGTGGTCGGAGAATGAATTAAAGAGGAGCTCCACTGATTTCACACATCAAAGGGGTGTTGGGGAGTGGGGAGTACTACTACATATGTGAGAATTGGTGTATAAAGCTTTTTGTGGCTCCAGGGGGGCTGTGAGAAGTCTAATAAACTGCTAGGTGCCAAGTTTATCACTGCAAGTTGGAAAAATCAGGGGGTGTGGAGTTAGAAAGAGTGAGGTTAGACTTCAGCGGCACACTTCCTATCTTTGCCTCAGATTGGTACCAACACTACTTCTATTAAGATAACGCAAGTGAATCTCTGACAATCAAGACAAATATGTTAAGGTTAATTCCCCCATCAGTGCTTCCGACCAAGGCACTGGATTAGAACAAGAGTAGGTGCTCGGGTGCCATACGGTGGCTGACAACGGCTCCTCAGCGATGGGTTAAATGCAGAGTACAGATGACACTACACTGTACATGTACTAAGACTGTATGTGACTGATAAAGCTTGTGTTTTTCATCACGTAGGATTCAGGATTTTGCATGGAAGAAGAATGTGTGTGTCTTACAGTGTTATAGGAGTGCAATGCTAAATCAGTGGACTACTCTTTTGGGGCTCAGCCCACCACTAGAGGCAAGGTCACATTGCCATAGAAAATAACAACCAGGCAGTGTGGACGCATCACTAAAGCAGCTTCATGGTCACTTTGAGAGCTTCAGGAAAAAAACCTTACCTGCTAATCCTATCTTACATTTTGTGGCCACTCCAATTTAATGAGGAGGTGCTCCACCTGCATGTCAAACCTGCAGGCCACCCTGTCCCCAAGCAAGAAAGACATTTTGACACTCTTTGAAACAACTGCAGGGAACAAAAGGAAGACTCTTTTTATGTTATTATCTGTAACAAAACAATACCTGCAATGGCAGAACTGCCAGCAGCTCAGCGTGACTGTAACAGTGAAGGGAACACCTACAGGACTTTTGTTGAAGAGGTGATTGTGAGGTCACACAGGTGATATCAAACAGGCTTAGGCTGTGCCAGTATGATGACGAGCCACTACTAATCTTGTTAGACCTGTGTGATTGGAAGTGACCAACACAAAGCCTGTTAAAGCCATGGATCAGTGGAAAACTATGAGCTGGGATGCTGTTGTAGTGTTTTGAACAGTTGGAATAAAACAATGGTGTCATTTCATTTGCGTGATTCTGGATGCTGGAAGTCAAAATGTCTGCAACACACCTTTAAGAACCGTATAAAGGTGACATGTTGTAAAAGCAACATTATCACAGTTTAGACTTTACTTCATTAGCCATCACTATGAACAAGGTTTGAATTCAAAATTATTTATACCGAAACAGTGGTTTGGACCACGCCTAGCTACATCATTTTACCTTCAGGCAGTGCTTCATCAGAAAACCTGTCAACACCATGTGCTCAAAGAGACTTAATGAGACAGATTAGTACTCAATTCTCTTTGTTTTTATTTAAATATTCTACACTTGAGCCTTTTAAAACTGTGGAATTGTGTTCTGCTAAGGGTGTTTGTCACTGAATTCAATCCCAAAGAATCATACATGATTGTAATATCTTATCTTATCATTTTAAAATCAGATTAAAGTCCACCGCTATGACTTAGATTGCTTTACTATGTGAAGCCTGCCGTGGAACACATTGTGCTTTATTTATCACCATTAGGTCAACAAAAAGTACATTGCAGACATCAAACCCTAAAACCATTCAACAACACCACTGATCTGACACTCTGCACTGTGAGCGCACACACACATTCAAAGCACAAGCTAATGGAGCTGTCACACTCCACCACTCGGGAAAGATGCATACATAATTGAGGTATAAAAATGTGTTTGTGTTGGAGGCTGGGGTTGCGTAACAGCAACAGGGATTCAGGGCTCTAAGTGGTATGTCATGTTGCCGGATAATTAAAGACATGCTAACTGTAAAGGCTAGAGTGATGGCGACACTAGGCATCAAGAAACACATGGCAAAGGGAATGAGAGACAGAGAAAGACTGATACCACATGCTAAGTCTGTCCAGTTAAAAAAAAAAAAAACAGGCTTTCAAAAGAATCACTACAAAGCAAAAGCAGGCTAATCCTTTCATTGCAAGAGAAGCGATCTATAATCACTTGATTGTTTCCTCTACGTTCCTCCACTTGCACACTTAAACACAGAATTTTCAGTAAGTTAAATTGTTTATTCTCTACAAATGACACTTCGAAAAGCACACTGTCACACCCACATGAACGAGTACATGATGAGCAGACTGCATAAACACATGAACACCCGCCCACACACTGCATGGCTGATTTGGACGCGTTATTTAGATATATGTTTGCATCTGCCTGCGAGATTCGTTGTCACTGGGTTGTGATCCGCCAATCATCGACAATCAGCCGGTCCTTTCACACTAACAGAATAATTGCAAGTGTGTCTCTTGTTAATAACAGAGTATTAAGAGCAGCAACTGCCACCGCTCAAGTGTATTAAAACAAACAACAGATCAAGGTAAATGGCAGCACAAATCAACATGCTGCAAGAAAACTGTGAGGGTACTGTACGTCTCCTTGCTGTTTCTGTTGGGAAAAATATCAGCGTGATGCATTAAGGTTTGATTGGCTCTATGCTGTTTCTATTAGGACACAGGTGAGATTAATATGACCTGGTGATGACAGGTGTACTATTTATTGGACACATGTTGGCTTCAAAATATGCAATGTACCTCATGTGGACTAAAACATCTATAACCACATGAGAGTTAGGGTAGTCTAGTTTGAGACTTAACAACATAATCAATGTTTTTTTTTTTTTTAAATATATATATAATCTGGAGATCTACACACTGTTGCACCTGCTTAAAGTGATTTGGAGTTTAAGTGTTCACACTCACTGCTAAATCATAACTAGCTTGTTTCACACTCAAGAGTAGCATCCATGAAATATAAGTGAAAAAGACTACTGACTAGTTACAGATCTAAGATGGTGTTTTAATGGTCTCAAAATCCAAAGTAATGTAGTCTTTGATGTGCGACCTTCTTTGTTCTATTAATATTTTTACTAGGATGAAGATGTCTGTAATATATGTAAGCATGGCCATAAACCATACAAATAACAACATCAACAACAGTTGCATGCAAATGTAAGGGCACACTCACACTACCCCATCCATGCTATGCCCAAGCAATTTGACTAGTGTGAGTGCTTCGTACGGTGCTCAAGTCCAATACACTTGCTTGGCCCTGGCATGGTTGGAAGAGGGAAGAGGCAAGGTATGGTTGCTCATGCATAAGCACAAGCTCGGATCCGCAACGTGGACATGAAGTATAAACATGAGTACTACGCCGCGTAGCATAATCAAGAGAATTCAGGAATTAATTAAACAACACAAAATAAGCCACAAAAAAGCCAGTAAAGTGTCATGTTCTGTGTGTGGTTCTCCACTGTGCTGCTACCGCACAATGTCATGATGAAGTATGTACGAGAGTTGACCATGCTCAGGCCCATTTGTGGCCAGAGCAATGTGAGTGCAGGCCAGAAAGGGTGTGGAGTGGAGGGACAAGTGTTAGCGCACCCAAAGAGATTCTGCCGAAGTCAATACCTTCACGACCAATTGATGCCAGTTGCAATCTTAAAAGGGATGCAGCATAAAATCAAACTTCTGCTCAAATCCAAGTTAAAGTAAGTGAACAGCACAATCCTGCATGAGTATATTAATGTCATCATAAATGTTAACTGATACATCCATCACAGACTATTTGTTCTCAATGTAACCTAAGTATGAAAGAAATCTTTTGTCCCAACATGACAGTTCATAACGAACAACTTCCACCTGCCTAGGGTTTAACCTTGAATTTACACATAGATGGTGCGATGGGCTTAGACAACACAAGTTGCACTCTACCAGCACCCTACAGAAGACACCTTTTTCAGTTGTGCAGGAGTAAATGAATGTTTTTCAACACTTTTCACTGAGGGCTTCAAAGCAAAACATCAGCCCTGATATTTTAGACATTCCCTGCAGTCTTATTTCAATGGACTGATTTGGGGAAAATTATGCAATAGAGGGGAAATTAAATATTGGAGAAATGGGAAAAGAATGCTCTCGTTACAGTTGAACTGTTAGACAAATATATGGGTGATTGGTCCATCAGAGGTTCTTTTTTGGGGGTCAATTTTTGTAAATTTAATGTGAGAGAGCTGCAGCTCAGTGATATCATCTCCTTCAGTGAGCTAACCCACAGCAAAAAGAAGCAGGATAATAACAGCATGTAGCACCATTGGATTAAGACTTGAATTAGGATTTGACCATGTCATTTTTGGAACACTGTAAAGTCTAACCAAACCTGTTTTTGTGTTTTATGTTTCTGTCAACTTTAAACAAAGTGTGTTTTACAAAAAGTTTACAAGGTAATTTAGAGGTGAAAGTTGAAGAAATAAATTGGATTTGAGAAGATGTACGGTTGTATTTAATAAGAACTGTTGTAAGGATGTTTTCTGCCTTGACATTTTATGATTCTGTTTCTAATTAGACAAAAAATAACAAACACATCGCACACATCTCAGCAGAGACCAACCATCAAGTCCTTTCAATTCATAAGACTGGAATAAATTCTGTTGTTCTCTGTCTTCATTCAGGGAGACATGTCAAATGCCTGAGGAACGCTTTTTGTCCTTTTTTTACAAAATGTTGTTTTGCAACAAGTGATGTCTGTTTGGATCTTCAAAACGGAATGTAAGTTGCACTTGAAAAAGATCAGTTTCCTAAATATACACTGGCACTTGTTAATTAAAAAAGTGAGGTAAAGTGATTTAATAAGTTGATACTCAGATTTCAACTGCTTTTGCTGGAGAGGAGAGGAGAAGAGGGTAGAGAAAAGAAGAGAAGAAAAGAGAAGCCGAGCGTGGGGAGATGAGCGGTCCTTGAGTTATTCATAGCCTCTCCATCAGATTTGTTAAGGGGATTGGAAGCAATTTAAAGGCCTCCGCTGACTGTTTGACTCGAGCAGCATTATGTCTCTCTATTCCATTATGTTGAGCCGCAGTGTGGGGATAAAGACCAGGCTTCCCATTAGCCTCTGTATAAACAGATAGGGTGATGCTAGGCGGGTGCTAAGTCTTGGTACAGAGGGGGAACTCTGACATTGAGGAGAATAGACACCAGCAGGTGAGCGCTTTTACTATCTCCTTGCTTTGTCTCACTATCTCCTTCTCTCTGCACACACATACCCCCTTATCTGCCATACTCTGTGGCCCAGGACAGTAGCACTGCTGCTGTGTATCAAGAGGTGTTATGACTCTGAATAATTGTGAACCGAGAACAGTCGAAGGTCCGTTACTTGAAACAAACGGAGGAGCACGTTAAAAGGCACAAGAGCCATCTGTAAACAAAAGGCAGCCATACCAGCAGAAAATCATGACAGGAGTGGAAACTGCCAGATTAACTAAAGAATGTTCACTTTAACGATAACTATGATGATAAATAATGTGAACATTCGTACTGATCAGCCATAGTTTCTGTAAAAGCTGGTGCCAAGCACACGCTGCACTCAAGCTGAATCAGCAGCTTGGAAAAAATGGATATTAATGACCTGTTACTGCTGTATTATGCACAGAAAGAGAAGACGACAAAGACGTTTAAGAGTTGTTGTCAGTTGCTGGCAAATTTTATTGTATGAGTCAACGTTAATTATCCTGGTGACTGAAGAACACATCAGTAAAACAAAACAAACTTCTGAGACGACAAATCTTTTATGTGTTATTCACAGCCTCAGATATTGTATCTAACTGTTTAATAACTACTGAACTAGAGTAGACCATCTAAAAAGTGTTTCATAAACACTATCGATTGCCATACACAAGACCCCAATATCATAAGCAGTCCTGCAACATTATTTTGTGGGAAAATGTGCCCAAAATCTTCCACTGTGGAGGATATGTTGACTCCACCATCATTCTCCTCCATATGGAGACAGATTATTACAGAACAGTATTGCTGCAAACCGGAATTGGCTCAAAAAGCAGAACAGCGAGGGAGGAAGTGAACGGAAGAGAGGGAGAGTAAGTGTACAGCTGTTGCTTATTACTCTGTTAGCGTCGGTCCTTTTACTCTCACATCTGCCACAACAGCACAGACACGTGCAAGTTAGCACACACGCATACTCACTACACTGTACCAACCCACCCACACTATGCTTTCTGTGTCCTTTGCCTTCAGCATTGAAGCAACTGCAAGCCTCATCGATGAAAATGAGCAGCCTTTTTATTCTGCCCGCCTGAGCTTCCAATTAGCAGCTTATTAAAAGTGTTGGTGTGCTTTTATGGAGCAATCAGGGATCAGTAAAGTCTCACTGTCTTTTTTAAAGCCTGAATTCTTTGCACATTTACAATATAACCAATATATATCCACACTTTTTATACGAGACACAACACACATGCTGGATAGTCCTGGAGTGCTTGCACGGCAGCATAAGAGAGAGGAAAAGGAGTAGAGAGGAGGACAAGACTGTTAAGGAGGAACGCCATAATTACAGATTCCACTTTGCTGTTTGGTGCTCAAGTGCTCAAGATCAAATACTGGAAGTGGATGACTTTGTAAATCCTTTCAAAAAATAACTCATCTCTCTTCCTTTCTTCTCTGTTGACCTTCCCTTTACCTGCTTTCAAGCACTGTGTCACAGAAAGGTGAAGGCAGCCAAGTGACCCTGTAGGTGAGCATGCGCTCTTTCGTCCAGGCATTGTGAGAGTTGTGGTCAATAGAGCTAAATTCATTTAAGAGACAACCTGTATGATCCCTCCCCCTCCGGGATGATCAGCAAACAGTGTGTAAGTAAGTTCCGTGCTGTTCCGACTAATTTGCTAGAACCCTGCCAGGAGGTGAATTGCTCTCTTGGTCTCCTGCAGATTTTGAAAATCCTATCAGCAATGTCTCCCATATTATACATAGTATATAGTTGAAGAAAATAATAATGGAACCCCATTTGAGGAACTGCGATGATGATGACATTTATTACATGATGAAAAAACGGATAAGGTGAAACTCAGTTAATCATCACAATATCAGAAAACATGTTTCCCTTTTAAAGGTTCTCTCACTCCGTCTGTTGTTCCATCAACTGAAACTTTTTTCCTCCCAACCCTCCTTCTAAAATTCAGTCCTCTTACCTGATTTCCATAGTTTAGCGAGGCTATCTGAGGCCAACAACAACAACAACAGGAACAGCAGCAGTAGTATAACAACCCCCTCCTTGTACCTGTAAAAGGCCTTGCTGCAGAAGTAGTGGTGGTTTACCCAGACTGCAGTGCAGAGTGGATCTGACAGCCAGCCTCGGCTACTGCATTAGTGTCTGATATGCTGTGTGTTTGTGCGTGTGTACTGTCACTTCACTCATCATCAACACGCTCCAACACTTTAGGGTTATGTGCATCTGTGCATGTGTTGACACGGCAACAGAAAGCAAAATTTTGAAAAAAAAACGTGCGAGAGCAACAGAAGAGAACAATGGGAGAGCAGGAAAAAGGCATATGGGAACCTACAGAAAGGAAGGAAAAGAGAAAGAGGCGTAGAGAAACAGTGTGATGAAGTGATAGAAAGAAAGAGAGACAGACAGAGATGATCTCCCCCTTTCTTTATGCCTCTAATGCCCCTGAGCAGGTTATTTGTTAGCCTGTTACTCAGCAAACAAGCTGTGACTCCGATCCCCCATTGGCTGTCAAAGGGACACAAATACAAATGCACAAACATGCACACACGTGCAGACACAGTTTCGTTCAGGGTTTGCCGAGGAGATGGGCTCAAGGAAGGCCGCCATGCTCACTGATCTCATTGTCCTGTTTATGGCAGTAGGGGGACAAATGTCCACTTTGCGTGTGTTGGGTTTGTTGTGTGTGTGTGTGTGATGGAGTTTGAATGAGGCTGACAGTAATGAGGCAGAATGAGAAGGATGAAAGCACAAAGTGTGTGCCCCTGTGCTCGCTTGTTTTTGTATGTGTGTGTCCATAAGCCATCCTGCAGCCTATCAGTCAAGCCCTCCGTGTTCGTCTGTTTGAATCAATTTGTTCTCTCCGTCTTTAACCCTGGGACTGATCCATGCCTCAAGTAGACGGGGGTTTTGGCATTCTGAAGGAAATGTCACAGCCGTCACTAGTGAAACAGATGCTATGCCTCCAACAGACATTAGGAGGGTATCCTCACTCTCAGCAGGAGTAGCTGAAAGGCTATAAGGTTAGTCGACAAATATGCAGACCTTCAATCTAATCTATTGATATTCGATGTCTAATATTGGGGGAAATGTATGCATGGAATGTATGGAAATGTATACAATCATGACAGACCAATTCAGAACTGGAAATACTATCAGCCAAAAAGTCTTCTGTTCACCCAAACAAGCCAAACAAAATCTTTCAAAAATACTTTCAGTATTCAAAGCACCTCACTAAAAGGGAAATGCAACTTTTGCAATATTTGTTCTGTAAAAACAGACCTTGTGAAGTAGACGTGTTCTTCATGTGTCCTGCTAAAAGACACACCAGAGCATGGCCACAAAATCTGACCTGTTCCTGCAGTTAGTTATGGGTGATGTACCATGTTGTAATAAAGAGAACAAAACTTTTTTACAGCGCATTTCAAAAAGTGCTCCAGACAACAAATAAGTTTAACATTGTAAGTCACAGACCACACAGAAAAAAAGATGTGTAAGATAGGCAACAGTGATACGGCTGCATGTCAACAACATCAAGTCACCATGACCTTGCATTACAGTATGACTGCCAATAGACCTCCTGCAGCCATGAAAAAGGACCCCGCATTGCTGACATCTGCTGTGGGTCTCTTGTTCGTGCAGGCTAAACTTCTCTGTGCAGACCTCTACATAAAATGATGTATTAAGATGAGACTTTAAATATGATACTGAGCCTGAGACCCTCCGGAAGCTGTGGAGCCCTGAGAGCAACAGCCTGCTCACCTTTAGCCTTTCACAATGATACAGGACAAGCTTGGAGATGTGTGCCTGAAGACTCGGGCTCACTAGGAAAAAAAACCCATAAATGACTGGATACCAGGTCTGTGAAAAATGTAAACCAAGGACAAGATGTTTAAACAGGTTAGCTCCAGTCTTATATATGATCTTAGATTAACATTCTGAAGAGAGCATTAACAATCTTAGTAAGATTAACATTCTGAAGAGAGCATTAACAATCTTAGTAAGGGTGTCAAATCGAAATCAACCAAAATTAAGTCACAATCTTGAACTTCAAATTAAAAAATGGAATTGTTGATGCTGCCACGCCCCCACGTCACGTCCGGTCGGCTTGCCAAGCGGAAAAAAACACACACGTGTTGAAGTGCTGCGAGTCAACTTCCTCCAACTTAGCTACTAGCTAAGCCAGTAGCTATTAGCTACAGCCAGCCAAATGATAGCATGGTGTCCCGGACCGTGGTCTGGAAGCACAGGGGAGATGATTTCCTCCAGGGCTGAAGTTTGTGTTTACCTTCAGGGTGAACCCCTTTCACTTGTTAAGCTGGTCGGGAAATAACACCAGGGAGCTTTGCTGTATCTGGAGGAGCCGTTGCCTTTATTCACAGCCAAACTGCAGCCTATACTGTACACTTTACTGCTGTCGCTACTCCTGCTACTCCTGCTGCTCCTTTCGCTTCTCCTTCCTCTCCCATTCATTCACTGTCCGCATGTAAGCACGCTCCCTCACTCTCGCTCGCCCACTCACATCTCAAGCGCCTTACGCACACACACCTCACGCACCGCCCTATTCCTGAAAGGGGCTGCGCCACTCTTGCAACGATGGCAACTGCAGATGCAGGAGACCTCTGCAGAAACTAGATGGCAGGTTATTTTGTTGAAGTTTCCAACTGACTGAAGATATAAGTCATTGTTACATTGTAGTGTGGTACATTGCGAACAAAGGTCAGATATTATATTGCATAAAAGTCTAGTCTAAAAATGGCATAGCAACCTGCGTTTAAAAACAAGAAATGTAAAAATCAAGAATCAAATCGAACTGTGACCTTCAAATCAAAAATGTAATCGAATTGAGGATTTGGAGAATCATGACACCCTAAATCTTAGTACTGACTACATTTTTGTAAAGTTCCTTCACATGACTTTTTGGAATGTTTTTCCAACTTTATACCAAAATGCACAATGTCAGAGTGTCCCTTTAGAGGTGTGAGAGCGGACTGGAGCCAAATCTTCACAGGCCACATCCACTGATATGTAGCCCTGTCCCTCTGCTAGCAAGGAACCACCGGACTGTGAAACGAGTTTTTTCAAACTTGCCCAGAACCCACAAAGACGATTTACTATAGTGTCAAAAGAAGGAGCAGAAGCAAGAAATACATTTGTACAGTTACCTTGTCGGCTGAGAGGGAACATCCAAGGTAAGCTGCGCCATCACATACAGTTCACTTGTTAATGTAGTGAAATATGACAGTCAATTTTCCCCTCCCAGTTAAAATGTCTGACAGAGACTGAGCAGGTTGAACTATTCTCTTCAAAGATGCTTCCCAGAGGCAACAACATGGCTGGCTTGGTTGCTTTGTCACAACACCTTCAATAAAGAACGCATGCTGTTTGTCAGTGTTATAGCTGCAACACTTACACCACCCACACAAAAGTGCAGCAGGGTAAAATTGATATTCCTGATCATGTTTGTGTGAGTGTTAGTTTTGCTTGTGTGCATGTATGAGATAATGGTTGTGTGTAATCCAAAAACAGCAAACTGTAATTCACACAATGATGTTGGTTCTGATGTGCACAGTCACATCAACACTACCACCATCCTCCCGCACAACACCACCAAACAAAAAGCACACACACACACACACACACACACACACAGTCTGAGAGAGAGAAAGAGAGAGAGGAATAAAATGCAGAATCCAGGCCAGCTACAAAGTGAAAAGCTCTGTAGATTAAATCCGTCTCTAAGCCAATATGTAGCCCGACTCCACGCTGTGTGACTTCCACCCCAATCTATCAAAACGGCTCATTCACAAACATGGCAAAACACACCAGCGCAGAATGGAGCAATGCTATTCCCAGAAGAAATAATCTCCTAAAACCATTACAGGGAACAACGTAGGTGCAGCAGCTATAGGGAGGATTATGTCCAAACCCTCTCATACACACACATACACTTCCCGTCCTGTTTTGCACACTTTCTTTATGCCGCACATGTGCGTGTGTGTAAACAGAAACTGCTCACAGAGCTACTGTAACAAGCATAGGAAAGCTTATTCCATGGACTGGAACAAAGTGTGTGACTGTGTGTGTACGCAAGGCATGCATCGGTGGAGTGTGCCAACATCAAAAGTAACATGCACTGCATAAGCACTGAATACACTGATATGTCTGTGTGTGTGTGACTATTTGTGCCAACTAATTCAATTTACAGAGGGTACCCTACATCGAGGTTTTCAGAGATTTCTGGAAAAACAAACACTTGACTTTGCACCAGAATAAGAGCCTGAACTCCTGCAGCCTGGGAAGACTGATCATCAAACCAACCATGTCCTGGTGTTCTGGAGGTCTATTGTGCACTCGGAGGAACAATGTGAGCACAGCATCACAGATTCATATCCGACCAGGGACCTACTGTACCTGCCTTCTCACACTGTTTCACTCATCATATATTCTTTTGCTCTTAATTTAACTGGGCTAAACCAAACCAGCTGTCGAGTAAGTAACCTCAGTGCATCGCAGCAAAATGTCAGCTCACCATTGCAACACTGCATTCCGTTCTCTGCACCATTACCAAAATAGAGCCCTAAGGGTCGACAGCCACGCTAGCAGATCTGTGAGGCTGTATTATTGTACAGCAGTACTTTGACGTAGATGCTAATGTCAGCAATGCTGATGAGTTCACTATGACAACGTTTACATGCTGATGTAAAAGACTACCATGTTCACAATCTTAGTGTTCCAGTATGCTAGAATTTCTTAATCAGGGTTTAGCAAAAATAACAGCTGAGGCTGATGGGAATGACATTAGTTTTGTGGTTATTTGGTCATTAACCAAAGTATTAGCATTCATCTTCTTGGAACTACAAATGTCTGTACCAAGCTCTGAGCCAAATCATCAAGTAGACGTTGAGATATTTTACTGGATAAATACACATTTTAATTTGGTGGTGGTACCCCAAGAAAAGTTCAGAGGATCAGCAAAGTCAGGACTTTCATCTCATTGAGGATTCATCCTCAAGGTCCCGTGAATGTCTGTATTGCCATGCAATCCGTCATATAGTTCTTGCAATATTTCAGTGTAGGCCAAAGTTGCAGACTGACCAACAAATGGACTGATCCATACAGTCACTCTGCTAGCACAAAACACAATTATTATTTATGATGGTATGAATGGAAGGGCAGGTTGACAGTGACAGTTCACAAATACCTCAGTTCAGGTGACTCACAACTAGCCTTTGTGCATGTCCGTGTCCACGTTTTCTTCGAGACAAGGGAGTTTATTTTGGGACAGAGAAAGCACAACCTCAGGCTATGGTCACAGTGCTGTGCATATCAGAGGGAAATGCTCTGCCTCATTTATTCCTATTATTCATTTATCTGCAAAAACACCTGTGCTCACTAAAATAAACACCATGTCTCTTTTGCCCGTTTGACGCTGTGCCAGCTTTCCTGGAGGCGGAGATGCTACAAACGACACACCTCAAAGGGCTGGCGCATCGCAGCAGGCGCTCCTAACATGCCTGTGAGCTCACTCCAAATCTCTATAAAATGGGGCAATCACAATGTGAAGAACTGATGTGTTAATGAAGATGTAGGCTACATGTGGATGTGTGTGCTGAGGGTTTAGCAGCGGGAAATGTTCTGCTTTTGTAGGATTGTTGAAAAAAGACAGTTGTTTGGATACTTGTAAATAAGCCAAATTAATTTTGTTTTGTTTAATCCACACTATGCCAGCTTTTTCCTCCAGTGAAAACTGGGGTTTTCAAATGATTGCCCAAGTGGCTAAATTTGCATATATGGAAAAACTTTTCCAAATCACTAACCTATTATTTCCAGTTTGACGGAGCGATACTAATCGGCCAAAGTACTTCAACTAATCAGGCCAACAGTTTATCGACTAAGAGTTTCTCTGCAGTCTTTTATTTCTGGTCAATATAGTTAATCACACAACACAGATACCATCATTGACAAATATTTGTTTCTTATGAACAACAGCTGCACACATAGCATGTCATAAAGTTATTTGATCAAGACTGTCAGTGCATCAGTCCACAGATGTTTTAGGGCAGCGAATCAGGCTGCTGTTTGATGGGGCTTTGTTTATGAGCCTGTTTACTGTAGTGCTCACTTTGATGGCGGCATATCATTCAATTTAACTTGGAAACCAGGCTTATAAACACGAGATCCTGTTGGATTACTGGATAAAAAGGACACTTGCACAATATGCAGCAAGCTCACCATTTACCTGAAAGAGGGACAAGAGTGGGGAAGTATTACGACATTATTATTTTTATTATTATTATTATTATTATTATTATTATTATTATTATCATCATCAACAATACCAGACAAATGAGTTGTCTTTACTATGTTTATTTTAAAATCCTTGCAATACACTTCAGCAGAGGGCGAAAGTCTCTCGCTCTGTTATAATGCCTGATTATCAAAATGGCTGTATAAAAAATGTCTTACTCCCCCCCTCCAATCACCACCACATTATTAGTCAGACAATCAGCAAGCCATTCTGATACAGAGCTACAGTAGTTTAATTGGCTGCTACACAGTGCATTACCATGCCCGTTGCCTAGCAATGGATCCTTATGCCAGTATTGCTGTCTTTGTGCATGTTTTTCCCAAAATGGCTTCTATAATTACTTTGCAATTACTACCTTTTCCCTCACAAGCTCTAATCGTGCTCCCGGTAGCTTTCTGCCTGGCAGGGCTCTTCACGTATCATGATTCAATATGGCCCCTGCAGGTTACTATGACCCAGGACTGTAGAAGGATCTAATATAGGTAAATACTTTCAGTGTATAGCATTCAAATGAGGGCTATAGAAGCACCTGCTCACGTCAGCCTTCTATTGTGTGGATCTGAACGCGCCGGCAGTCCCGTCAAAGCATTTTTTCCTGCTTATTAGCCGTCACTGTGGTAAGAGGTAACCAGATAGAACAACATCATCAAGTACATCTACAAAGCCAGCTCAATGATAAGCTAGCTTTTGTGGCGCAAAGAAAGCAATATACTGCACACACAACCTTTTTGTGGGGCGACACCGTCTAGGTGCTGACTGTTAGAAAGTTAACTGGGCAAAAACGTTGATGACATGGTTTATTCTTTCAGAGAAACATCTGTGGATCGATGCAAGGGGCTATGGGCTGAGAGCCAAGTTCTCCTAAACTAATGTTTGATCCACTTCTTTGTCTCATCTTTCCTTACACTCTTGACTCCTGACGCTGCATATATTATTGTTAAGTACAAAAGTCAGCTGGTAAAAGTCAGCTGGTAAAAGCTGCACTCATTTAAAGAGGCCTAAATGTGTGGAAACAGAAAAAAAAACATATATCCAGGAAACAAAAGAACATCAACACAAAGCTGTTACAAATGCGTTGCTGTTAGAGACACTGGCTGGACGAGGATGATAGTAACAAAAGAGATTACAGGCCATATGCAGCATGTCAGCGCCAGGTTGGTTGGCTGGAGAGTCCAATAAGCGATCTAAATGAGGCCTTGACACCGGCCAGGAAACAATTCCAGGCTTTTTTTCTGCTGGCGGTGCTGATGTACTGAGGTCAGCCAATACACTCACATGAGACTGTTTACAGCTATGACACTGGACTGAGATTGGAGTCGTGACACAGCCCTGAAACAGCCCTCATCCTCCTTGGACCAACTAACAAAATACCTCACTGCATTACAGTGCTGGTAGGTGACAGAGGGGACACTTCGGGCTTCCAGTGTGAAACCCTTTTTTCAAAATGATGACAGCCACGTGTCCCACTTAAGATTCTAATGGCATTTCCATTATAAAGATTTATTGCCAGTCTGTACTTGTTTTGCTATTTTGGGTTTTCAAGCGTTACTTCAATTTGTCCTGTCACTGACTGTCGATTAGTAGATCTAGTTAAGGCACTTCCCTGTACAGTCCCTTTGAACACAGTCATTAAGATGATCTTCAGTTAGACTTGTAATTCCCAACTAGCCAATGGACATCACTGCAAAGAAACGTTGTGCTCCACCAATATCTTTACGAGGCATCTGTGCAATTCATTCAATTCAAGTTTTGAAACTTTTTCATTTTCCCCTGTTTACCCAATTTGCATTTTTAAGTGATTCACAGTTTTTCCCCACAGTAACTTAACTCCCAGCGCCTCAATTAAGATTAATTTAGATTAATGTGCATTCATACTCTCATTTCTCATTAATATAACCAATATGACTAACTATGAGCTGTAAAATTACAAGGCTTGAGGTGCTTCTAATAAGTGTTGTCAAACTTCAGCCAAAACATTAACAAACTTGGGAAGAGTAAATTCCCAGAGGATAAATGATAAATGCAAATACACTTGATGAATAAAGTATCCTGGAAACAGCATTACTGATTACTAACAGATGCACAGTGATATACAGGGCTTTCTTTCTAAGCAAAATATACATACAAACTATGACATTTTTAAGACATTTTGGTAATCAGGCACTTTCAAAGAGAGAGACTTTTTATCATCATGAGGCCAATGTGAGCATCAGTGGCAGCTGGAAAGCTTCCAACTGTCATTTATCTTAAAACAGGCTAACTAGCAGGACCCAGATTGTCTGAAACTCTCTCTCTCTCCCTCCCTAAGCCACACTGTGATGCTCCAGCCGGTAACGCTTAGAGGAGCAGGTGGTCACAGCAGACAGTGAGCTGAGCCATGCTGAAAACTCCCCCTCCCCCCCTGCTCATCTCCCACCCTCCCACTGCCCTTTATCGTTCCTACTATCCTTTTCCTTCAAAAGCATTCATCCTTTCTGACTTCAATTTATTTCTCCATCCTTTCCTGCCTACTTTCTTCTATCTCGCTCCCTCCATCCATCCATCCATCAATCCATCCATCTGCATGCCCCCACAGACTGAGGCATCCAACACGTCTGACATCCAACAGATGTGCAACTGTGGTTCTCCTTCTCAAGCGTCGTTGTTCCTGCAGCATATTCACTCACGGAACACTAAGCGAAGTTAAAAAGTCACAAAGATTTGTTTACATATGGGTAGGAGAGAAAAAGTTAGAGGTGAGTCCATCAAGAGAGTCGAAGGCAGACTGATATACAGGCCATCAGTCTGACTGACAGATGAGTTGAAGCCAACTTAACAAAGAAGTAGACAATCAATGATGCCCTAATACAATGCAATCTGTATTCAAACCAAAACACCAAATATTGCCACCGAGATCTCATTATGTTTATTGACTTTCTCATAATCCCTGAACAGATTAAATATGAATTAAAATCTGCTCTGGTTGAACTGTGACAGGCCTGGGAATAAAACCACACCACACAAAAAGATACCTGCAGTGAGACTGACATGACTAAATCCTCCGTGATTACCTTAAACACAAGGATTAGTTTCCAGAGGGAAAAAAATCCTCCTATAAGTCTAAGTGACAGCGCTACAGGGACAGCTGTGAGATGCTGTAAAACAAGAACGAGGAGATTTTTCCATTCACTGGTGAGGAAAATGGCTATTCCTTTCTCTCTTAGTCAACTTGAAAATCGGTGGCCTCTTGTCTGATTCCTGGAGTTTCCTCCGGAGAAACTTTGTGGAACGCACTTCAGGAAGCAACATCCTTAAATTTCAAGTTTACAACTACACAATTTGTGTGTCCTGTGAGATTTTTGTTAAAAGAAACGAGGTGGGCATTGATCTGGAGAGAATTTATAAATCAGGGACCAGGTAGAATCTGAAAATATGGTAATCCTATTATACACACAATAATTTGAAGGCTCATTGTTTGCAGCTCTGACATATTTTCCAAGAACATTTTCCATATTGACACACATTTTTAATGATTTAAATAAACACAGCCAGATAGTAATTTTATGAATTTAGATTTAAAAAACAAATAAAGACCGAGCCTTTTGCCAATATATGATTATCAGTATGGAGAATGGGGTGGAGGTAATATTGTGACTTAACAACGTACACTTTAAACTAAACCACACATGATACAGGTCATTAAGGTACTGCCATTGTCAAAGTTTGCTTTTCCTCCATACCTGCAGTCAACGTCTAATTTTGCCTTTTAAGTACTGGGGCAGTGTGACCAACGGCAATTTCATTTTTCACTGAGGAAAAAAAATAAAAAAGCTTAGAAATGATTTCACTGTATCCCTGTATCTCTGTATTTGTAAAACACATTCTTCAGCGGCACCCTGCCTCCTTCTGCGTCAGTAGAAATTGAACAGCAGGCTAGTTTGGTGTCACAGAGTAGAAAGAGAGAGCGGGGCTGCCAAATGAGTGTACTGCTCTGGAGAGCTGGTATGGTCTCTGTGCCCGTCTTGTACACTCTCTGCTCCATTCTATGCACCAACAACTGTGGGCCTATTACGTGTAAACGTGAAACAAAATCAATATTAACGTCACTTAATCCATTATTGTCTATCACATAACTAAACCGCACTCTTTTACTCAACATAAATGCGTTAATATCACTATGGCTGTCCTGGTATCCAAAGCAATGTCACCTTTTCAATCACTTACATCAAAATTGTTTTGATTTGTAACTGACAAAGGAAATATTGTAATTTCAGAGCCAAACTTATATAAAGCAGATGCAGTAGAATTGTAGCCTCATGTTGTATGTCAGCATTACTCTGTGGATTACATTTGAGACCCGTGTATTGCTTTTGAAGGGAGACGTGTATGATCAAAAATACAAATGTGCCAAAGGCATGTAGTTCCTCAGAGGGCCTCATGTAATTAAATGTGCAGAATTACTCCCCTTTTCAGAAGCCGCCTCCCAAGGTGCTCATTCTCTAAAGAATTCATCATTTCAGCGCTGGTGGCTCTTTGTTCGATTTCAGTTTCTTGCATCTCAATCAAGAACTCAACTGTTTCTTGTTTGCAACCTAGCATTCTTATATACATTAATAGAACTTATTGATCCATGTGGGGAAACACTGAGCGTCTACAGTGGAGGAAAAAGCTACAATATAAAAGTCTGCAGTGGTCATTTTGGTCACTGTTGTCATAAATCAATGGCACACGGCACAATGTGCAGTCAAGGATCTGAGGTGCAAGTCACACAGTGTCTGAGGGTGTATGTTTGTTTGTATGTTTGCTGTGTGCACTTCATGTTCAGTGTTAGGAAACATAATTAGTACTGTATATTGAGACACGCAGAGAAGCAACATGTGGTAGCCCAGACTATAATATGCAGTTGGCTTAGTGGCTTAAACAAGAACATTTATAAGGGGGATGCCTGCTCTCACATCATCTTAAACCACGTCCTTCCATTAGGGGTGGGTTAAATACCAAAGATTAATATCACAGTATTGTTTCACTTGTGCAATGCTGATGGTATAATATACAGGTATTACATTTTTTAAAAGTTTTTCAGAGGAGTAGCCTGTCCTGTCCTCTTTATTTAAATAAAGTTAATACTTTGTGATATTTAATAAAGTAAATGGTATGTATCGTATCAAACAGGGACATGGGAGAGCTGACAGCTTATATTAAGTAGCAAATGTCTTTATTTTACATTTTCAACTATACTGTATAAAGACACACATTCAGACCACAAATTAACTTTTGACGAAAAATTAAATGTCTTATTTATAGTAGTATTACTGATACATAACAGTTATGAAGTTGTTGCAAAATCCATGTTGTGGCACACCATCAAACTTCACCTCCAAGGTAGAAAGGATTTTAACAGTCACTTTACCATCCTGTCACCCTAAGAAAACTCTTTGGCTCAAAACGAAGAGCTGGACTTGCAATGCTTAATTTATGCATAGTGTCCAGAGATCAGAGAGTGGTCAGCCTGAGGGCAGGAATTAAACAGGAATATATGTTTGGTTCTGAGGGGAGTTTGTCTAAAACCCGAGCAACATTGACAAACCAAAGAACACAACAGAAAATCTTCTTTGTTTTTGAATCATGCCTTGATCTCCTGGTTTCACATGACCTTCAGTTTAAAACTCTAACTCACCTGCCTTTCATTAACTCATTGTATTTCCACACATACCTATGGTGTAACAGGTTACATGCCCACTTGGCCTATCAAATCTGTTGTTAAAAAGTAAAAATACACACAGCTGAAAATGCGATGCGATGTGTTCAGCTTCCCTAAAGAGCAGGCTGTGTATTCTTAAAAACCCAGATGCATTTTACATTTGTTTGTCATGGTTAGACATTATTAAAACATCACTGACTCACCAGCGGTGAAGTCCTTGTTGAGGTCAATGAAAGCATTAGAGTGAGGGATGCGCATCTTGACAGGTGGACTGAGAGCAATCTCACACTTTTGTTCCCTAAAGAGGACAAAACCCAGAAGGCAACAGCAAGAGTTAAACACTCTGCATTTAATTTAAGCTTTGCAAGCATCTGGAAATAAAGACTGAAAATGAAGAACTTGAGTCTGAGAATGATAATATTACCTATTAGTGAGATAGCAGACTTCAGTGGATGTGGCGTCGGTTGTTCCAAAAATGTCCGGGATCATGTCCCCGTTGAAGCTGTGGAAAGATTTGTTTCAGTGAAATTAAATCAAACCACTTTATCAATAGTAACACTGAACTAACCTTTAAATAGATACATACAAACAAATACAAACTAATGTTACAGCCCTGCAATAAATGCTTTTATATCCAGTTTCTGTTGACACTGTGGTAGTTTATGTCACTTTAAGGCCATAGTGCCTAAATGGTGGTGACACATTGGACTGAACATGAACTTGACTTTGACAGTATTCTTAAAACCAAAGTAGAGTTTATGTTAGCGCCATTCAGTTTGATACTTACTCCATAACAAGAGGCTGATCTGCAAAGGTCTTGTTCAGCGTGAGCCACCCACTCGTATCTGCAGAAGAAGGAAGAATTGAACATGCCCTGGGAAATGCTTGGTCTCAAAAAAGAAGAAAAAAAAAAGAAAAAAGCACTGCACAGAGAAAATCAGTGGGCTGGTCAAATCAGGCTAAACAGATGTCCTAGTGTCAACAGCTATGAACAAAAGTTCAACTGAATATTCAGTTAGATGCAACAGTTTGATGAAGCTTTTCTTTTTGGTTTCTGCCTCTTGTAGAGAAATAACAGCCTTAAATGGAAACGGCACGACTCTAATAACAGATTTTACATTAAACTGCGGCTTATAAGTTCCTGCTCAGCTAATACTAGTGTTTTTTTTGTCCTGGGTATGTGTTTTAATGGCACAGATGATAACATAATTAAATTGCTATTTTCTTTGAGGCTGTGACTGTAGCTAAGTTCTGCCCAGAGGATCATACAAATAAAATACTTGTATCTACTATGGGCGCAGGACACAGTGACAACACTGTGAGGTTGATAACCACTGCTGCCTTATTTTAGGGAACTAACAATATATCATTGCACAACACATTACAGTATTAACATATTAAAGTATGGTGAGTAGCTGAATGCCATGTTGTTTTGTCAATGCTCCTCATTCTGGACCCATTGATAAAAGGCCTTTTTACAGCAGGTATTTTGACTTGTCGGTAAACGCAGGAAAAAAAAGTCTGTACGCAAACACTGACAATGGCTCTGTTCTCTTCAAGTGTCCCAATAAACCATGACAGTGAGACAACATGAGCCGTAACATGATCCAGAAACTAAAACAACCTGATGATATTCAGCCACTATTAATCTACACCTGCGATTAATGATGGCTCATATGTAACCTGTGCTTTTCCCCACTGTGACGTGTGAAAACGTCTTCCATGGAAAAGGTCCACACAAAGTCAAAGTGGCAATTGCACAGAGTTATTTTGACAAGGCTGCCATGCCTAGAACCTGCTTCAAGTCAGACCATCAGGTAACAAAGACGTTAAACTTTGTCAAATTCTACACACAAATGGCCAAATGGGTCTTTTACTGAACTGATACTGCACTTCTCCACCATAAAAAGTCTCTGAATATTGTACTGTAGATGTGGTTGTATATTATCCGTCCCAATTAATCAGACTCAAATACCTTCTTACAACAGACATGCTTTCTTGTTGAGACAGGGAAAGCACAGACTGAAGTAATAACATTGATGATGGCAATGCAATGCAGCAATTAGTTATATGCTGCACCTGTATTTGACAGAGTCAAAACACCTGCTGTAAAAAGAGGGTCTACTCAACCTTAGTTTTATTGCACATTGACACTGATCATTTTAACCCTCTAGCCCCAATTGGAAAAACTGAAGAAAAAAATGTCTATCACGATGTTTAAAAACAAGAAAATTACAATTAACACTAAACAAAAATAAAATATCCTCATTTATATTATCCTACGATCCAAATCTAATCATACGTGCCAAAAAGGGTGAATTAAATCCCCTATCAGTGTTTTTCTGTCCTCCGCCCACTCAGTGACATAACTGTACCTAACGACTGGTTGTGCCCCCAAAAGATGAAAACAGTTGTCCACTGATTGGTGCTGATCTGCGCTGTGAGAAGGACATCCATCTGAGAGTCTCCATCATAGTCTCCAGGAACCACACTGGTGATGATGGCGTTGCTGAAGAGAATCAAATGAGAACCAATGACTTAGTGGTTTTTACATGCAGCTTTTCCTTCCTACAGAGTAAACATGACCACTGTGGAAAGTGAGTGTGAGTCACTGAATCAGTACTGACTAACAAAAGGAAACCAGGACATGAAATGTTAGATACCATGTGAGAATGAGATAGCACTGAAAGTCACACCTACCTTGGCAAAATGTTCTTGGTGATGTTAACTTTGGGCTTGAAGTAAGGTGTTTTCGAGTCCGCCAAAAAGATCACCACTTCAGACTCTGAAATGAGAATAAGAGGACAACAGGGCATTGATTACATTACAGCTCATTTAATCTGAACGACGATCAACCTGTCGTTTAAATAAAAAAAAGGAAAGCAGATGACTTAGGCACGGAACCGTATGTTTACACAATGTAATACATTTCTTATGGCATTATAACGGCGAATTTTCGTCTAGGTACAATTTTATATTTTTTCATCCCCGGGAAACATGTATTACAACTTAGCTGTAACGCTAAATATCGTATAGGCGCCATATATAACATGTGCAAGTTGATAATAAGCTAACAAGACAGAGTAACGTCACTGAAGAGTTAGCATACTCTCTCTGATGATGAAGATGTCTGTCTGTTTATCCGCGTAGAAATCTCCAAACGCCGCCACCGTCCCATAATTTTCGGCACCGAAAAGGTCTGCCGTGACATCCTGGAGAGCATATGTGGTATTCTGCCTCACAAAAAGTAAGAAAAACGCCACAACATTGAATTTGGATATCCACATCCTTGCTGGGATGCTAGTGCAGCTCCTCACAACAACACCGACTGCAATACGGCAGAGAGCTGTACGGCAGGCGGTGTTACCACAGCTTCTCTTGATTAAACTATGCACTACGTTGAACGTTCATTTAAATTTAGACGGCTGAGCATTTATTTTCACTATACTAGAAAAATGTAGAGGCAATGAGCTGAAGTAAGATTACACAATGCGATATTAGAGCTTCCGCGTTTACGTCAGTGTCGTGCTTCCGGGTGGTTTGACAGTTGACAGTTGCTGCATCAAGTTAAAGAGAATGAGCTAGGGCTAAAACGGAAGTAAAGAAAGGTTACCTTCAGAATAAACGCATACGATTAGTCAAGCCGGGAAAGTAAAAACACGAGACCCCCATACGCTGTGATTTGAAGTAAAACGTTGTTTGAATTGTAATTCATTGTCAATTAAAAGACTACCTCAAATATGTACACCTGATGTTGTCAACGATTGTTTGCGAGCCTCACGCCTCTGTTTTATTTCGAAGGATGACACCGGAAACCCTCTGACTTTATGGCATATTCGACACTTTGTAAACATGGCGAGCCTGGCAGATGTCGGCTGGAAACTCCTGGAATTCAAATCCCGATCAAAACGATCAGGTCTGACACATTACTCTGCATGACATCGTACGGTGTGAGGCGCCGGATTGTGTTTTGTTGTGCCGCTGCTTGTGTGAGACTGTCTGCTCGTGAAGCCACTGAACACGGGGGGAATTTGGCCATTTAGTTTGTCCACTGCAGTGCAGGACAAGCATGAAAGGTCAGAGGTGTAAATGTGCAGTACAGAAGAGCTATTTTGAGAGCTTCTCATCAGGTCTTCTTTCACTGTTACATCTCACCCTGCCGTTCAATGCACTGTGTGCTGCATGAAGTGTGGGTGGAGGAGGGCCTGTGGAGGCTGCCACACTGGGCTTGTTGTTGCAGGGGGAACCAGCCTGTCACTCCAGGGAAAGTTCCCCCATGGTGAAACTTTAAAGATCGTTATACAGTGTAAAGGAAAACACTACAGCAACTGCTATGTGTTAACAAATGTAGGAAAACGTGTATTTGTAGATTTACAACTGAGAAAAACTCCATAAGTTATGGTGGTCTGTCCAAACAGACACTTTGGGGTACCACAGACACATTATTAATCATACAGGAGTCAGATAATCTGCATGTCCTATTGAGAAACTGTGTAGCTGGATAAATATGATGGCAATCACGGTTTTGAAATGAGTTCCACTTCATATTTTCAAATACAGGACGCTCTAGTAATTATATTTATTGTAATATAATAGATAATCCAGTGGTGTCCTCATTACCGCTGTTGTGTTAAAGGCAGAGAGAATGGAAGGAAGACATATTCTGATGTTAGCACCAATATTATGACTTTTCCATTAATTAAACATAATGTAATAAGACACATGTTCTCCCTAATTTCATTTAATTTCATCAGCGTATTGAGACCATAGTTTTTTAAAGTGAAAATTAAGAAGCATGAAAAGCAAAAATTAATCAAGTACTGCCTCCTAATGTAGTTATGTAGTTAATCTAAGTCTTTCTCATAATTACATGACCATCCTGTAGTAATTCATCATGACTCTGTTTCTCTCAGTGGTTTGAATAACTTGAATTCCTTAGCAGATCCAGTGCATTGTGATTCCTCGCATGTTGTTCATGATCATCGCCACCCAAACTGTAATTCATTGTTGATTCATTGCATGTCTAAAAATGTCTAACTCTGTGCTACTAACCCCTTCCTGTGAATTGCTGTAGATTTGTGATTTAGCTGAGAGAGACGATTGACCCTAATTGCGCCTTTTGACAATGGCCGCTTCAGTAGCTGTGTCTGCCCGGCCCCATCGGAAAGTTCACAGACTCGGTAAGTAGTGGCAGCAGATGTGAGGAAAACAATGCAGTCGGCCACACACAGACGGCCAGAGAGGACGCGGGTAAAGATCACAAGACAACCTTTTTGCTATCTGGACATGAGACGCTTATTGTAGTCACAGGACAGGTTTGCTCTCATATATTGTGAGCTGAAAATCACAAAATGGCTTCTTTATCAATTTTCTCATTATATGATATTATTTCATATTGTTCACTGTGTTTTCTGACTATGAGGATTGTTTGTTATTATTATTTGAGACACTTAAACACTTGAGCTCTCATGCTGCCGACTGTATGTTGGTGTAGCTGTGTGGATAATCTTCTTTCTCCACAGTGAGCGTGAAAGGCTCAGAAATGACACAAAATAAATGTGCACTATCATATGGTCATATAAATCATATCATGGTCATATAGTGTTTGAGTAGTGCATCACTCAAGTTAGTCATGAGATCATGTAAAACCAGCCAAACAACGACCGCTCGCAGTTGTCTGATCTCATGTTAGAAATTAAAACTGGAATATTGGACTTCCTCTCTGCTCTTTTAAAGTGTTATCTTTAAAAAGAGATGAATTGGCTTTGTCCCTTGCAACTTCTAAGCTGATGGAAATTATGCTAATTTTAGCCAGAATGTGAATTTTTCAGTACCTGTGGTATTGACCCAAGGTCGAACCTATTAAAATGCAAATCTCAGCAAAGTGAAAAGTGTCTGAAAATAGAGAAAGCCTAACAGATAGGGGTTTCCCTCAAACTCCGGCTCTCTCTCAGCTCAGAGGAAAATGTTCAGGAATGGTGGCGAGACACATTACCATTTGAATTTTTTGCTTTGGGTCTGAATAATGTTTTGTGTGCTGAACTCTTTGTTTTGCCATGTGTTGCAGTGAAAAACAGAACTTACTCATGTGTTTATTGTCTTTTTGTATTTTCTCTACCTCTTATTGCCTTATATGAGTTTGATTATTTTGTTATCTACATGTTGGAATGTATGAATTAAGCTTTTTGAATCAAAATTGAAAAAACCAAAAGGAAATACAACTGTGAGATGAAAACCTTGGCTTTTTATTGATTTTAACTCGAGGACGCACGGTTGTAATCCGTTCTTGGAGGTTATTTTAAGGAGTCATGAGACAACTAAGGCATGCAGTTTGAGATATATATATATACATGCTATGAATGAATATAAAACATTAACACTTTCAATGCTCGAGTGTAACAGATGTGTCCTTCCTCAGGTTCAATCTATGAACCTCTCAAGCTGTCCAATCTGCAGCGTGAGGATGAGCCTTTATGGGAGAAGTTGGACCGCTACTACAATGCTGGTAAGAACACATATGACTATCAGCCAGTTATCAGTAGTGTCAGGCAGGTCACCTAAAACTTAGAGTTGTAGTTAAATAAACAAACAGTATATACATATGTACATGATACTGTATAATGTAAAGCTATCAGAAACACTGGCACTGTTCTGAATAGCCAAACCAACAGCTTTACAGAAGCAGAGCATGTTTGATTGAACACTATCACGTAGGAAAGAAAAACTGTTTGCCAATATCCCCAAATTGCAGCCTTGGGTAAAGTGATTACATCTTGCAGATGTTGCAGCATTGTTTTGAGAGAAATTGTTCTCGGCTGACAAGATAAAAGCGAGGCATGAGGGTGTTCCAAATGCATTTACCCAGCATGCACCGACCTGATTTTAATGCCACACAAAGGTGCCATGGCCTCGCTTGGCACTGCGCTGAACTCAGCTGGTTTGTTTGTGTGTTGGAGGCCAATGAGGGATCACGTGGGAGTTTCTACACTAGTGAATCTCACAGGCTGCTCAGGGGTCTTTAACAAGCACTGGAGGGATGGGAAAGGATGAACATTTGTCTGAATTAAGTCCTGGTCGAGCCAGATACTGGAAGATAAGATCCCATCACGCCCAACAAACACATAAACAGGAATTGATTTTTGTATTGCTTCTCAAAAGAATTATGCAAAACGCATCATCTGGAGGATTTAGGGCTGTTGTTACT
The DNA here is from genome assembly GCF_900880675.1 of Sparus aurata. Lineage (NCBI taxonomy): Eukaryota > Metazoa > Chordata > Actinopteri > Spariformes > Sparidae > Sparus > Sparus aurata. The sequence continues at coordinate 11,116,351 of NC_044190.1, forward strand.
ACACATTGTTGAAATGAAAACTTTGCATCAATCACATTTGACTAAATGGCCAAATTGCATCAGTTAGCTGAGCATAATCTCATATCTACCACTCGTTGAGACTAAGGACTACAGACGGACACAAACTCGGTGGTGTATTTAAGAAGAGCCACTGCCACCCAGTCCAGCTGATGGCTCTGACATGTGCAATCAATAAAGGAGTCTCCAGCCTCACTACAGCAGCGATATATACACATTAGTACTGATTAGTAAATTAGTGCGACTGCAGTGCTGTGCCAGCAGTGTTACCTCCCAGTACACACAACTAAACATACACCCTGTGTTCCAATACTCACACTATACTATTTAATACGTAAGGTAAAAGATTTAGATATATATATAGATATATATACGTCTGTGTACGAAGTATGTGAAGTGCAGTATGCCTAAAGTAACAGGATGTCCTGCTACACACGCAGTATTGCAGCCCAGCATGATTTCTGGCTATTCTGACCCACAATCTTCTTCGCACAGAAGTCCCGTCACATACAGCACGGTGTGTCGCACAAATATAAACAAAGCACAAACATTTGACAGCTCACTGTAAGATGACAGCTCATCTGACAGAATGACAGACACCGCAATGACAGATGAAACCCCGTTTAAGTGTAACGGCACTGTCTCTGTACTCCAAAATGCTGATATAAGAGCAAGAGGGTGAAAGTAGTGTGTCCCTATTTTAGGATCACTACATGCAGTACGTACCGAAAGGACAAAGAAAAAGTATGCCATGTGGACGATTTCAGACTTCAGATCAGACACGACACAAGCTGTGTCCGAGATCACCCACTCATTAACCATGCCCTACTCACCACATAAGGAGTTCTACATAGTGGACTATAGAGTGAGCTCATCTAGCAAATGAGAAGAATTATTTTCCACACTGGTGGAGTAATTTCTTTCCCCTTCAGCCCAATGCATGATGGTATATGTGTTGTTAGGGTTACCATTGGCTGTACACTACTTTTCACAGTGCAGTGTGCAGTGTTGGGTGTAACGCGTTACAAAGTAACGGAGGCAACACATGATCCTGCCTTCCTTCACACACAACGGGCTGGTGTAACGCTTAATCACATTACTTTTTTCAGTAACGAGTAGTGTAAGGCATTACTGTTCTGAATGTAGTAATCACATTACAGTTCGCCAAGCTCGTTCCTTACGTTACATTGCTAGTCGCACGCATCACACACAGCGGGCTTGGGGGCGGGGGCTGTCGATAATAGAACAGTGATTGGTTGGGTTTTGCAGAAGGTTTCTTTCACCATCACCGATTGGTTAGTCGCCACCCGCAAGGGGAGATGGGATAACAATGGCAGCGTCAACAACAGGAGCAGAACATGCTGCTGCATGCGACTTGCCTGCAGACCCCCCGCTGCGTAAAGCCACTTTTGACGGTTGGAGATACAAACATTACTTTGAATTTGTTGAACGTAAGGAAAATAACTTGACTGTAAGGTGCACACTTTGTCCACGTGTTGGAAACTTCTCTCCACTGCTGCTAACACTACCTCAAACTGAACGAAGCACCCAGAAGCACCTACAGAGACAGCACGCACACACAAAGCTTGTTGCTAAGGAACCGTGGAGCAACATGAATGTAACGAGTAATGTAACTAATTACTTTCTTCAGGGAGTAATCATGTAATTTAAGGCATTACTATTTTTGAGAGTAATGTGTAATGTGTAATATATTACTTTTTTGAGTAACAAGCCCCAACACTGGCAATGTGGGATACTTTTAGTTAACTATGTAGGGTATAAGGTATAATAAATCTCACTATACACTCGGACAGCATTTTGAAATGGCGATCTTGCTGTATAGTCCATTATATAGTGGGTAGTGAGTTTTTTTTACTTCACATTGTGTCAAAAGTTATGTTAACAAATCGCTCCATTCTGTTAAGTGTCTCAGTAAGCCATGACAGTATGCACAGTGTCAGAGCCATTGAACCAGCTCATCTAAATGGACTGCAGCCATCATTAATGTCATTGATCCCACCTGTGCCTTAACTGCTTTGAAAAGTCAAAATGTCTGCCTTGAAATGGGTCCTTGTGAAGATTCCATTCAAAAAAATGGATTTGTTAGGAAATATTATGAGTATGACTGGGTCATTAGCTGGCAGAAGGTTAAACACCAAATTTGAAGTGTTAGCAAATTACTGTCAAATTTGGTCATGCATCAGGCACATCTCTGGTGGAGGAGCATTTAACTTGTCATTTCATAAAAATCACAGGTGTTCGTAATGGCATTAATGATGGTTACGTTCCACTTAGGCGTGCCAGTGAGTCAGCATGCTCAGTAGTGAGGCCTTGGCACCGCGACACCTGAACTGAACACAGACATTATGACTCCTATTAGTTACACGATGTGTTAAATGAATGAAAATGTCGGCCGAAAATAGGAAGTGGTTAATAATCAGTGACATGTCGACTCAATAACACACTCAGTCATAAGTTGATATTATTTATTGGGAGGTAATATGTGGGATAAGTGTGTATTTTATGTTTGTTTTGCCTTATGATGACAAACTATGTTCACCCTTCATTTCCTCCCCCGGTGAAATCAATACAAGTAGAGTTAAAGAGCCACAGAGGGGATAGGCCAAACACATCACTCCTTCTAAGCGGATAGAGTTGAGTTTAGTGTGCAGAAGGCAGGATCATGTGCTGCCTCCGGCTGTGTGTGGCTGTTAGATTCTGGTAATACAGCTCAGGATGCTCTCCCCAAGGATCAGTGGTGATTTTGCCTCTGTGGACATAAGCTTGGCTTTGCTCAGCTGCTCTTGTTGAAGGAACTGAAACGCACGACACCGTACAGCAGAGAAATCCTGACATGCTCTGAGGAGGAATTTCTGAGTTCTAAGTGCATTAAAATGTTTTTTTTTTCTCTCTTTCTGTTCCTCCCCCAGACAAGCAGTGTGTTATCATGTATTTTTGATAAGCTGTGTCCAAATTTGCACACAGTATGTTGTTGGTCAGTGTGTAGTTGCAGAGATCTTAAAAAAGTAACCTAATTTATAATTAACACTGTAGAGCTCTGTATATAAGACAGATAACACATGTCATTCCTGCTTGGACTGTACCAGTGCTTCTCTACATGTGACAGATCACAGAAAGTATAATATCGTGCAGTGACCTTGAACTAAGAGCTTTTTAAAGGTGACCTTAATTGGCATTTTCCACTTTGAATTTGGCAGAAGTACAGCAAAAACTGACCTCAAAGTGGGTGACAGAATTACATAGTGGACTCGTCCCACCTCTCCTAAAAGTACGCAGCACCCCCACTGACATCAGAGGAAACTTGGCGGCAATCACGCAGCAGATCCTAATGCTGGAGAAAAAAAAGAAATCCTTTTTCAAGCCAAAGGAAATGCCTCAGTCAGTCACAGTCAGGCAGGGATGAAGAGGAAAAAAATCTTTGCTGCACTGCTGGTCACACACCTGGCTGAAGTTTGATAATCGCCAGTCGGACACCTTTCACACAGCTCAAAGTCTGAAGTTGGTTGGAGGTTAGATATTGAGCATCTTGACTCGTCGATACTTGGCTTGGTGGTGTCTGCATCGATGGCTGTGAAGGACAGAGCTCATTTAAAGAGGAGCTCTGTCTGGTTGTGTATTTGAAGGTGCTCGGTCATAGCACACCTGTAATCTAGAGTTTCCTCAGTCTAGAAATATGACATTTCTTTTCTGGCAAAACATTTCTTATTAAAGGTACAGGTAAAAGTAAATTATACATATATTAATATTTGTGGGTATACTGTTATATATGCATTAATCCTAAATCCTAATTATAGGAGAGGTTATACTGTGATGGTTCAAAAAATGATGTATTAATAAACAGCATTATTATGTGTTAGACACGGTTTATGATGTGTTTATTTACTGCTTATAAATAGTGCAAATGGTGTGTGTGTGTGTGTGTGTGTGTGTGTGTGTGTGTGTGTGTGTTTTGTTCCGCCTGAGTTTGGTTGCCGGGTATCCATTAGGCTGCATGTGTATGCGTGTCTAGAAAATGACAGAAGACAATAAACAGAGCACGGCGCGCAACAGGTGTAGCTCTCAGTTGGAACTGATTCACCGCTATCAGCGGATGCAGCGTAGCCTCCAGCATCAGCAGTGTTGAAACCCCACAGATTTAGGGAGAAAAGCCTCAGCCAGATTGCAGCATGTTGAAAACGCAGCGTTGAACATTGGGCTTGTTTAATTGTTGTGTTGGGGTGGCGGCGGAAAGCGCTCGTCCAATCTGGCGGGGAACAAAGCCAACATTGTTATCGCCGGCACCCAGACCTGCTTGCCAATATACCTGCTTTATTTCAGTCCCAGGGAAGGAAAGAGGATGGAGAGGGGTGAGGCTGGGGTGACAATGACAAATCAAACCGGTAACATTTTCCCTTCTTTCTCTTTCTTTGCTGTTTTGTTGCAAAGCCGCCCCCAGCGGCCTTAAGCTGCCGATGCCGTGGTGATAGGGGACTTGTTTTCCAGAGGAACAACACCTCATTCTCTCATAGTTCATCACTCCATCATCTCTCTCTTACTTTTCTTTCCCTCCCTCACCTCTCTGTGGTTCCATATTTATGTGGCACTGTGGCCACACTCCATTGACTCGGCTTCCTGATAATACTGGAGGCAGAAGGCACTATCGCTCTGCCGTCTGGCTCACAGCGATTAAGGAATGGAGAAAACACATTTTTTTCTTTCTCCCTTTTTTTAATAGCCATTATGAGCTTGTTGCAAAAACATAAGGTTATCTGGGCTGTTTTTTCCTCACTTTGTTTTCCATATTTATCTCTTTCATTCCTTCTGTTTCTGTTGATTATTTCATTTTTTATTTTTATTTCTTTCAACTTGCCTTGTCTTATCACAAGTCTTTGTCTTGACATGTGGATTTTGTGTGAGAAAAAAAATAACTTAATGAAAATAACAACACAAATGTTACCATCATTAAGAGAAGAGTTATGGCGCGGTTGCAACTTCATTTCAAGTCATCCTCGCTCACTGAAGCACAGCCCCTGTGATGCAGCATGACTTGGTTCATATGATCATACAGTCGGACCTGTTTCCAAACAAGGCAGAATCTTTATGTAGCTTTACTCATATTTTCCTTTAAGATAAGATACACAATCAAATACACATATCCAGACTAGAGACCATCATGAGATGTGATCACATCAGTTACGATGCTGTATATTGACAGTACGACCCATGACCACTCAGTAATAAAAGCACTCGGTACGCACGGGTTGGACCAGAACCATCTGCAAACTCAAATCTAATCAATTTGATTTATATAACCTGAAATCACAATCACGTTGCCTCAGTGGGCTTTACAATCTGTACAGTGAACAACATCCTCAGACCGTTTCAGCCTTCATTTTGATCTCAACTACACCTTTAAAGTTTCACAGCTGCATCAAAAAGGAATGTGGGCCTGGTGCATTAAGTGTGGGACAGCCACCTCTCTACTTTTTTAGACCATGGGCATCTTAATTTTGGTCTTAACTGGTCATCTGTAAAGTGAGTGACTGCATCTTGCACAGTTGACTGACTGACAGTCTTGGACCAAGCACATGTCCCAGCGGGACAAAGCACCGTCTCACACCACAAAAAAAGCCGGGAATAACCTAAAGAACACGACAAAAAGCTCAAGATGTCGGCCTGGCCTCCAAACTCCCCAGATCCCACTCCAGTTGAGCATCTGTGGGACTTTCCTTGAACATGCCCGATCCAGGGAGATCCACCCTCCAACCCACAGGACCCAAAGGACCCAAAGGATCCACTACAGACTTCCCGGTGCCAGACACCACAGAACTGCCCCCAGAGTCTCGGGATCATGCCTCGAGGGTCAGAACTGTTTTGGCAGACATACATGCACATAAACATACACACATGGAGACATACATACAAACATACATACGTAGAGTTATACATATTGACATACATATTTACATACAGTACATAGATACATACATACATACATAAATACATACATGCATACAAACATACATGCATACATACATAAATACATAGAAACACGTGGCAACACTCAAACCTGCTGCTGTGTTTCTGCTACAAAAGCTGTCCAGGACCAAATTTTGCCACGATGACACACGCAGGCTCATCAGGTGAAAACATTGCCACAGTTAATACAAGTGGATTGTAAAAATATCTCTTAATGTTTTCATTTTCTTTGTAATAAAATCCAAAAGAAATGATGAAAGAAATGATCTAATGTGGAAACCTGTCGATACAGGTGTTGTTTCCACATTAGATTATTTCATCTTGACACAAATAAAACTGTGGAATAGTAATTTGTGGTTTTAGAGGCGGTCACCTATTTGTTGTTTATAAGCTAGGATGGCACAACAACTCTTGACTTAAAAACTTTCTACCTGAGATTGATTTAGCTCTTCTTTCAGAAAAGTATTTATTTGTAAGTAGTTTTGTACCCTCACACATTTGTGGTTTGAAAGAAGTGTTTTTTTGTGACCATTGCAAAATTTTGATCCTTCAATAGTCACTAATGTTACAGGAGTTATATCGCAGGAAACACGTATGTGCATCATTTACAACAATATGACGGCGTCAGCCGGAGCAACCAGAGAAGTTATTGTTACGGCTGGCATGAACGGTGAATATGACTGATTGTGTTTTTCCATTTTTCCCTGTAGCATCTGCTGTGCGACTCCACGGATGTTATCTTACTCTTCCCAACGTTCCTCTCTCTTATCTTTTTTTCTCTTTTCAATCTATCTGTTTTTTTTTTTCATTCTCATCATCTTCTCTCATTTTCTCCACCCTATCACTGCAGTGAAATGGCCCATTGTAAAAGAGCAGACTGTGTGCGTCTGAGACATTAGCTGCTGATTTAGTGGGACATTAGCTTGATGGATGGCTAGGCAGAAAACTCCCAACAACAGTTGATTTGCATCTGGAGAAACTTGCAGCCTGAGACGGAACACCGTTCAGCACTCTCATCTTTTATGTTCTGTGTCTAATGATGACGGTCGCGGCACTGTTTTGCAGAGGATGAAACCACGAGTCCTTTACAGTTCCAAACTGGCGGTATTAGAGCACTTCAACTCATATTATCCTGGGCTTTTTGTGAAATACATTGGGCATTAATACATATTTAAAAAATATATATATTTTTAAAACTGTGAGCTTCGTAGCTTTGTTTGTCAAAAGTGACACATTACTTTATTATACTGACTTAAGGGGGGTACACGCATAAGGATTTTATAAATCTTAAGAGTTTTTTTATCTGTAGAGCTCCCACACATGAAGATTAAAAAATCAGCTTTGATCGTACTGTGTGTGGTGTGCTCCGATATTCTCAGCACAGAACACCACACACATAAAGATTATCTGTCTCACGGCCGATCTAGAATCTAGTCCTCCGAGCCAGAAATATCGCGTGATCAAACGTGATCTCCAGTAACCAATGGCAACAACCCCAGCGTCAACGGGCTCTCCATAAACGGAAAAGAGCATAGACTGTATATAAAAAAGAGTAAATAACCGTTTGAAAACCTGAAAGACATGGAAGACATAGAAGAGGGAATGATGGTGGTCCTCCGACTATTGCTGTCCCATTAATAACATTAAAATGGCTAATTCAGACACCCCCATAGGAAAAGTTAGATCTCACCGCTGTTTTTATTTACGTCCGCTTCCGTGTTCCTCAGTCAGCTGGTTGGTTACGTTGCGTTTCACGTCACATTTCACGGAGTAATGACTCAGGAGTCGTCAGCTTTCCCCACACATGAAGATTTTTCGTCGTAAATATTGAACAAGTTTAACATTTACGATTGTCGGCTGCGACACATTTCCAAGCAAATTATCGGGACAAATTGACTCTTAACACACCACAGACCACAGGATAATCGTATAGAATAATCTTATAAGACAGAAGATAATCTTCCGTGGTCAGGAAGGGGTCAAATCAGAACAAAATCAGCCCGATTAGCGTTATGGTTACAGAGGGTGATAAAAATTAAACCCTTTCTTTTTACAGTGACTACAACATAACTGCTGAAATTATTAGACTGAGTACCTTAAACCTGCATTATTTCAAATGGCCAAGGAGAGAAACCACACTGGTTTCGAAAATAAGTTATTATATGTAAGCTTATGAAAAAATTATTGATTTGTTACCTCAGTAAACAGTTTCTTAATGAGTTTATTGCCTTAATCGGTAGTTTCAAGTCTTTTTTAAAGCAACATGATGTTCCATTATTAAATTATAGTTATTAAACTTTCAGGTCTTATTCCCAGGTCGTCAAATACAGATTTGTTGTGTTGGCAGCCATCGCTACAGACTCCTATGAGTTATAAGTGAAGATCGAGGGATTGAGAGTCAATATGTTGGGTTTCTTTTAGACAAAACCTACATAGTACACCTTTAAACTTGAGCCAATATTCAAATAAGAAATTGTAAATGTTATTTAACATTTATAATTGTTGACATACAATACATACAATCTGAACAGAAGAAGGCCCCTCACACAGTGATAACAGAGTTTGGTTTCAAGAACACATCATTTATTTATTGACTGCGGTTTCTTTATGTATTTGTGGTGAACAAGACAGACAGCACTTTACCAGAGTGTGATGCAGCTGTTTCTGGTGAAAGTGATGACCAATATCTTCCAGCCTTTCTCCCACTATGGCAGCCGCACTCAAAATTAGCCTATGCCCCAAGGCACTGTCCTATTACTGGCTAACAATTCAGATGGATTGGGAGGGGAATACTGTGTGTGTGTGTGTGTGTGTGTGTGTGTGTGTGTGTGCGTGTGTGTGTGCGTGCGTGCGTGCGTGCGTGTGTGTGTGTGTGCATATCTAAGCATATGTGTTTACACTTAATTTACTCTATGTTGAAACCAAATGTCCTTACAAGGCCATACAAAGGAATAAATCAGTAAGGATGTTTGTCACGGACCACTATTTAGCTCATGGTTCCAGGACAGTTACATTAATAAGTCCAGGGGCTGGCAGAATGTCCTGAGACGAGTAGTAATACAAACCTTTGCTGTCGTGTGTGTGCATGCACGGAGAGTGGGCACTTAATTAGTGTGATACTTTCAGGGGGATCATCCAAGGGGTTCATTAATATCCTGCCTTATTGACCCCATGAGCCTTCTCTCACTACCAATTTGACTGTTGCCTTCAATTGACCAATACTCACACACACACACACACACACACACACACACACACAGATAGACTGACATTCCCGCCCCTGTCTCTTCCCCAGTGCCCATTACTCACTCTCCTTACTCATAGGTACACATACACCCACTTTTTTTTTCTTTTCTTGCACACACACATCTTCCCTATCTCTCCGTCCCTCATTCCTGTCTCCTTCCATCTCTCTTTCTATTACTCTCCTCCTCTCTGTCGCTCTTTCGCTCTGTAACAAATGACAGTGCAGAATGGATGTCCCCTTCATTTGCACCGGCATAATGTTCAGATGAAAAATGAAGTGATCCCTCCAGACAGATTAGTCATCAGTGAGGGGACCTCTGCAGGAGAGGAGGATGTATGTGTGTACTTGCGAGCGTGTGTCTTTGTGTGTGTGTGTGTGTGTGTGAAGCAGATAGATTACTGTCCCGGAGGCCTTATGTTTGAGTATGTAATATTTCAGCATACATTATTGGAGGGCTACGATCTGTTCGTATTAAGAGCTTTCCCCCATTGTTCTGTCCTCGGTAACTAATGCTGAGCATGAACTTTGGTGAACTTGAACCATCTTAGTTTACCTTTTATCGTTCATTTAGTGGAGTCAGACGTCCACTTACCCCAGCTGAAAAATAGCTCCCAGATTTACAAAGAAACGTCCTTTCCAGTCGTTCTGGTGACAACAAAATAATGACCTCACAGTAGCTGACGCTGGAACTCTACAATAGGGATTTAAACTTTTTCTGCTGTTGCAGCGACATCCCAGTAAGTATCGATCTGGTGGGTGTCCGGTCTTAAGAAGTCAACACAACAGGGAAAGATTTGGTTGAAACATGCTTCTAGGGTCTGGGTTACATATTGTATTTACATACTGTTTATATACTGTTTAACAAAGGTAGAATATATTTGTTGACCTGAACATCGCCAAATTAGTATTGGGCAATTTGCATTTACAACCAGATGTTATAGATGTTGTGTTAGATATAAAATCCTGTTTTTCCAATCCGTAAGATCTACACATCATTTAAGATTAATGGTTTCTTATTTGTCATTATACAACAAAGGTTTGCGTGACAAAATTATAGTTTGTAACTTCTTCATGCTAACAGTTACAGTTAGCTATAGATTTATATACATATATACACGTACACCCATCTTCTTATTAAATGTTTGATATCAGGTGAACACTGTCCATCAACGTTGACTGTGTTTTGAGCACCGAGCATCGATGACGTGAATACAGCGTCCACCGATTGAAAATAGTAAATAGTGTTTTTTGTAAATGCTAGTGTAAGCATGTATATGTATATATAGCATATATGATTAGTTTTGCAGGTATACTCCTTGACCTGATGATGGCACAAGATGAAAAGTCAGGCGAAGTTATTAAACTTCACCTGAGTGGGACATAAATGTGTTCAAATTTAAATTTTCCTTGCATTCTTGTAGAAATGTGAAACCTGGTGTTTGTGATAGAGGAAGGGGATAAGAGCAATCTTGTTTCCCCAGCCAGATTTCGACTGGACGATGCAGATGTCTTGGACATGAATACCATAACTGGGTTTCTAATCGGCTTTTTACAAGTACTTATGTGACATAGACTTCAGAAAGGGACAGCGAGAGACAGCAATTACACAGGAAGATCGGTTCTCTTATCTGAGATAACTTGGTTAAAGGAGAACTTTGGTCGATTTAAACATGCAGCTTCATTGCTCAAGCTACCCTTGACTCGCCAGTACCGAAGACGCGAACACATTTGGTCCAACCATTACAGAGCTACGTGAACGGAGACGTAGCATTGAACGCTAACAGCATGGGGTCAGAACTTTACACTGTGTTTTAAGCGTCTTAACATGCTCCACATCTCACACCAAAAGTTATGCAACATTAGCAGACACCTTAGCACACAGCACTGTAGCGTGTATGACTCAAAATGAATAAAAAAGTAGTTAAAACAGTGTGTTTGTGCAAGGAGCTACATATCGGCTTGTTGACGTCCGTGTGTTCCGGTAGCTAGGCCAAACTAGTCAATCCGTCGAGCGTGCACGTAACAGGCTTAACAGGCTATTGTAAGGCTCATGGCTCATGACAGGCTATAACATGGACATGTACATTATGAACAGAAACACGAAAATGCTGGAATACGTTTCCGTCTCCGCCAGTGAGGGAGTAAGTGCACGCTCGACGGATTGACTAGTTTGGTCTAGCTACCGGAAGACACGGATGTCAACAAACAGGTAAGTAGCTCCTTGCACAAACACACTGTTTTAACTTCTTTTTTATTCATTGTGAGTCATACACGCTACAGTGCTGTGTGCTAAGGTGTCTGCTGATGTTGCATAACTTTTGGTGTGAGATGTGGAGCATGTTAAGACGCTTAAAACACAGTGTAAAGTTCTGACCCCATGCTGTTAGCGTTCAATGCTAAGTCTCCGTTCACGGAGCTCTGTAATGGTTGGACCAAATGTGTTCGCGTCTTCGGTTCTGGCAAGTCAAGGGTAACTTGAGCAATGAAGCTGCATGTTTAAATCGACCGAAGTTCTCCTTCAACTTAAAATCTTGGCTAAATGAACACAAAGTTGCCTCTACAAGTTTCTGATCTGACGGTCGGTTAAATTCAGACACATTCATGCTGTGGGGAAAAGTAATGATGTTTGTTCTCTGACTGCACCAAAAGCTCCCTCCAACAGATGCACACCTAAAAAAATAAAAATAAATGAAGAAGAACTCAGTGCAATCTTTTATCCAGTTACAACCATGCTTCCAAATTAAGATGCACTCAACAAAGTACAATTTTAATGTCAAGTGTCACGGAACTTAATGCAAAATGTTTATATCATGTTGATTCAATATGTATAAATGTAACAGTTAGATATGTGATTTATTACAAAAGACAGAATAACCAGTTTGAAATGCATTACTTTTATGTATGTGTATAATACTTAATAAACTCTCTATTCTCTATTAATCTGCATTGATTTATTGCTTGATTAAGTCATAAATTCATACATGATAGAAAAACTTTGCATTTACTGTGACACTTTACATTGAACATATATGAATAAGTTAGATGGAAATTTTACATGCAGTTAAATTCACTGTTGTAGGGGACCATAAACGTCTGTATACAACTTGGGGATTATAAACGCAAAACGAGTTCATGCAAATATTAGTTATGCAAATTAAATAAAGTTAATCTGAAGTTAGTAGTAGTGTTTCAGATTAACGAGAACACACATTTTTCTCAGACTTCAGGCAAGATGTTGGTTTAGAGTTTTTGTTTGAGGCATAAACATGCAACAACAGGAGGTTTCTTCATTTCCAGTCTGATGCTGGTGTCAGAGTAGAGAAACACTGCAGGCCACACAGTGGTAAGTGTTGAGTGTAAGCAAGGTACAGATGTGCATCATCCCTGCTCCTCTGGGTTAGATACCTTAACTCACTCCATTGAACTGGACAAATAGGCTATACCCAACTGGAAATGATGGTTGTATCCATTTATATAACATGTGTGCAGTCTGTCACCGGTGGTGTAGTATGTGTACATACCGTGAGTAAGTCAACATGTCTTCTCAGTGCCTTGCAAATCATTGACATGAACTGAAGCTGACTCTTGTGCAGCACAACCCAAGTATTCTTAAGCAATACAACAGCATTATGAGTCCAAGTGGTACACCTCCAGGAATTATTGCTTGTGTTTACTGTCATGGTTCACACTTTGCTCGACGTGAATGTCGTCCATCTGTCGTCACACTCTCGCAGTGCACAGATGACTTCATAACACAAACTAAAAGAGCTCCTCTCCCATTGAGTGTACCACATTTAATTTAGCTTGCTTTCATCAAAGAAGGAATAATGTATGCCAGATTCATTTAGCAACCTTTTTTTCTAAATTGAATACATAACATAATATGATTTCATTTATCTGAGGCAGAACATGCAGATGAGGAGCTCAGAGGAACAGATGAGGCAGCGGCAACAGCTTCATAGCCTGAGTAATGTCGCGGGTCAGCTAGTGCCGGAGGAGGAAGAGAGCTGTAACCCTGCTCGAGGAGAAGAATAAATATAATATTTCAACACTTCACAAATGCCGACTAGCCTGGGAAAAAGATGAGACGTAGAAAGTGCATGCCAGTAGTTCAATACTGTGTGACTTCCTGTCTGACTGGGGCCTCTTCTGTGCACAGCTGTCACAGCAAAATAATAAAATGTCTCCACGGTGGCTCTGACACAAACATCTTAAAACTGGATCACAAATGCATTCAGTAGAGGTTGATGTGTGTGATGGGAATAATGATGCTCTCAGAAAACTGCATTCTCAGTCAAAATAAGTAATGCTTAAAAGTAAGCAGCAGTTTGGACTTTAGAACATGTGCATTAAGCTGTATGAGATGCATAAGAGTACTGGGCCTAGTCCATTTGTTGTGTGTTACAGGTGATTTCTTCAACTAATTGAGAATTGTTGCGTCACCACTTCCTGTCTGTCTGTTTTCTCTAGTGAAGACAACCATTCTGAACTACCAGAGTCCCACCACTGGCCTTTTCCCGGTCAAAACATGCTCCACCTGCAAGGAGGCCAAGGTCCGGGACTCCCTGTACTGTGCTGCTGGTGCCTGGGCCCTGGCTCTGGCCTACCGGTAGGCAACATTACGCACTCACTGATAAAGCCTGCAGGATGTGTTTAATGTGAGCTTAATGGAATTAATTGTACAGTGGGGCAATAGGGTGACACAATTCGACCATACATAAAGCAACACAATTTAGTGTCTTTGCCCACCTTGTCTTCCCACTTTTGGTCCAGTTTGGCACACACCAAGTTATTTTTCAGCATTTTGTAAACATGACAGGCCCTTGATTTCACGCACAAAAAGGAGGCTTCTCATTTTTGGCATATTTTTCTGGCTTAAAAGACAACTGCAGCCAGTTGATAGTATCAGCTATAGCTAATTTACTAATTATTAAACTGTATTTAACATACATCTGCTGAAAAACTGAAGCTAACGCTACCTGTTACACTACAATGTCACTGAGAAACACTTTATGTTTGGTGAATGTAATGCTCACATGACCACCTGCTTTGGTTGCTGGAGTGTTGACTTCTCAAATTGATTGAAAAGCAGGAAAGAAATGCTAACATTAGCCGACATTTTGATAGCATCCAGGACTTGAGTCCCCAGCGGAAATACTACACAGTGAATGTGTTGAATGAATCCTTTTTTTCATATTCTGTTATTTTATATAAAAGTGTTAAATGAAAGCTGTGCTCCTCAGATGTATCCCTTGACTACTGCTGTAGGTAGTGCGCTTGTTAGCCTGTCATGCTAGACACTGTAGCTTACCGTCAAGCAGATGAACATGTTCTTAGTCTTATTATTATACTTTTATTTTTTTCTTTAAGAGGAAAAATTCCATCAATCATTGAAGTAGTAGTATTGTTGTGATTGCAACCACATGCATCAACTTTGGGAGATATGCCAAAATGTGAATACACAGTTGCTGTTTGGTTTAGGGGTTTAACAAGTGGTCATTTAAAGGTCCAATTTGTAAAATAGTTGACTGTTGAGACTAGTTACCAACAACAGTACATTATCATCATAATATAAAGTCCATGGCACGATATGATTTATCACAAGTTAAAAATAAAAGTAAAAATGCATTAAACAAAGTCCTTTAAAATTACATGTGATGCATACAGCATTTATCAATTGATATACAATTTGTTTTCACTTTTTTACTTTCAGGCCGTCTGCTTTCCTTCTTTAGTAAAATAAGAGTGGTCGGCCATGACTTACACCTGTTTTGAAAATAGCCATTAGACTGTGTACAATGTAAAACAATACAGCAGCCAGTAGCATCCCTTCCTCTCTCTGGTTGTACAGGAGCAAAATAATCACTTGATATTGGTAGATATTGTCACAGTCCCACGATGCTATTAGGACATTTTTTTATTGTGAAATTCATCAACATCCCCAGTTGAGACTCATTCCTAACTCATCAAATAGCCTACTGACACTTAGGGTTGGTTGACGGCCAAACCTACCAACCCACAGCAACAGTATGTTAGAAGTTGGGAATAAGATGTATGTATATAAATCTACATACTGGGCCTTGACTTGGATGTTTAGCCCACCTCCTCTAGTGTGACCATGAAGCATTACGTGCAGAACAGACCAAGAATCCTCAGTTACATCAGTTTACTGTGTCTGTTTCAGAGCTTTCTGCCCAGTGTCCCTTCTTCTTTGACTTTTGGTTTGGTCTCACTCTTTTCTCTTTCACGCTCACTGACCCTGATCCCTTATCTGCTTCTATCATTTGAAGGCTTTGCTTTGTAAACACTCAGGGATTATTGATTCAAGGAGAACACTTTAGAATTTCACCAGAAACCATCTAAAGGCCTCAAACTCCTCTATCAACTGTCCCTGCGCTTGATGCCTTCATTCCTCAGTGATTAGTTTCCTAGGGAAAAGAGCACTTCCACGAAATGAGCCTGTAATAGGACAGAGAGAGAAGAGAAGGGATGGAGAGAGTGATGTGGAGCGAGCGAGAGATTGGGAGGATAGAGACAGAGAGCAGGAAAGAGCCACTAAAAGAGGAGAGTGAGAAAGGGAGGTGGACAAAGGGAGAGATGAAAGGATGAGAGATAAGAGACAGGGAGAAGAAATGGGAGGAAAGACGGAGTGATGACATGAGATCGGGGGAAGACAGAAGGGAAGAGAGGGGTAAAAATAGAGTGTACTGCAGTGATGTGACCAGCGGCAGATCCCTGTCATCAGTCATGGCTGCCTCCTATTAGAATTGTCACTAGGATTTAATTAAGATAATTCTCATCTGACAGGCTTGGCTAGTGCCATTACTTACTACACGCCCAGCTGCTGCACATCTGTTTGAGTGCGTGTGATATTCACTGACTTGACTTGGAACTTGATGACCGAAAACTCAGAATCTAAGTAAACATGATGTATTTGTTCCAACACATTTTATTCTTTATTTTGAGGTATGTATGTATTCTGTGGGATGGGTTGTCTGCTTTCAGGCCAGCGCTTCAATGAGTTAAGCATCATTTCTCACAGGTCTAACCATTTGCATTTTCCTGATTGACTTTAATTAATTTTGAAGCGCTATGTGTGTTATTGTGACCCCTGATCAGAGCTGGATCACCTTATACATATTACGTTGATGAGGACATGCGGTCCAGTAATGAATGCCTGATGAAGTACTTTATAACAGGACGTTATAAGATGAAAAGCTGCCCGCTGTATCTTCTGACTGTCCTCAGTTTTGATGTTGAGGGTCAAATGAAGTGTAATTTATGTTGGTGTACCACTGAAATTTAAACACTTTTCACCTCTCCTCACCAGGAATGTGCTAACTCCCACCGTGGCCACTGTAACCCTAATTGATTGACTCACTGTTGTCAACAGCAGTGGTTGCATTTAGACCTGCAGCAATCCAGCCCCGAGAATACATGCTGGTGATAAGTAGTCTGCAAACCATGAACATGTTAAAACCCTATATTTCTTTATGTTGCAACCTTGCCTTTCCTTATGTTGAATTTTATGTTGTGACAAGGCTGTGCTTCATTTTGTTGAACACTTAGTTAGGGCAAAGAAAATGTCATGTTTTGACTTACCTGGTTGTTTCGCCACAAACACTCCACAAAATGTGTTGACGCCTTGTTAAAAATATCCACAGTTCAGCATTTACAAATGTTGAAACTTCGTCTCCAACAGCTGTTGGTCCGCTGCTATTCCCTCCAAATCCTGACATGAAATTCAGTTTTCAACTTAACCTTGGTTTGCAGAAACGTTAATTGCCAGAATTTAATTCATTCGCCTGGGCTGCTCACAGCAGACATCAGTTTATACAATGATATGTTGTTGCTCTCTTTGTTGCTTGTGATTTAGTGTTCATGCTGATGTCTTTCAAATGATTAAACAGGAGTAAACATAAAATTATGTGAAATGACAGGCAGCCAGATGTTCAGAGCAGGGTTTGTAGTAAAACGGTGCTGGTCCAGGTGTCCTGTAGAATTTCAATGTTCCGAACAAACTGGAGAAATTCCATATTTTATATTTAGCTTAAAATAATTTATGGAGGCTGCTGATGTTGTGAATGAGACTCAACAGTCCACTATATTTGAAAGAGTAGATAGGTGGTTGACTGTTGAGTCTCAGAGTGTTGGTATTTGACATCCTCGGAATGGTACTCAACTATCAATTCACTTTCTCCAGAAGAGCTTCCTCTACTTTTGAAATAATTGTTAAACACAGAAGTGTTAATTTGAGGACCTTCATATTACTGCAGTTCCCATCTGCATGGGGGAACTGTGTTGTCAATATTAAATCAAGGGTTATTTCTCCATGCCTTACTAACATTTGTTGTGGACTTGTACTGCTTTTGAATAAGTGCAAATTTTGTGTCATATGAATATGTGTCTTGCAAATCTTCGGCTGAGCCAAACTTATTTCAAAGATAAAACGAATACAGTTATTACAAACATCCATTAGAGTCTACAGACTGACAACCGGGTTCAGCTTTGATCAGTTTTACCTCCAGATGAAGTGCTTTAGATAATCTGACCTTACTGTTGGCTTATTTACCATCTGATTAATTGCATGTTTTTTCAAATCGTTGTTCTTCCTTCCCTCTTGTGTTCTCCGTGTTCACCCCGCTGTGCAGGCGCATTGATGATGACTTGGGGCGGACCCATGAATTGGAGCATTCTGCCATCAAGTGCATGAGGGGGATCCTCTACTGCTACATGAGACAGGCTGATAAGGTGAGTCTTCTGCCAGAATCCACTCAGCTGCAGTTTTCACACTGCATTCATGTGTAAAAGCACCCCACGGTTACACACTGGATTGCTGGTCAAAGGTGTATTCCTGAGCGGCTCTTTATGAAAGTCTCTCAGAGCTGGAGCACTGGACACATCTGGTTCGCATTTCATATCATAATAAATGACAATAAGAGCCGGTTGCCTCAATCCTGAGGGCTTAATAACTGGCAATCAGTTAATTGCCGAAGACTTCTGCTCCGATGGGGGAAATTTCACGCACCGTCGGCAGAAAACCTGATGCATGCACATGAGCAGACTGTGAATGAAAAATGGCAAAATGCACTTTTCATTTAAACATAGCAGAGCAAAATAAGTCCTTTTTATGCTGTTTTTGGTTCCTTATCATAAAAAAATATCTTTTAATAGAGCAGCCTACTGTGTCAGTGTGTACGTGCATTTGTACAGTGTCTGCCTTTGAAAGCCATTCTGTTTCATCTTGCCTCGACCTTGACGACCTAATTTAGGGGAGAGCTTTCCTGTGTCTTAATTACAAAGCTGCGTTTACACAGTTAATTACACAGAGCTGCGTTCGTTACGGCCCCTGTCTCCAGCACTCACAGAGAACATGGCATTTTTAATGGAGACGTGACACAGGGCCACTGCTGGGTAACTATCACAGAGCAAATACAGCAGCTGGGCCCCACTGTCTGTCGGTAGTATGGTGCGTAGAGAACTGAGGTACTTTCACTCAGAAATATAGAATATTGTCAAGTTAAAATATTTTTGGGTTGTGACGAACAGTCATAATAGCCAGTTAGTGGGGTTGATTTGAAACCTGGAGACAGGCAGTCAGAACCAGCTGATCTAGGGATCAGAGGTCATCTGTCCTGTTGGGTGAGGTCAGAGAAAGTCACCATTGATTATATAGTGGATGGAAAACTTATTAAATATGTGGATGTTTTAAACATTTGCACTCACCTTTAGTAAAACATATTGGCTAATGCAACTTAAACTTGGGAGCGTAACTTTTAGGTGCCAAGGTTCCGTTTTTTTCCACAGAATGGCCATCTGCTTTTGACGACCTGCAAATGATACTAAGTAAGGGATGATGTAAAGAACGGCGGTCATTATCGGGAAAACAAGCCCCGACAGGGCAAAGCGGAGGGGTTTGATTCGTCCTGAAGGGACTTGTTTTCTTGATAATGACCGCCGTTCTATACATTATCCCGCTTATTACACGGTTACTTGCCAACACGAAGAAAAAAACTTGACACAGTGTGTCTTTTTACAATTTATTTGTTACTGTTCATAGTGTTTTTCAGCAGAGAAATATACTTCACCAAACCGACGCCGTTTCGCTTCTCCCTCTTTGCTGCTTTCCTCTCTTCCTCTCTCAGTGACGACAACTCAGCCTTTGCCAAGAGTTGAAATCACTGTATTTTCAAAAAATATTAAAGTTAATGTGAAACTCATCCATAATAGTGGCCTAGGAGTACGTTTTTTTCCGATATGAAGTAGACTACAGATCAGCGAAGACGCTGGGGTGATAAGTGACCGGACTACTTGTGAAGCAAAGATTTTAGAGTGTGGAGTGATACGAAATACGTGAATCAGATGCAAAAAGGCCACTTTCCTTGACGACGGTCAAGTATGCTTAGCAGCGGTCAATTATATAAAAATAATTGATGCTGAACGTTGGGAAGGCTCATCCAAGTGAATGGAGCATTCTGCAGCATTAAGAAGAGCCGTGTAATAAAAAATAATGATCAATTTTCTTTTTTAAAATTGCTTCAAATGTTTGCCTACATAGTGTTGCTTTAAATGTCCACATTAGTTCAAACAGACACTTCCGTTTCTCTCTCACAGTATGTGTCTGCTCTGTTGGCTTTCTTCGTCAGCACTATGTTTTATAAAGTCGCTCAACAAATAAACCTGCTGTTATGGATTTTTTCACAACAGGAGGTGAGCCACATGTGGAGGACGCTTGTTGCTAATCATGTAGCCCATTGAAACCAACACAGTACAGAAAGACATCACATCGTGCACTTACGAAACAAAAATAGGACTACATTTAATAAGGGGGTCGATCACAATACAGCCGGGATGTAATATCAAGGAACATCACTTTCTTGATGTGGGATTTCTCTGCAGAGCATTTGCAAATATGCGTCGGCCTCTCATGTGAATAAAATGTCAAATATGACAAATATACCTGGGTGGTTGTTAATATACCTGAGTAACTACGTCTGTGGGGGAAACACTGGGGTTGCTTGTCAGACGTGTAGAAATGTAAAAACCAAGTAACGTTAAGACTACAAAAAAATCTTATAGTCAATAGCTTAAAAACTTGCAGCATACAAAGAAAATGCCTTTTCTCAATACATACATACATATCAATACCTCAAATATGATGACACCCAATCCCCCTCCCATCCCCCGTTACTTTGATATAGTAGTATCAACTTCTTGCTGGCAGTGCTTTCACTGTCTACAGTCTTCCACAACAAATTCCCAATTTTTTTCTTTTCCTACATACTTACACTTACCCCTTCACTGCTGGAGACTCAAAGTGTTGGAACTTAAAGCTGTTCTCATTATTATTTATGTATTAACAAAGGATTAAATAGTGATTATATTGAATAATAATTGTTTGAAGTACAACAAATGTATTAGCCGACTCTGCTGAATCCCTCAGCTCTATGCAGCATTTAACTCATTATTAACTTGACTATTGTGGTTCTTTTTCACTGCTCTCATAGTAGCATTTTCTGCTGCTCACCTGAAAATGGGTGTTTCACTCCAAATGGCAGACAAAGTTGACAATAAGTTGACAATAAGTTGGCAGACATTGAGCATTTAGCAGTTCAGAGATTTAGGTGCAGGTTTAAAGTAACAGATTTCAACGTTAAAGGCGCAATATGTAGAATGTTTGTTGAAAACGTTGGAAAAAAAACTAAAATTAGCAACAGAATGTGAATAGATAACAGTTTTGACATTATGATGTCTATGTATTGTGTTGCAGAGATATCTACTTAAGTTAGTGTGCTAATTAGCTAGCCCTGGGACAGTCAGGACTCACCTGCATTCTGAACTAGTGTTTTGCAGTAGTAAATTCAAATATGTCCCCTTTGCAGCCAGAAATGGCAAGGAATTACCTGGAACTGTATTTAATAAGATGTAAGAGTTATGTGTTGGCGGTAGATGTAGAATGCACAAAGGCGGATGTATGCTTTCATATTACTGTGTAGCAGCAGGCATTGAAGTGTTTCACTAATTTGAAGCTCATACTGGTGCATTGCAGCACTCGAAACAATGAGTAAGAACTGGGGCCTCTCAGAATATCCTGAGAGTGGAACCACTTAACTCTGTGGCCCTACTGGAGCAACAATCGGTGAGACCTCAATACAGGGGCAGGTTTTATAGAAACATAAACAGCAGTGCCTATTATTGGCTGCTACTGACAGAGGTAGCACACACACACACACACACACACACACACACTAATGTATTAGCTGCTGTGGGATGCTGGGAAGTGGAGCAGGTTGCAATGAAAGTGGGACAGAGGGTCTCCACTATGACCTGACTAGGAGAGAAATGGAGAGCGAGAGAGAAAGGTGGGGAAAATGGGAGAGTGTGAGAAAAGAGATAAAGACACAGCGAGCAAGAGGGACAACAAAGTAAATGGAGGGTGAATTATAGAAAGTACTAGGAAAAGAAAGGTAGGAATGAGGAGAGAGGGAGGCCAGGGGGTTGAAAGAGAAAAAATGGAGACAGTGAGGGGGAGCTTGATGATGGAGAGAGCAGCTAGAGAGGTGGAGAGAAGAGAAACAAACGAGGTAAAAATGGGACAAAGGGCCAATTATTTATAACTCTGCACGTTGGGGCTGGTGGCCCAGCTGTAATTTGCCTGGGAGTCGAGTCGATGCAGCAAACATACACACAAAGCTGCCAAGAAACCACTGAGCACAAAACACCAACAACCCACTGTTCAGGATTTTTTATGCGTTTGTTGTTAACCAAGACGTAGTGCGGTTAACCCAGTTCTGACCCTTATACCTGCTCAGTATAACAGTTACTGCCCACAGGGCAGACATGTTGATTGTTCTCATTTCTATTATCCCAGTTACAACCATAGCCAGTACTATGTGTCACTGGAGTCTTCATGGATTTATGCAGTCACACATTTAATGGAGCTGAACCAAGCCTTAAAGGCAGGATTCAAAGTTATAATTTCATTGGAGGCACTTGTGCTGAAAGTTTGCACGGACCTGAGGCCTCCGAGAAATGTGTTGATGTTCCGAAGAAAATGTATGTGTTCTAATTTCTGCTGAAACCTGAATATGAAGTTGAAAGCTGCTGTAATATGTTAAATAGCTCTGTATTTCAACAGTTATCGCTGTTATAGAGTGTCGGGTCAGTCGTACCATGTGTCTCCTCCTGCTCATGCAGTAAAAGAAAAAAATGTTCTGGGATTCCTGTTCACCTTATCCAGCCAGGACTGAAGCAGGATCCTCTGCTACGGCTGGTGATTACTGAGCTCACGTTGTGGCGTAGAGAGGAGGGAGGGGATTGCCAACTACTGTGACAAAAAGTTAGCTAAAACATCAACTCCCTCAGCAGCTTTTAAGGTAGTGAACTTTATGTCGAAATGGAGGCATTGAAAGAAGTGGCACTTCAAAAAGAAACGTTTAAAATAACGTAGATGGCATATTATGCACCCAAAGCAGCTGAATTTAAAGTAGCAGATTAATCAAGCTAATGTCGTGGAAGATAGGAAAGAGTTGAATTCAATTTAGGTGTAATAAAGTCGAATGTGCAAAAAATCAACAAAAGCTTTACAGCCATTGGAGCCTAACAGACATTAAAACAGAGATTACCATGTATTTACTTATTATACAAGGCTCCAGTTATGTGTTCTTGAATGTGTTCAAGGCAGCTACAGTGTTTACTCTACCTGTGGTGAGGATCTAATGTCGCTCCTCCTCTCTTTCTCTCTGCTCCCTTCTTACCCTCGGCCCCCCTCGTTCACCCTGTCCTCTGTGTCCCCATGTGTCTCCTGACCAGGTGGAGCAGTTCAAACAGGATCCCAGCCCCGCCAAGTGTCTGCACTCGGTGTTCAACGTGGACACAGGTGATGAGGTGTACTCCTACGGCGACTACCACCACCTGCAGGTCAGCCAGCACGCAGACGAGTGCAGAAATTAGAAAACACTCAGTTGAGAGAATACAATTAAATGAGTTTTGACATGCAGTATACGCCTATATGGAGTGTGTCTATATGCATTGCTGTCCACCTCATGAAATCTCCTCATATAAACTCAGAGTTTACTACTCTGATTGTGTATCTCTGGTCACATATCTGCTGTAACAATATTGAAAATGATTCTTCTGGCTGTCGTCGGGAAGAAAACTGTGTGAGAAGTGAACCCTGCAAAAGATGAAGGAAACAAATTAGACTTTTGTTATTGAGTGTCGCGGAAAAATGCCCATAAAGAATGACTCATGACTTCATCCCTCTGATTGGTATGTACGGTCATAAAATTGACTTGACTCAATTGACTCAGAGGTGGATGTGCATCAAACTGGCACTAAAACAATGTGTTCTTCTGCCGATGGTATTGACAGAGGTCAACGCGGTGTGTAACTTCCTGATGTGACTGTATTTCTGGTGAAAGATAGCCAATACATCAAGAGAGCGAGATAGAAAATCAAAACTGTGATGCCTGCGACAAAGAAAAACTCAAAAGTAATGAAAGCTGTGTGGAATTTAAACCTGTACTGTATATTCATTTACTTCTTGGCTGTGATTTAACTATTAAATAAATTACGCTATTGATGATGCAATTCCAATACTAAAAGCCGGAAAGCTTACAAGGAGCAGACATCTTAGTCTTTATCCAATGTAGGAAATCACAGAATTGCTCTACTGACACATTTGGGAATATCACACAATGTTTAAGGGCAATTTTTTTTTTTAAGTGTATATCATCCATTGTGTCCGTCCATCTGTCTTTACTGCAGATCGATGCTGTTTCTCTGTTTCTGCTGTACCTGGTGGAGATGATCTGCTCCGGCCTGCAGATCATTTACAACACTGATGAGGTAAACAAGACACTACAATCACTGCAAATGATCAGTTCTGGACATCAAGGATTAAAGCACTGTCCTGTTTATTGGTCTGACATTTTGTGGCTAATCCACTTGCAGCAATCACTATCCATCTTTAGTTTCAGACAGTTTAAAAAAATATATTATTATTATTATTATTTTCTTATCTACTTCTCCTCAAACAAATATTGCTTGTGATCTTGTGTGCCGTTTGAACCTTATGCTCAGCACTGCATTTACTGCACACATTTTAGAATGCATATGTTTAAATATTTTCAATGGGTAAAAACTGGTTAATCTGCACATGATTACCTCCACCGAGGAGGTTATATTTTCACCTGTACCCGTTTGTTTGTTCGTCAGCAGGATTACACAAAACTGCTGAACTAGAAACTAAACTAAATTCTTACAAAACTTGTATAAAGGATGGGTACCGGCCCAGAATAGACCCCATTAACTTTTGGGTTGGATCCTGACGAATGGACAAATCCAGGAATTTATGCTTTCTTCCTTTAACATTGTTAGACGGGGCATTTTTTAACATTTTTGTTAATGTCTCAGGTATTAATGCATCTTGATGAAAAACATTGGGAGTATTTAGGTCACTCATCTATGAGTGAGTACATTTTGATACGGGTATAATTATAAATTATGGCTTGGATGGCTTAAAATTTAAAGTGATTCGTGGCTCTTGAGTTTGATATTAGATTAGGCTTGTTGGGCCTTTGTAGAGGTTATGCACTCTACTAAGTGGCATTCTAGTTTTGACTACATTTTGATGCCATGCTTCAGTGTTTTTGTTTTTGTTTTCATTGTCTTCATGTGTTCTAGTGTAATCTCATGTTAGATTTCCATGAGTTGACATTCACTGGCCAAATCAGGTAAATCCTACTGACTTTGGTGATTCCATCTAGCAGCACCAGCAGGTCAAAAGTACCCAGATTAATTTGTTGATGAAGGTTCTCAGTCATCCAGGTCATGGTCATTTTCAGCGCTACAGTTTGACTTGTTTCAGTTTCCTGAAGACATTTCACCTCTAATCCAAGAGGCTTCTTCAGACTTCAGAACTGAAGAAGCCTCTTGGATTAGGTCTCATCTTTCCCAGCCTGGACTTCCTGTAGTTGGTGGCAGTTGTCATGCGACACAGTGTGATTGCTGTTTTGCAGCTGGGCAAGCTGGTCCTGGTTCGCTATGGCTTGTAGCAGTGCTATCTGACCCAACAGGGTCATTAACTTAGCTTATTAGCTACTGTTATTTCTCATCTCAGATGCCAATGTTATAACTATTTAGTTGGCCTCTTTCCTGCAGGGCTCGGTCGTCTGACTCATGAGGAGCTGCTATGTTGCTGATACACAGGGCTAAAAGAAACAAATAATGACCAGAGATACACTAAAGCCCCCTTGGAGGGCAAAATATCATTCCAAAGATCAAAGATCATTATTCATGCTGGCCAGCATGGGAAGCAAGTGATGCATTTTGTCTGGAACCAGTTTTGTTTTGCCAAAATGCTGGATAGTTGTTTTTGGATTTGTGGATTTGTGCCATAAGACATACCTCAGTCCCCGGGGAAGGCAAACAATGGCAGCCATCCAAATACACACATATTTTCAGCAAACACTTCATCAAAGTTAAGCTCAAGTAAAAGCAAGTATATACTTTTATTAATTATCGTATTTTTAGCCATAGGTCACATCTATTTGTAATCGTTTTGACATGGTTTGTCGTCGTGTATCGAGGCCACCAGCTGTAGTGGTCTTAATTAATTAAAGTTAGCTGAGGAGTTGGGATGCTGCGTAACTGCAAATAAACTCAGAATGTAATTATTTGGAAATTGGAAACTTGTGTGAACACAAGCTTGTGTTTAGACTGATGCACTTTGATGGTGATGTACAGGCTACATATACAATAGTAATAATAATAATACAATGACCTTCAATAAACGGCGGCATTAATTACCCATCCAGATCGAAAATACATAGAACTCTCCGTACTCTTATAAGCTTTCTCTCTGGCAGCAGTATAAGGTGAGGAGTACTCCACAAGGTACATGTACATGTCACCAAAGTTAAGCTCTGGCAGGGACCTGGTAGTTTTAACGGCTGAAACACTGCAGCGGGTGCTGTATATGCATCGCAAGTGCCCAACACTTGCAAATTATGTGCATACCGTTTCCTTACTACAGTTGAAAGGTGATCTAAATAACTGCAAGCGGAAATGCATTGCCGTGTCTCTAAGTCCGGTGTGAGCCGCCATCATGTTCTACTGTTTTGACCTCCGCGTCAGCGGGTCAGCTAGTTTAAGTTTGCCTCACACGGGGCACCATTTGTTAGGGAACCAAGGTATGGCAGGTGTGTCTACTTGAAATTAAAAATGAGATAGCCACCGTCACAGCCAACATGGGCGAAGAAAACGGGGCAAAGCACTGCTTTCTAGCTGAGGGGAAACATCTTCACTTCTGCAGGGGTTAGAGACTGGGTTGCACAGCTCCCCTCTCGATCTGGAGTCAGTCTGGTGAACACAGGGCACTTTTCACTTGTCCAGCAAGATAAAAGACGGCGACCTAGGCAAAAGTAAGACTGAAACATTTGGTTGCTCCCTTTGTGTAACAGCTGCGCAGACGAAAGCTCATGCTTCCAACAACACGTTATGATAGGACTGCCTTGAGTTGGGTCATTTTGGCAGAAACTGATGATATGTTCAGATCCTCTTTCAGACGATGGGAGAAGGGAGTTTTCAGACCTGGGTGGACTGTGACAGCAAGGCATTTCCTACTGGACATTAGGGTTGGTGCAAGTTTAGTTTAATTGAAAGGAGGCCACATGTTAGGCTTTGCAAGCTGCTCTGTTGTTAGAACCATGCTGTAAGGTCCCAACAGTGCTAATAGTGAAAATGATGCTAAACATGTACATCATGTAAGCACACTGATTGTCAGGAGTATTCTGACATTTTGGTACTGCTATAGCTAGTCTAAAAGCACTTCTAGCAAAGCTGTAAACCTTTTTTACTTCTCTCCTTATGTGACTTGAACACGTGTTTTTAAGAATCTCTGAATTGAATCATGAGTCTTTTTGCACATTCTTTACCCTAGAACAAATTATGGGACCTAATTAGATTTATAAATCTTCAATTATGTGATGCTTTCCTCTTAAATCCAAATACATTCAATAAAGTAGGACCAAAGGGTTTCTAAAGCCAGTTAAATGTTCTCTCAATCCCACGCAGACATCCGAGAGCTGACACAAATGCAGGATCAAGGGACAGTATCTCACTTTTATAGCTCGGTTCACATTTATATTTTTGCTGAGCCGCTCAATTGACTTTCAACAGGGAAACATTAAGATGATTTCATTGTGGAACTTTAAATGTCCTCCTGGGAATCGAACCGGTAACATCTTATTTGGCAGCACGCCAATCCAGACCATTATGGAAAAGGTGCTTTGAATTGTTTCCTTCAGGTTTGATATATCTGTCCAGTGTCATACTTTCTGCTTTTTCAATGTTGGACTCTTAAAACAACAAAGCGACTTGGCTGTTGGGTTTACACACTGAGCTGTTTATTGTGTGGCCCTAAGGAGCAGTTGGAACTTCATTAATTCTGTTAGTTTTTATAGTCCGCTCATTCACAGCTTTACTTGCAGACACAGCACTGAAATTTGTGCCGCTGGTAAAGGAATCCATTTGTTTACTAGATTGGTCTTATCTTAAGAAAGTAAGGACATGGTGAAACATTTTGCCACTAACCAATTAGTGCGTGCAGGCTTCACTTTGTTTACAGACAACCCTTCCTAATAACCTCTCATTTTCTCCGTTTCTCACTGCTGAAGGCAAACAATTTGACACCGGAACTTTTTTTTGTTTATGAGGGCAATCCTCTATGTGCAGCAGCCTTTATTTGCATGTTTGAACACAGCTTATTAGGTTGTGTAATTCAAGTTGAAGCGTTCTGCACTACCCCCTTTCTTCTATTACTAAACATCAGATTCAGGGAGCAAAAGGACTCGTGATCTCACTGAACGCTGTTTGAAAAGCGTTTCATTTGGACTAATCACATTATTACGGTATCATTCGTGAGTTTGTTGTTAGCTGTCACTGCTTGTGAAGTCCATTGGTGTTTACTTGACCGAGCTGGAACTGCATTGCAGTATTTTTTTCTTCCTTGAGGTGTTATAGAAAGGCTGCCGCGTGTCCTCTGAGAAGATGCACTATCGACCTCCTTCCAGATGCCATTTTCAGTCTCATGCAGCATGAAATGGAGTGTCTCATTAGCCTGTGTGTATCACAGACCGTGTTCTTCCTCTCATAATACACGTGCATGCATGTTCGCACAGTTTGAGTGTTGCTGGCACACGACTGGAAGCGGCGGCACATGTAGTATGCTTCTGCAAATGTGCCCATGTGTGCAAACCACCTCAAAAAACAAAAAGAGAATCTGGCAGGGACAGTAATCTAACGGCAGAGACAGAGAGGCTTGTTTGGCCGATGGGCAGTAACATTCATTAAGATACCATTAAGATACTGAAAAGTTCCCCTCGTTAATCACCCCACTCAAAAAAAAACCCAAATGATGAGAGGAGCAGCTAACACCTTCGTCTGCCCAGCTCCCTCTTTCCCTGCCCTCCTTCACAGACTGGCCTATTTAAGTCCTACACGGGTTGGATCAGCATCTCTATCTCTCTCGTTCGCTCTCTCAACTCTCTCTTCTTCCTCTCTCCCCCGCTTTGTCATTTCAGATTAAATCTCCCATCAGTCAGGCACACACACACACACACACACACACACACACACACTCACATGCACACAAACACACACACACTCACATGCACACAAACACACACACACACACACATGCATACAAACACACACACACACACACACACACACACACATGCATACAAACACACACACACACACACACTCACATGCACACAAACACACACACACTCACATGCACACAAACACACACAAGCACTGCTACTTTCAGGTCTTTTTAATGATTCAGGGCCTTTAAGGCATCACACATTTTATGTCTCACCCTTTCAGTTTTTTTCTAAGTGGGCATATTGATTTTGACTCCACAGAAACACTATCCCTCTCAAGATGACAGAAACTACCTAGTTCTGCTAACTAAGACTATTAAATCAAGAGACCAATGTTTCGTTTGGTGACGAAATCAAGGACACTGCTGAGTTTTTTTATAGACTGTAATGATCAAGCAATGCTTCAGTAATTACAATTTTTCAATAAAGGATGACGTGATACGTGTCCATTCAGTGTCGTGTCATGAGCACTGGAAAAGGCAGTGAAGCTCCAGCTCCACATGCTGCCATACTTAACTTCTTCATTACACCTTGTCTCTGACTGCAGGGCGAGTTTGACCTTGAGCGCTGATGAGGAATCAGCTTTCTTGTCCACTTTACTAACCTTTATAATGAGATGGAGAGTCACACACCTCACCCCAGATCAATCTCAAAAGTCACTAATTCCAGTATATGTGTGTATGTGTGTGGAGGGCCCTGTGTGCATGTGTAGCTGCAGCTTAAATTATGTACTGTGTGGTTGTGTGTGTCACTATGGATCTCTCAGATGTTCCCTACCTGCAGCTATAGGTCTTTTAAGTGCATGTGTGTGTGTCTATATTTGTAAGATATTCTGTATGCATCTATGCTGTATCCATTCCCAAAGTCCCATGCCTTCCTTTGTTTGATGTGTGTGTTTGCTGTGTGCAGGTTTCCTTCATCCAGAACCTGGTGTTCTGTGTGGAAAGAGCCTACAGGGTCCCTGACTATGGCATGTGGGAGAGAGGCAGCAAATACAACAATGGCAGCACTGAGCTGCATTCCAGGTCAGTCAACAGCTCAGCAACGAACACAAAATATGCTACGTAAAATGTGGGTTTACCTGTTGTTACTAATTGAGGTAACGCTTTACAATAAGGTACACAAATGTGAGTAGTTACTAAGGAACAAGTGAGGAATAAATCAGTCAGTCGTTAATGAGTAGTCCTTGTATGATTGTGATTTGAGGACTATATAGTAGCTAATGATGAGTTGGAGCTACTATGTCAATGAATCAGGTAATGATTAGTCAATGGATATCTGTGAATCAACATTCTGGACACTGTCCTCATGATTTGTTCCTGACTGACTATAAATAGCCAGTGAATGCCACAAACTAGTAATGACCTATTAAATACTATTACTACTACTACTGCTAATACTACTTAATCATTAGTTACTATTTTTGTGTACCTTCAAGTAAAATGAAACATAAAACTGAGTAGTTAACAAGTAGACTGTTTACTTACTACTTAGTTACTTATTCTGTTCAAAGTGATACATAATACTGAATGATTACTAAGTAGTCCCTCATTACTGCATGATTATGAGAATTAGCAACGGACTTTAGACAAACAGAGTAACCTATGATAAAGTAATCAGTTATTAATGAGTTGCTACTAGTCTGTGCCACTCAGTGGCTGGTTCATAGTTAATCAGGAACAAGATCACAGATATGTATGAAATAATCATTACCTAATGATTCATTAATATATTATCTTTCAGTCAGTATTATCTCCTACATAGTCCTCGAATCACCATTATTCAAAGATTGCTCATTATTGATTAATTCATTTTCAAGTAATTCTTGATTCAATCCTCACTCGTTCCTTAATAACTACTCACATTGTTGTGTACTTTGTTGTGAAGTGTTACTCTAATTGAATTTAAATGCTGATATCCAGTTTCAATAAACATTGTGGTCAGAGACACCAGCTTAATTTACCACACCACCGAAACTACAATGAGAGTTTTACTGAGATCAGTTTTATTTTCTCCTCAGTGCCGCTGGGAAACACACTGTAGCAAACATTGATTCTTAGTACACACACACACACACACACACACACACACACACACACACACACACACACACACACACAGCTTTATAGATTGCACTGTGTCACAAGTCACTGTGATGGAGTAAATTTTACTGTTGCATGTGAGCTTATGTTCAGTTCTGTTACCCAGAATATGTGTGTGTGTGTGTGTGTGTGTGTGTGTGTGTGTGTGTGTGTGTGGTTACACCGAGGTTGAAACTTTCTTGGAAAATACACTGAAGTAGACAATCAATACCAATAGCAACATGAGAGGAATGGATAACTAAATGCCTCTGTAACCTAAGA
Source organism: Sparus aurata (assembly GCF_900880675.1). Taxonomy (NCBI): domain Eukaryota; kingdom Metazoa; phylum Chordata; class Actinopteri; order Spariformes; family Sparidae; genus Sparus; species Sparus aurata. The sequence goes on from NC_044190.1 coordinate 11,147,631, forward strand.
AACTCTCTGCAATGTAATGATATTGTAGTGCATTCAGAGAGGAAGGTAAGAATGATAGAGGAATGTAACAAAAGGAAGGGATGGTTTGGAATAAAGGTTAAGGGATTCAGGGAGAAACAGGCATGAACATTATTGATGAATAGAGTTATTGCAGGTATTACACTCTAATTGTTGAGGCTATAAAAGCAGGAGAGATGTGAAATAGTGAAAGTGTTTGGCTGAAAAAGCTGTTATGATTAATAAAGATATATAAACAGAATCTCCCTTCCATTCTTGATCGCCATGTCAGAACATTTCCAGTAGAAGAAAAACACAATAGAGGGCTGAGCAGTGTTTTGGTTAATGACAGTTGTACATTTACATAAAGTTTTGATAATTATTGGCAATAGCAGAAAAAAGGAAATCTACCTTGAAGTACAAGTCATTTTAAATTTTAATGCCTGCTTTAAAACAAGGATTATAGGACTGAAGTATTTCTTAATCCTAAACAACTTTTTATCAGCTATTCTTTGGTCTTTATTTTAGTCGGTGGAAGTCTCCAATATGTATATATTTAAGTTTTTATACTAAAGCTGACTTCTTAAGATAAATCTCTAAAACAACTTCTAAAGTCAAAATGGTTTGTTTATGAACAGGTTGAACACTCACATTCTCCTCGGATGTTTTAACTTGATTTTTTGTGACAAACTACCCCCCATTAAAGTTGATAAATGTTTCAGAAAATAATTGCATATTAACACAAGCAACATATGCATTCATTCAAATTAGTGCCTACAGCTCCATAGATTATTGAGACATTTTACAAGAATGTCTCTGTTCTTTTTTTATTTAATATTTTTAAATCTATAGTCAAAACAATATTCATCAAACCAATTTGCATTTGAACCCAGTCTGCAGCAGTAGTTTCAGACTTTAACACACGTCTTTATTCTTAAAAATCTGTAACAGAACGCCAGCATGGATCGACTTTTGGTCAATTAAAGCTGCAAATACATTGGCACACCATCAGAATGTAATGTTGATATAACAAATGCGTTAGTGGATAATTTCCACTTTGAAATGTAGTGTCAGCTTTCTCTGAGGTCCGTCACTATGATTGACCCTTTTCACATTTGACCCAATGAAATAATGATTAAGCTATATATATATATATATATATATATATATATATATTAGGGCCGGGACTTTAACGCGTTAATCACGATTAATTAATTACACAAAAATTAACGCGTTAAAAAAATTAACGCATTTTAATCGCACTTATTTTTGCACCGCGAAATGTTTCTCACTGGAAGAGTTTCAGGGGTACCGATTATACTGGAGCACCAAGTAACGTTCATGACTTCAGACAACAACAATGAACAAAGAAGCAGATGAGACTGCTTTGGTCGGTCCCGTGGATGGGAAATTTTGTTTTAAAAAGTGGACGGATGGCAGCGTAGATAAGAGCATGCTATTGCTGCACTTTATGCCAAAAATTGCACTGGTCAGGGCAGCGTTTAGCTCAGTGGGTAGAGCATGCGTCCCATGTGCTCTGCAGCGGACCCAGGTTCGACCCCTAGCCTGGGTCCGTTTACTGCGTGTCACTCCCCCTCTCTATCTCCTTGTTTCCTGTCATATCTTCAGCTGTTCTGTCAAAAAGGCCAAAAAATATTTAAAAATTGCATTGGTCTATTGGTCTTGAAAAATTTTTTTTTTGTTGCTTAAGCTTCTGTATTCAGTCATGAATGGTATACTAAAATCCATGTGAAAAAAATTGCTTCTCACTGTTCTCAGGTCAAATATTTATATGCGATTAAAATGCGATTAATTTCGATTAATTAATTACAAAGCCTCTGATTAATTCGATTAATTTTTTTAATCGATTCCCGGCCCTAATATATATATATATATCTATATATATATAGTTAACAATATTCATATCACACTGTATTATACATATATATACAGTCTTATACTTTTGTATATGGGCCAATCAGGAAAGTGTGATATTTTTTTATTTCGCTTCACACCACTGCAAACCAGTTATTATCTTACTTTCAGTTGGTGGAGTGTAGATCCAAAAATGTACAAAGAGGCACGAAGTAGGATATAAGGTAATTTATAACTAATTTATATATAGAGAGTCCCAGGCGGAGTCCCTGTCTGGGCGTTGGAAGGTGGAAGTGGGGTAGTTCATGGAGCTTTGGTGGTAGTGTGGTAATGAGTTGAGCCTCTGGTGAGCACAGGGTAAGGCTGTTGGCTGCAGAGGTGCAGGACAACCAGAGCTACAGACACAGGTAGTGGGTGTGCAGGTGAACACACACCCAACTGATGAAATCATCTGGCAGCAGGTAGCGTGGAGAGCAGGCGTATCAGCAGGCGCTGATTGCCAACCTGCTGCAGGTGAGCGTGTGTCAGTAGCTCCGGTGAGTGGGAAGCTCCACCCAGCCGACAGTCTATACTATATTTTAAAACATGTGTTAAAACAGCAGGACTGCACTCAGCCATTGGACTGGGTTTGTGTTACGTACTCCTAACTGATCTCTCATCCAAGGTCGAGCTGGCCCCCCTCTCGTCCCTCAGTGTCTTGATAAAGATCCTCAATTTCTGCCATTGCTTATCTCCGGGAAGCATGTTTTTTTTTATTTCTTTCTCCAACAATCCAAAGCTATTGGCAGCAGCTTGCCAAGATACCCTCAAGAAAAGATAACAAATTCGATGTAGTGGAGAAGCGCTGTGTCTTGGGCTTCTTGTATTTCCTCCCCTCCAGGTCATGCTTTGGATTTCCACAATTAGCGAGCTAGCTTATGTATGTTGTTGCGTAATACATGTTAACATGCTGTGTGCAAACAGTGAACTGTGGCAGGGGCACATTTACAATGGCTCCATGTAAACAAGATCTGTGTAAATCATCAAATTGGACGGTCGTTTCTAGGCCCGCAGTGCCAGTGGGCAGAAAAAGGCTCAGTGGAAACGAACAGGAAAGGATGTATTCATTTTGACAGCGTACTCATTTATCCATATCAAATCAAATGATTCACTTTTATTTGCTTCTGCCTCATGTTTATCATCGCACCCTTTTAGATGGATAGACTAGAGCCGTTTTATTTAAAGTAGCATATCCAATCTTATAAGCATCGTGATTAAAAAAAAAAAATCTCTTTGATATATATATATAATTTCAATAGAAATGTAGAAACATGACTTTGCTCATATATTCATAAATATTTCAACATAAATCATGATTTTTAATTCACTTTACATCAGTTCAACTTGCAATCATCAGAGTCTAAAATTTGCTGAAATATACTGAATGTTACTATCGTTCTGTGCTCTAACTCTAAGTTTACTCTAAGTTTATCAACTGGGCAAAGTAGGCAATAGTCTCAGGTTTAGTGGTGTCTCAGGTTCAATGGCAACCTGAAGCATCAGTATTTGACAACCTGCCATTGAGAATAAACTATCTTTCTTCAGAAAGCCATATATACCTCTTTAAAACTAAACAAAAAAACATCTAGCTCGTCAATGTGAATGTGATGATAACACTGGTGAACATGCTCATTTTCTCCCCTGGTCAGGCGCAATTAGAAGACGTGTGTTAATGTTAAGGACACTGACTTGTTAATACTTTTAAATCAATGTTAGAACATGCCTTCTCACACACTATGAATTCTGTGGACAGTGACTTAGTCTACTGTATCCTATAAGTGTCACAGAACAACACAGTCTGCAGTATGAGGAGTCTGCAGCAACATTTTCATCATTCAAATCTCCAACTGTGAACTGAAACTGTTGCATCATGAGGCTGTTTTGGTCCTGATTCCCGGTATCACTTTCTAACCTCCTGTTTCCCCACCAAGCATCACATCTCCTGTATCCCTGTGCGAGGTGCTGACAGCCCCTCTGACCGGTCCTGGCATTCCTTTTTCAGTATTAGCGTGTGTGTTATAAAGAAGTAGTTTCAACAGAGTTCTTCCCCAGGCTGAATTAGCCAGCCATCCTCTGTATTTTAATCACGATTCAGGCTTCACTAATGGTATTGAGTGCATTTTGACATGTCAGCAGATCCTCCACCAGTCATCGCCAAGTTTCTGGCAATTTCTATCCCCCTCCCTTTTCTATTCTAGGGAAATCTTGGCAGGGTAGAAACAGAAACAAAATGACAGTGAAATTGGTTCACTTTTAGTCTGCACTGCAATCACAGTGGCCAGCCAGTGTGAAATTCAGTATAAGGTTTTTATTAAAGAGATCCTTTATCTACAGTATACCACAATCTTAAGAGCCCTCAGCTTTATTCCATCCTAACAGATAGCAGCTTAAGATTCAATTGGGATTCTGAATGCTTTTTTATCTGACCATTGAAAGACACTTATTGTTCCTGTCCATGTGTCAGAAGATATTCACAGGGGTGGAAGAATTATTCAGATCCTTTACCTAAGAGAAATACCACACTGTGGAACTAATCTACCACAAGTCAAAGTCTGCGTTCAAAGCTTTACTTAGAGCGAAAATAGACAATAGACAAATTCTCTACTTCCTGTTTCCTTGTGTGTTTTCTGTTTTGGTAGCGCAATAACAGACACACTTCTTTGGTCCATTATTTAAAAAATGTATATCTGATGTTTTTGGATGAATGTCACTGCTGCACTATTATTGATGTTGCATTTTACTGCTGTGGATGTAATAGTTGAGCTCATTTTTCTGTAGTTATAATGTGCATTATGCAAGAAGTCAAGTAGAAGGATAAAGTTGCATAAATTGGAAACGCCCAGGTTAAGTACAAGTACCTTGAATTTGTACAGTACAGTGCTTGACTAAATGTACTTAGTTACATTACTGGATTTTTAACCACTTCTAGCCTATAATGTATCAATGTCAGTGAAATCCACTTAATCTCAGTTTTCTTATCTCTGCAGCTCTGTGGGCCTGGCTAAAGCTGCTCTGGAGGCCATCAATGGATTCAACCTGTTTGGAAACCAGGTATTTGAATAATTCACCTGCTTCTGGGACATTCCTCCTCCTAAACGAGTCCCTGGACACACATGTATTTGTCTTTTGTCTAATCGCGTCAGATGGGCAAGATTGTATTATAGATAGACAGCCTATTTTCTAATTCAGATCTGCTGAGGCCCATTACAGCTCCATACATCAGGGAGATATGCTCCATGTTTTGTACCATCCTACACGAAGATTGAGCTGCCTCTGTGGCCACAGCTGTTTTACCAACTTGACATCATCAGCGTGATTAGTCATCGATGCAGGACTATTTCTCCAAGTGGACGTTTGACCATCGGTATATTGATTTAGTATGTTTGTGTTTGGTTCAGCAAGTTGTTTGTGTTTCTATCGACTTTGATCGATGGCCACAGTTGATGCTTGGTCCTGGTTTGCAGTATCCATTAGAGGATATGTTTCTTTTTTCCAGCTTGTGTGGAGGCAAGAGAAAACAGGGACATTCATTACACCTGCTAATGGATTGGAAAATGAAGCCTTGCACTTAGCAAGCCTCCTCTCTTATTATCTGTTCTTCCTCTTTTCTCCCCTTGGTCTTTTGCCCGCGATGATGGTTTCTTTGGCCATTTGATGTTTCTGAACTTGAAGTAGTTTTCTGATCATAATACGGAGCTGTTAGGATGAGTGTGTATTAAAGTTGCTGTTTGTTTTTCTCTTCTGATCAGCGGTGAAATGAGGGGTTTAACTGTGCCTGGAAATGGATTTTCTCATCATGCTCGGCTTGTTGAAAGAATCAATTTACAGAGGTGGCTGCTTTATGATCCATGCTGTGTATGTGAGTGTGTGTCTCATCCAGTCTCTTGTCCCTCTGTGGGGATGGAAGCTCTACAAGTCACGCAGTTGCCTATTAACGATCTCTATCAATCTTGATTTCCCAGCCGACTCTCATCGTTCCAACGCCAAATGTGACGCCCCCAACCAGCACACTCTGAACTCTGCTATCAAACTGGTGGCAGGCTCTTGGGGGTGTGTAGCATTTGCAGTGGATGAATGGACACACAGCCTGTCGTTTTGTGAACTTTGGATTTTCTTCATGATTTTTCCAACCCAAAGATAGCAGCTTCGCGATGTGAAACATCGGTCTCTGTGGATTAAATCGATCCCGACAAGAGGAGGATCTTTCGATTCAATTTTAAAGCCTGTCATTACATTCACAGAGCTGGACAATCAAGACAAACACTTTCCACTTTCTACCCGGCCATTGTCACCCAATTTACATCCAGTGAAGAACAGAGGGGCAGTGAAGTTGACACACACACCAAAGATATTTCTTTGTGTGTGTGTATGTGTGTGTCCGGTGTGTGTGTGTCCGGTGTGTGTGAGAGAGAGATTTATTTTGACATAAATCTGTAGACAAAGAACCTTGTCACTGCTAATATAATAACAGTGACAGGTGATGATTTTCTGGCATAGATTATGTTGGCCTGTAATTGACTTTCATTATACAGTCACCTTTTTATTATAGAGGGACATGGGCTAAGTGGCTGCAGGGCTAAGTGGGGTTTCATGGAGACAGGAAAAACTTGCAAATATCACAGTTTTATGGTTTACATTGGCAGTTGCTGAACATAATTATCAGAAACTGTCGGTCATAGTTCAAATCTCTTCATCCTGATTGAATTGAATTGTTTAATGGTCCTCTCTGAAAATTGGTGGAGCACTTTTTCAGTATTGATATCCTGCATCTCCAAGAGCATCTCTGGTCGTAGGTTGGAGAGTTTTAGGTGCCCTCGTTTTTACAACCCTTTTCAGGCAGCTTCCTGCCAAATAGCGACTTGCGGGATGTAGGGATGTCTTGCTTGGTTTTGAAAGTAATCACAATTTGTTTTAAAGTAGTTTATTTTTACCATTTATGGACATTTCAGCTAATTGATTGCAGTTTTTTATCTGCATTTACATCATTCTGTTCAGGGAACCTTCAGAAACTATAGTCAGTTAGCGTTGCAGAGTTGTTGTTTTTTTTGTTTTGTTTTTTTCTTTACCAAAACTGAATATTGGTATTAAGTACAAAGTTTTATGTTGTTCGTGTGATAAAGTCATCTTAGTTCAGGTATTCATGATGAAATTATTTCACCAGTAAATATTTTGCTCATACAGCTGGTAATAAATCCAGCGTGATGCTACTGATACTACTGATTTGAATTTCCTTCAAAGATTTGAAGAATTGGAAGTTCAATATTAGTTTTGTACATGGAGGATGTGTCCAGATTGATGTGAACAAAAAAACTCTATTTTCCTGTGTTTGAAAGTCAGTCATGGCTTGTAGAAAACCATATGAAGAACCATGGCTCAATTGGTACTATTTCCCCAAAACAAGTCTGATCTTGTTCATAAAGTCTTTTCTTTAGCTCGCAGGACTTATGTTATATGACCATTGGTTAAACATATGACAAATAACATTTCCCCCTTTATGGGTGCTCCCATAGTCCAAATGTATATGCAGGTTAGGTCAATCAGTTTCTCTAAATTGCCTGTAGGTGTGAATGTGAGTGTGAATAGCTCAAATTTGCCCCAGGCACTGCTTATCCTGTGCAGGGTATGAGCGGTGATGGATGGATGGATGGATGGAGTTGTGTACTTACATCATCCCAAATGTTTCCAACAACATTAAACATTCTTGTGACATGGATAAAACTTGAATTAAGCTGAATTTTTGTTTCAGAAATCTTCATTTGCAATGAAGACAACAACTTCTAAATATCTAAATATGTATTTTCTTTTCATTGTTTCAATTGAGGGACCCAAAGTGGCAGAAATAAGATATTGTGCAATTTTTACATGTGTGTTAACTTGTTTTTTTTCATGTAAATATTTACACATTAATGTCATTGGATAAATATGACACACTCAAAAAAACTACATAAACAAAGATGTGTGGATAAAAATGTATTTTCTTTACCTTTGAGTCCTTATTTAGAGTGCAATATGGCTCATGATCTAAAAACTGTTCCGTTGACCAAAACACAATACATATTCATATATAAATATATGTACATTTCTGTTTGTTGTTGGTGTCAAAAGTGCCTAGAGCAACAAGAATGGCAAAATCAATTTTGCAATGCAATTTTTCTGGGTGTAACTATCAAGGGGTTAACATACATAAAATATTGTTTGGACTGTTAAATGTCAATACAAAGGAAATGTTAGCCCATGGAAGCAAACCGTAGTTGAAAGAGCACGCATCCAAGGTAAAAGCATTCATCTTTCATGCTGGGTTGTCTTACACTCTGCTGCTATAACATCAGAAAAGGTTTCCCCGAGAGTACCATTTCACTGACTTATCACACAGCTGCCTACATCGGTGGCCAGCAATCCACTGCACTATGCAAATTGCTACAGGAAAGCTTGCTGATTTGACTAAAAGCCCCGGCCGGATCTGTTTTTAGCGGAAAAAAATAGACTCTGGCAATATTCATACATTATTTATTTGACTTGCATTAGAAACTGCTTAGCAGGTTGCGGGAGTGACTCAGTTGGGGTTGTATAACTGCAGCTGATGGATGGATGATTTGAACTGGACCAGCTTTTTAGAACAAGAAAAGTTTTGATGACTCCCCTTACCAAGTAAAAACATAAACCTGCCCCCTCCTTTCACCCAGAGGTGTTTAAGTGCTCTGGACGGACGGACTACATTGTAGCAGCAGCACTTGGTGACCTTTTGAGTGATGGGATGACTCTCGACTCACTGTTGTTCAAGCACTCCCACACTGCACTTCAAAAACATGCGCAAGCCAAAAATATCAGCCTGGTTTTACAGCGAAACAGTGAGTTTTGATGTGCGGAGGTGAGAGGTGTGATGGTAGCGGCTTTAAAATTAGCTATTTAGCCATTTAGCTGTCAAATGTTTTTTCGGATTAAATGATGAAGAAGTTGTTGTGCGTCTCTGTGTGTTTCTGTGGGCGTACAATCTCGGAACACTGAAACACGGAGACTCTGAATTTGTTGCACCTGTAAACTGAGAATAGCTGAGCTGTGACCGTGATGCTGTCTTTGTATGTGTTTTGCTCTGCAGGGTTGTTCGTGGTCGGTGATATTTGTGGATCTGGACGCCCACAACAGAAACAGGCAAACCTTGTGCTCCCTTCTGCCCCGAGAGTCTCGCTCACATGTGAGTCCATCTATCTCTGAAACTACTCCAGTCACTCCACAAATGACCAAAAACCTACAAAGAAAGCAGAATTACAGGCAAATTTGATGCAGAGGTAGCTAGTTTTTCTGTTGTAGCGTTTAGAAAGATGTACACTGTTGATGCAATCTGCTCCGCTTTATCCTTTTTTCACTCAGCTGTGTGCATATTCTCTCCCATTCGAAGACTGAAATAGGTGCCTGCCACATACAAGGCAGGTTAATTGTACACACGAGACAAAATATGCGCTCACGTTGACGTGTCAGAGGGCATTTGTAATTCAGTAATGCATCTCCCTCACGGTGAAGTCATTACACCGCCCATGCCTGCGCTATTGATGGTTCAGTAGGACTTGAAATGGGGGGAAGTGAGAGGCGGCTGCAGAGCTGGAGGGGAGGCAGAGCTGAAAAAGCAAAGTGTGAAAAAAGTGGTACATGGATGAAAAGCAAGAGCGAAATCATTCCCTGCTCTCCACTCCACCACTTAAATGATCGCATCTCTCTCTCTGTGTGCTGGATGTGTCAGGCAGAATGGCCGCCATCAGCTTGCGGGGAAATTAGAGCAATTAGAGGACCAGAGTGGCATTATAGCTGTCTTACTGTTGAGGAGTTGGAAAGATGAGAGAGAGACTTACATACTGTGGGTTAATACAAATATCACCAACGCTTCAATATAGTATCACCATCTTGTATACTATGGCAACAGATTGAAATTCAATATTCTCGACACATGCAATACCTGCACTGAATGTGTTCTGCAAGCCGATATTCTCATTTTAGCTGCGGCTGCTGCCGTGGATGTTAACATGTAGATTGGAGCTGTAACAAGAAGTCGAGGAATCAGAGGGGATCAGAGCAGACAAAGCAGCACTTGTACAGATGCGTGAAAAAAGATTTCAATGCAACCCATGAAAGCAGCATCAAATGGTCATTTCCATATCTTGCACTGAAATCTGGTCCGTAGCCGTCCATGTAAGAAAGCATGCCACTGCTGTTACTAGAGACTTCAGTGCTTGGACAGCAGGTCGGGAAGCTCCGCTCTCTGTCTGCTAATAAACCCTAAATATTCATAGCTTTTGCAGTGAGGCCAGCGCTTAATAGCTTTCATTTTCATTGCTTAATAGAGTAAACCAAAAAAAACAATGAAATGAGAGAATAAGATGCCCAGTCATAATAGTTTGTCAAGGCTAATAATAATATTCATTTCTAATGATTGTTCCAATTGAAATGTAGTCAGGCAGTCCTGATTTTGAATAAGGCTGCTGCAAAGTGCTGCTCATAACCGGGAGCTCGGTACAGTCATCTGCTCTTCCAACGCAGTTCTGATCAAAACTCATATGACTAATAATACGACTGTGGTTAGGATTTAATTCCTCATTATCTAATCATTAATTAGCATTGGAGACAAATCATTGTGGAGCAGTGTAAGCCAAATCCTTTCTCCCTGACAGAATACAGATGCAGCCTTACTGTCGACCATCAGCTACCCTGCCTTTGCAGTGGACGATGACGCCCTCTACAGTCAGACACTGGACAAGATTGTTCGCAAGCTGCGGGGAAAATACGGCTTCAAGCGTTTCATCCGTGATGGCTACCGCACTGCAAATGAAGACAAGAACCGCCGCTACTACAAGCCTGCAGAAATGAAGGTCAGTTTTTCTAATTCATTTTCTTTATTACTTAAACTTTTGATTGTAGACAATATGCCTGGATTGTTGAAAGTGCTTAAAGCAGCCTGAAAAATACTGACACTGTGCTCACTCCTGGTTTAAGTAAAACGTATAGTGGAGTGTTGTCAGCATAGCAATTAGAATGATTATTGTAGAGTTGTACAGTTTATAAGGTGAAATATAATGGTAAAATCAAAAGTAGTCAAAAGCGGCCAATTATACCCTGAACCTCTGAGAATTAAAAAGAGCATTTACATAAACAGATAAAGGATCCAGGATAGACCCCTGCGGAACAACACCAGAGATGAAAGGAAGAGTTTCTTCTTCTGTTACAGCAAATATCCTCTTAGAGAGGTATGAGCATAAGTAGTCCTAAATCACCAACTTTGCAGACAGTTGTTTGAAATATTGTGGTCCCATAGGTGTCCCCACGCTGGGCCATGTCCCCATCTCCTTTTTAAAATGGCCAATTTCCTCCCTATAACTTTTTTTTGTAATCAAATTTTATTTTATTTTCCAAACTTTGAAAAAGGCAGTGCATTTTAATAACAAATACAAAACATGATGACAGAGGAACCACAATAGTAAAAATTAACAGCGGCAATTTTGGAAAACACAGGCGTGAGAGAGGCCATCAGTTTTCTCCACTGGGGATTCAATTGTTTGCAGTTCCAATTAAAGTCGAGGAAGGAAACTAAGTTAGAGTTCATTTCAGGCACGCGCTTGTTAATGCAGATGAATAAGTTCCAATGGTTGGCAATGCGCACCTGAAAAAGTTCAACTTGAAAGTGCTTGAGCGTGACATTTGAAAAGTTTTTGAAATGTATAAGCCCCTGAAGATATTATCTTTCTATGAAAATGCTAAGAAATCTCCTTGTGACTTAGCATCTCCCATTTCAAGTGTTTTATCCCCCAGGTATTTCACCCCTAATCTCAGTGCGTGTGTGTGTTGGTAAGTCCCCGTCAGTGGGTGTGCTCATGCATATATATGTATGTGACCATGCATTCATTGTCCTTTTTCAAATCTCCCGTGATCCCGGTGAAATTACAGCACATTCACTTCGGAATCAGCTCAGTGAGTGTACTCTGAGTTAATCAGAGGCTGGACTCTTAATGCTAAACAAATCATTGCATTAGCTTCAGATCAAACCTCCCAGAATTAATGAGCTCACAGAGGCAGATGGAAGGAAAAAGAGATCTACAAGCAAAAAGTCAGAGGCAACTGGGGTTTATGTTTGATCTGGAAGATGTTTAACTTCTCATCCATAATGTCTCATCAGCTCTACTAGTGGGACATTCAAACTTTGAAGTCAAAAGTCATCAAGGTCATCTGATACTCAGTGACAGTTAAACTGTTCTTAAAACATGAAGTTGCTATAAAAGGTTAGTGATAGCAGCACCGTAAAGCAGAGCAGTTTTGCCAGGTGAGGTAGTTTTGCAACCAATTGGGAGGTAATTGTTTGTCAGTTTATGATCATGCAGGCTACTTTTTGTACTCCTGGATAAAATGCAAGGCAATATTCAAACAAATCTACTCGTAGTAATATGGTAAAACGATGGAAATCACATTAAATCTGGTCATACTGACAACCGCAGTTGTGTGAAAGGAGAGTTAACCAGTTTTGTGAGTTAACTAACATACAGGAGCCGCTCTACAACGTTTAATTTGGTGACAGTTCAAGGACATGACATCACCAACGCAACTGGCTGTTTATTCTTTCTAATTACATATTTTCACATCCTTAGTTTTACAACATGAAAATTGACCTTTTAAATTGACAAATATCATATGCGTAGTTTAGGGCACAGATCAAGGGATCAAAAAATCATTTGTTTGTCTGCACTCACTGCCATCCATTTTTTCTTTTAAATAAGTTCCCACAGCTGTCTACCAGAAGGAGCTCGACCTTGGCTCTCTGTAACAGAGGGGCTCTGAGGCTCCATGCCAGCATCCTAGTAGCTTTAAGGTTCAAGATTTGGTAGAGCCCAAAACAAGTGCAAAACATGACTTCAAAAGAGTGATTGTGTTGCTCGATATTTACCGAGTATGTAAATAGGCACCTCCTACATTAACATTTACATTTAGGGGATTTGGCAGATGCTTTTGTCCAAAGCAACTTACAACAGATACATCACAAAAAAAGCAACCACAACATATCACCGTCGATAAAGTCCAAAGAAAATAATTCAAACAATTTTCAAGCCCTCATCTGAGCATAGTAGCCGCTAGGGGGTCGGGGGGTCGGGAGGGGGTCCTGCTCTGCAGGGTCGAGGTGAAGTCTGAACAAATGAGTCTTGAGTCTTTTGTGAAAGATGGCACTGCTGTGCTGACATTGGTTGGAAGTTCGTTCCACCACTGAGGTGCCAGAACAGAGAAGAGCCACGACTTCACTGAGCGAGCTTTGTTTAAACTCAGCGATGGCGGTACAAACCAGCCGGCTAGCTGATGTAGTAGAGCGAAGTGCTCGTGCTGGGTGTGTGGTCTGACCCGTGTTTGGAGGGTGCAGTTGGAGGCGCAGGATAGTCAGTTGTCGAGGACTACTACCAGGTTCCTCGCAGTCAGTGAAGGTCATACTGTGACGTCCTCGACAATGACTGACAGGTCCATGTGAGGGCAGTCTTTCCCCGGGATGAAGAGGAGTTCAGTTTTACTAAGGTTGAGCTTGAGGTGATGCACAATTGTCCAAGCAGAGATGTCTGCCAGACATTCCAAGATGCGCATTGCAACGTGGGTATTGGAGGATGGGGGAAAAGAGAGGAACAGTTGGGTGTCCCCTGCATAACAGTGGTAAGACAATCCATGTGATGTGATTGCAGAGCCGAGTAATCTAGTGTATAGTGAGAACGGAAGTGGTCCTAGTACGAGCCTCGGTTTCCAGAAAGCAGGGTTTGGTCAAGGATCCATTCCCTGCCTTCTGGAAACTGGTGTCCCTCCTCTGCTAACGTCTGCATACACTTGTTGTTCTGCTACCAAGTGGCCAAAAATGAGTAATGCCAGTGTCATCGAGATGTACTGTCTATTGATCGTTTTGAAAAACTAGCACCAGAAAATAGTTTTCCTGAAGGTGATTGCTCTTTTCAAAGACGATTATGTTAAGTGATTTAAAAAAGATATTGTTTAAGTGTATATCTATGTATATGTCTTTCTTTTTCAAAGATAGTTCAGATGTGGCTGGCAGTGAACAATTATTTTTATTTTGTGTATGACTTGACAGATTGTTGGTCTCACAGCTGCTATGAGGCTGTGAAGAATGTTTGAAAAAACACTTCTACTAATTTATATTAGCTCTTTTATTTGCAGAATTGACAGAAGCTTTTAAAGATTTTTTTCGAGGCATTTTGTCACCTTTATTTATTACGTCAGAGAAGAGGCCGATGTTACGGAGGCCATGCGGCCATATGGCACACACTATCACCATTTGGCTACCAAGGCGCTCTTAATTTTTTTCTTGATTCTAAAAACAGAGCAAAACAAAGGCGTCAACAGTGAAAGTGAGGGCACTCAAAGGGCACTAACTCTGAACCACTTGGAATACTTTGAAATTAGCTTTCTTTAATCCTGCCGCTAATGCGATACAAATGCTCTAAGGCTTAGAATTAGCAAACAGTATTTAATGCCTCAGTTCCTTCAGGCTCCGTCCTGCCCTCAGTTCTGCCAGCAGGCGGACAGATTTATGCCAGTGAGCTTTCATAACATGAATTCATGTTCGCTCCTGCTGCTATTTGCCTTCCATCTACCAACAGTAATATATTTGCTACCACATCAGCAAATACTGCATGCGAATCTAGTTCCATAGAATAAACTGCTCCAGGTAGTAATTTTACACAATGCAGTGAATATTGCTGCAAGATTACAGCCTTTCAGTGAGGAATATTGAAACAAACTTCATAGAAATGATGCACTTGTTATGTTTTTGAGCTCTGATAGTCCTAACATATGTTATTTCCTTTTTGCGATAAGTAAACACACAGAATGATGAAATGCTAGGGGAGTGTCTGACACAGCATGAGCCCATCGCGGTGAAAATGAAGTCACAGATAGCCCCGGCGTCCCTGCAGAAGGTACTGAGTGAAGTTGTTGTTGGTGTTTAAGAGAAGAATTCACAGCAGGGCAAACGTCTGAGCTCACTGTCTGTTTACCATTGACAGGGAGCAGCAGCCTGTGTGATAGACAGTTTTACCAATCAGTCTAGCTGCTCAAGCACAAAACACCAGGGATCCCTGCCTGTTTACAGCCTCAACAGGCCAAGAAGCACGAGCCTGGCTGGGTGACTGCCTCAGCCCCCCCCAAATAAACATCCCTCCTTCAGTATTTCTTTATGCACTTCTTTTATTCCCCTCTCTCTTTCTCTCCACCTGATAGCTAAGAAATTGCTTCTCGTCTATGCTGTCACACACAGTCAAAAGACACGTATACCTGCATAATCACAGGGTGCAGACGTTAACTGTTTAAAGGAACATAGTCAAGCATACAGACAGTCGTGTCTGCTCAGGGCGTGTTTGTGTGTGCCAGCCTCACCAGCCATTTGTAATTACATTAGGATGTAATCTCTGCTATCTTCCATCAGTGTGGAGATTATTGAAAAAGATGAGGGACAAAGATAGTCACGCCTAATGACATTTATAGTCAGACGGGCTAAAATGCACACACACACACACACACACACACACGTTTTTAATGATGGATTTTGGAGAGGCTGATAAACTTCTGCAGCTTGTTTGATTGTTTTACGAGCTGACCATGGTGATTTGTCGCGTTTATACAAATTAAGTGACTGAAAAAATAGTTATTCTGAAAAGATGGGAGCCGCTAACATTTCGTCTGTGTGTTTGTGCTGATCCTCTTTAGGCTGTCATAAACAAGATGGGATTGAATTACTGGAATTAATAAGGCTGTGATTCACTTGACTCGTCCTCTCTGTATGTGACTTGTAACCAAATGACTTAAGAATGCTTGTGTGATTTTTTTTTTTTTTTGCGTATGCATGCAACACAACACACAATCTCTAATAGGATTTCTGGCTGAGTAAGATTCGGGGCATCCAGCAAGTGATGGTGTTCGTGTCAATTCAAGTGTTTGTTTTGGAAAATTCACTCCAGCTGCTGCCACACACTGGCTTTTATTTCTCTGTGTTCAGTTGGCTGAAAACAAGCAGACAGCCGCACAGTCACACACGCACTCA
Organism: Sparus aurata; assembly: GCF_900880675.1. Taxonomy (NCBI): domain Eukaryota; kingdom Metazoa; phylum Chordata; class Actinopteri; order Spariformes; family Sparidae; genus Sparus; species Sparus aurata. Next base: position 11,163,604 of record NC_044190.1, read on the forward strand.
TCAGTTACTCAGTCGCATCGATCAGTCAGTCAATCAGCTAGTCAATCATAGCTTGTGTCGAGAGATGAAAGAGAGGTTTAATCCAATTAAAATTCAGAATTAATCAGAGGAGAAACATAAATAGTTTGGTAAGGGGTCAGTGAACGGTTTGAATATGAAAATTATGTCAATCACATGCTGCGGCCTCCACATCCACCAGATGTCAACCCAACTCAACATCCATGGGATGATTTGGAGCATTGTCACAATCCCACAGGAGGAACAGGGACAAATAGTTGTTATTGTTCATCCATTACAGCTGCACAGAGATGGAGAGTGTGTTCCTAGAAGCTGCTCAGGGGGCTCATGGTGTCTGAACCAGGGCCGTGTCCAGAAACAAGGCCTGGGATGGTGCTGGTAACCCCTGAAATCTGATTTACAATCTAAAGTGCCAGTTATTTATCCCAAAGTATGATTGGATGTTTACACATTGACAGAAATGACCTTAGTTTAAACCAATTGTTTGACAAGTATGCTTGAGTGTGCACTGTATTCTTTTGTATGTTGTCTGCCATTGGAGGTACAATTTTATTTTTTTCGAGGTTCGAGGTTCATTTACTTGTCATTCTACAAAACAGGGTTGTACAACAAAATGCAATGTGCAGTCCCTTTGTGCTACACAAGAAAATGTTTTTTTTTATGCTGGAGTGCAAAAGATGAGTTGCAGAGTCTCACAGCCTTAGGAAAGAAGCTTTAACCAGGTGATGTGTGAAGACCATGACAGGTTCTCTGTGATGTTGATTCCAAGACACCTAAAACTGTTCACCTGCTCTAGCTCAGCTCCACTGATGTAGACAGTTGTTTGTGTCTTTGTCTCCTTTTCTAAAAATAATGACCAGCTCCCTCTAATCTTAAAGGTTAACGTATAGAGGCTCTACAAGTTTGGACTATTTATCTTGTTAATGTAAATGTATTTATACTTGGAAGTTATAAGTGTCAGCAAGATGAATGTAATGTAAGTTCATTAAGACAAAGATAAGATACATTCTGCCTTTAAGTTGTGGTGTACTTCATATGCACAGTTCTTATTACAAAGGTGTAAGCGTAACATCATAAATACAGGATACGGACTGACAGCTACGACTATACTGATCTTCTCTGGTGCCACAAAGAGCTTCAAGTCCTTTTCACTTTATGACTACTAAATCATTTGTATAAATAAATATGTAACTTGTGCCCTACATTGAAGTCACTTGCTGGGTAATGTTGGAGACAGTTTTTCCTGGAGGCTACATCACCCACAATGCAACGTAACCACTGGAGGCAACCTATGAGATTACATAAAGCTTCCTCTGAGGCAACAAAACGGTTTCACCCTGCTGTTTTCACATATGCAGTAGTACTCCTCAAGTGTGTGTAATGTGTACAATTGGTGGCGTTACCCTTTAAAGGCAACAATGTCTCATTGTTGTCCTTGAACCAGACTAAATGAACTGAATAACAGGTGTGAAAGCAACAATAATGTCTGAGTGTGTCCTTTAATTGGTGTGTACAGCCATGGAAGTGTTTGCTTCTTTAGTATGCACTGTTTGGTTTTAAATTCTCCATTGTTTTGCAGTTAAGAGGTGTGAAACTTGTTTTTTCATCTAATTCAAAATGTTTAAATGTGTTTCACAACTGGGTGAAGCGGTGGAAGTGTGGGCCAACAGCCAAACAGTTACCTGTAAAAAAAACCCTCCAAAACACGGTCCATTGATCCAACTTTTCTCTCAGTTTGCTTCGGGTCTTCATCACTGTAAACTTTCTGACACCTCAGACCTTCAGACGTCCTCCACAGAACAAACAGCACAACTTTAAATCCAAGAAAATGACCTTAGGAGGAGGCATTACTATTCCTCACTGTTCTGCTGGTTTTCATTCACAGTGTCATGTCTTCTATATCTTCTTTCCCTGTACATTGCTGTTTCATATTCACAACCGCTAAAGTTGAGCCACCCGCTGCTTTGAAGTCCTGGTGCCTCTCTCCTTCTTCTGAAATGGAAAAGCAATAATTCTTCCTCTCTCTGTCTCTCCACAGCTTTTTGATGGAATCGAGTGCGAGTTTCCCATATTTTTCATCTACATGATGATTGACGGTGAGCCTTGTTCTATCCATAGCTGCTGTTATGATGCTTCTAGTGGGTCATTGGCAAGATGGATCCTGAATTGGAGCATTTGACAGGAAATTACATTTTGGTGTTTGTCAGGTTTTAGAGGACTCAGAAACTCTTTTTAAAAGATGTGAAGTGTGTATTTGTAAATGAATTTAAGCGACTGGCCAGAAATAGTAAAAGTATGGAGTATAATCTGGTTAAAGAATGTGAATTCAAGCATGACTTAATCCCTCTTTAAACACTTATTTCAGGCCTGTTTCCATCTCAGACATCTTAAATTGTTCATCTTTAGGGGACCATTTTCAAAAAGCATTAATCAAAAGCATAGTAGGTAAGCAGAGCTTCGTTAAAAGCAAGTCAACATGGTTAGAAACTGCACTGATCCGCCACAGCATTAACAGGTGAAGTGAATAACATTGATCATCTTGTGTTCTGCTGGGAATCCTCGGCTCCTGGTGTTCACGAGGATGCTGTTTGACATGCAACACCGTGTCCAAACACAGTTGCAGAGAAAGTACACTCCCTCTTAGCAGTGGTGCTCAGCGTGATTGGCTTCCTTGCCACATCACAAGACCGAGCGTGAATTGAGACCCCATCGATCTTTGTCCGCCACAGCTTTGTGTGAGTGCTGTAGGTCAAGTGCCACCCACATGAATACCTGGACCCAAGGCTCTCCCATACTGCATTTTAAAAAGAAAATCAATGTTGCTCTATTCATCTGTTGGTCCTTATAATGTAATGGTTGGTCCATGTATGTTGTGTGCCTACCGTACTTGTTTAAAAGAATTTGAACTTTTTAAGTTTTATTTAGAACATGCATTATTATTGTTCATATAGAGACATAACTCACCAAAGAACAGACAAAAGTGATAAACAAATAAAACAACAAGACACCAAAATCACTCTAAAACAATACAAAATCAGACCGATACACCCTAAGATAAAGAAACAAACTGTGTTTTATCACAACCTCGTTCAACAGGCCCAAAAACCAAAATACAAAAACATTAAAGAAAAAAATAGTACATAGATAGATAGAATAATTTCTCCTACTTCATCTTTGTATAGTAATTTTATGATTATATTGAAAATATTTACTACCCCTGAGGATAAAAAAAGAAAGACAGGAAGAACAAATGAAAAAAACAATCATTTTTAGTTCAATTAATATGTTTTTCCAGTGTTCAGTTTCAATAAACTTTACCCATCTATCACGAAAATGTTTTGCAACCTAAACTTCTAGAATAGAGGGGCATCTGGGACACATTCTGAATTTATAAACATTTAAAGAATCCACAAATACACTGTATATAATATATTGTACAAGATAAGAAGAAGAAGAAGAACAGGAGGAAGAAGAAGACATTGGATTGTATCGATTGTTTTTTTAAATGTAGTTGTTGTATATTGGTGTAGACTAACAATGTGTGGGAAAACAAAGTTTAATCCAAAACTTTGAATAAGTATCATTAGTGTCTGTGTGTGTGTGTATGTGTGTGTGCGTGTGTGTTCGGCGGTGTGCATGTTGTTGTTGCAGGGGTGTTCAGAGGAAATAAAGATCAGGTCAAAGAGTACCAGGACCTCCTTGAACCGATCATCTTCCAGTCTTATGAGGGTGAGTAATCATAAATAAATACATAAATACACACACACACACACCCACACACACACACACACACACACACACACCCACACACACCCACACACACACACACCCACACACACACACACAAATGCAGTGACCAATGGATGCGGGAAAATGGTAACATATGCACAGGCACGTATAACATTATCTGATTTTCCATATCAATATGGTTTTGGAGCCTCAGCGCCCGCCTCTGTTCTCTCCCCCTCTAGCAATGACAAACTTTCTCTTATTAAATCATGTCATCCATATTCAATCACCACATATTGTGACTGAGGCTCACAGGGATGGTATGTTTAAATGAACTAAGCCTTTTCCACAGGAGCAAAGTGCCCGGCGTCTATTTTCACCTGTACCCACCGATGTGAGGAGAGACAGTCAAATTATAGGGATGTCAAGAGCTTTGAGTTTCTATTGGTCTTTTCATAATAGAAGGGGAATAATTGAAGTGTAGAAAGGATAATGATGTACTACACAAATTACTATAGTTGCCCCGGACATCACTACAGTGCCTTTGTACTGGTTACATATGAAACTCTTGAAGTGAATTGGCTGGGTATTACATTTCAGTCTCTTACCAGTAGTGTCCATGGAAAGTTTAAAGCTACACATGTATTGAAGCTGTGAGAAGCTGCTATTGTGTGTTCTGCTGCAGGTTCACCTGACCTTCCAACAGTCATGGGCTCTCATTGTCCTGATGGTACATAGACACATGCAGGCTCCAGCGGCGGGAGACATGCTGCTCTCCAGGGGTGAATGGACAACGTTGTGCCGTTATTTGAGTCACTTTGTTGGATTCTTATTGTATCAGCCTTTCAGAAAAAAGGTGGAGAAGAATAGCACACTGTAGTGCAACGGTTACTGCTGGGGCTGTCTTATGTAAAGGCACATACACCATTTAGTGCTTCTGAAGTGCCTAAAATGTAGCCTGATAATCAGAGTGAATTATATAATATCATTCAGTCTTCTGTCATCCTCATGCCAGCCAGTTTCTGTGTTGAAGGGGGAGCTATTTAGTGTTGATTTTTTTTCTTTAGTTGTCAGTGAAATATTTCAATTTTACACATTCAATTTTATATTCCCCCCGTGTCACCCCTTGTTACTTTTCATGTAAGTCCATCATAGAGCCCAGATTTGAATGTGTGTTTCTGCAAAACTAGTGACTTTCCCATCAGCCCCAGCTGCACTGTGCTAGTTTGCAATTGTTAGCATGCATTGAAAGCACAAGTCTGCTTAAGCACAACCTCATAGAGCCAATATAATGGCTCTACACTCATAGGCTCAACTCTTTTTCCAACTTTTCAAGTGTCTATTTGCACCTCCAACAGAGTTACAAGGGGTAGTGGTTAAAATCAACTCCTCTGAAAGGGACGAACCCTTCAAGGCCGTCATAACTCATCAGTTCGCTTGATAGCGTTGATGTGAGAAGTCGCTAGCTTTCCAATACGTTTTTTTTCCTTGGTGATTTCTCTTACATTGTTGCAAGTTATCAGAACCCTTAGTCTGAAGTGTGCCGATGAAAAACCTTCACTGAGCGGACCATGCAGCTCTAACACCAGGCGGGACACCCTTCCTGCTTAGATGACTTTGTGCTCCGGCTAGGTGGAGCAGAAAGAGACTCCGTACACAAATCAAACACCAGGAGTGGCCAGAGCTGCGACAAGCACACAATCCCTCACCAGCCTCCCACCCATAAACAATGCCAGAATGTTAGCTTGAGCGAGTGCTTTTTCTACGGCTCTTTCTGGGCGCCGTAAGTAGTCTGACGCCTTCACTGAAGTCCACTGACTTCGCCAACTGTACCCTTCAATTTAGACTGAATTGGTACAAATGACCACTCCAAGCAATCAGGAACTACTTTGTGTCTTGATGGTGGTTCAGCAGCTGGAGCAAATTGCAAGGTTTTAATGGTAGCACTGTAAAAATACTTTCTAGTTACAAAAGGGTTCTACGTCTCTACCTCCATAGGTAGAGCAGAGCCCATTTTAACATCATCTCACAGGTGTATGTACATGTCAGAATGTGAAAATGTTCTTCACACTGTGTGCAACACTGCTGCAATCTTTTTCAATTATCTTTTCTGTAACCACAAACAGTGTTGAGAGAAGGCTGCTGTCAACGTGTACACATAAACACACACACACACACACACACACACACACACACACACAAACACACACACACATCGCTCATAGTCCTTGTCTCTCATGCCAGGCCATGCTGTGATCCCCAAATACTACTACGTACCGGCTGACTTCGTGGAGGCAGAGCAGAACAAGCATGGAAGCCAGAAGCGTTTTCCTAGCAACTCCGGACGTGATGGGAAGATCTTTCTGTGTGGTCAGGCTCTTTACAACATCGCCAAGCTGCTGGGTATGCCTCTTTGTGTGTGTGTGTGTGTGTGTGTGTGTGTGTGTGTGTGTGTGTGTGTGTGTGTGTGTGCGCGCTTTGGTATGATGCGTTTACTCTCTTTCCTCTTATATAAAATCTGAAAGTTCATTAATAATGCAACACCTAAAGTTGCATATAAAATATGACTTCAAGTTCAGATTTATTTAAATGTATTACTGTATTTGATGTGTGTGATGACAGGAAAAACAATCTGAATTGGATACAAACATCATTTCATTTTTAGTGGTGGTGATCTAAATATTGCTTCATTCTTCACTTGCGTGATCCAAGGACTCATCCAGGGTTGTCTGTATTTTTGTAAATGATGAGAGATTGATATTTTTGTCTTTTTCATTTAGACTTGCCTTCTTGTTGGTGTGCTCTTGTGTATGAATGCATGTTAATGTTTGTGTGTGTGCCTTTGTGTGTGTGCTCACATTCCAGTGGATGAGCTGATCTGCCCGAATGATATCGATCCCATCCACCGCTACGTGCCGCGCCAGGACCAACGCAACGTCAGCATGCGATACTCCAATCAGGTGAGCGCTGATGTGACTGTGGTTGACTGTCATCACTTGGCTCTCATCCAAACTGTGCATACTTACTTTAAAACATATTATCTTGAATACTCATGCACTATGGACATTCAGTCTCAATACAACTTTGGATTCAAATGCTCCTTGTTAAGCTAACTTATCAAAGTGTTCAAGTGCTTTTGAACTGAACTACTGTAGTAAAAAACATATACACAATAAAGAAAGGATGCAGTGTTTTATTTCAGAAATCAAGCAGCACCAAGTGCTTCATGCTGTAATGGCAGCGAGTGGGCAGTGAGTGGACTGCCCACTCACAACCGAGAAAAACAATCTGCTCTGTGTTTGTAATTAACTGCCTATTTATTTAGTCTATCCATTAAGGACAACTTAGAGGTGTAAATAAGGGATAATGGACGAGCTGTATGTTCGCAATTATAATGGATAATCAAAATCAGGAGGAGTTTTTAAAACCCAACTGTTTGACTCTTACAAATCCTTCACAGGCATTAACTTGTTTTCATACTTGGAACATGCGTAGCCTCAAAGAATGGGGGGACCTTGCATCCTGCGAGGAAGTTAGACTAGTTAGGTTAGTTGTTTTGTCTTGTCATTATTTAACTGAGCCTCACTAAAGTTCCCTGATAAAGGGATTTGGAACAACAAGCATACACCTGCATCAGAGACAGCTAAGACAGCTGGCAGCCAGTTTTAATCAAGCATTCTCAGTGGTCATCGTGCAAAAGCATTTTATGTTAAAAAGCTCCGTAAAGACAGGCAGAAATAAAAAGAACTGTATAGCAGTGCTGGCTGCTCACATAAATATGGAAGCAAATTTGTACCATAATTCAAATTAAAATGCATTTACAGAAATGCTTTTTCATTTTAAGAATGTAGCTGCATTTTTTGACTCATAAATCAAATTAGTAATAAATCATCCAAATTGCATTTTCATTTTCTTCTTCAAGACTGCTTATTAAAATGCATTTCTGCTAATGCATTTTAATTTTCAAATTTGTCATTTCAAATTGAATTTTGGTACCTATTTGCTGGGTCATCTTTTGAAAATTATATCTTAAATGTCCTTTTCCTTATCATTTGAATTAAGTTACAAAATGAGCAGTCTTGAAGAAGAAAATGAAAATGCAATTTGGATGATTTATTACTAATTTTATTTATGAGTCAAAAAATGCAGCTACATTCTTAAAATGAAAAAGCATTTCTGTAAATGCATTTTAATTTGAATTATGGTACAAATTCGCTTCCATACATAAATGCAAATAAATGTAAAGCAAGCAGCATACATTAACACATACAATGTATCACTCTTTTTATACACAAGGAGTCCCGCTGTGGACACTTACACCTGTACCTGCTGTGGTTTATAACTTGTTATCAGATAACATACTGATGTCACCCCTGCAACACTAGTCAGGTGTATTACATATAATACAGCTGTAATGTGCTTTGATTGAAAGTCTCTCATTCACTTCTGTTCTAACTTGTATCCTGCCTGGTTTTCTTACTGAATACTTCTACAACCCTAATTCACATAAAGTCGGTGCACTGTTGCACGTTTTGAACCGAGGCAGCCCGGGTGCCTGTTCAGAACCAGTGCCTGCTCTGGAACTGTTTTTTTACATTTCGACAGCCAAAAAACTGGCGTCCGGTCGGGAGAAGTGGTCACAGTTTCAGTGCTTACTTCTGCTTAAGACCTGGTAAATTAGAGACATATTTAGTGACTGAGAGATGCTTTTCTTTGGTCGCTCACATGCTCGTAGAAAAGCGAACCCAGGATGAAAGCATGGTGTGCGATACTGGGAAGAAATAGATGACTCAGCCTTTGTTCAGCTTGCTCATTGTTGTGTTCGCCATCAACAACCGCAGCATCAATAGAACCTCTCAGCTTGACGTCACATCTCCTGCAGTCACCATGAAGTAGTGCTGTAGTCACGGCGTCCCTGATGTGTAGTTACACACTTGAGAGGGCACAGGTCAGCTACAGACATCAAGCAGCCACCCACACCTTCTGGGCCAGAAACTCTGCCTCAGGAAATTCCCAAATCAAACACAAACTATCCCACCACTTGATCCTCCTTACCACGTTTTGTATTATTCATGTGTGCCAAACTTTTTACTACAATTCATCCAACGACAGCCTACAAAGCAGAGGCCATCAGTTTATTACCTTGCCAAGGGACAGTCTGGCAGGCGTGGATTAAACCCAGGCCATTTCCTCGACAAGCTGCCTCTCTGAATGACTATCATGTCTGAAGGCTTAATCCATATCTGAGACTGCCGGCTCCTCTGAGGATCACACAGATGAAGGGTAAAGATACGCATACAACGGCCTGATGTTCATTCTCTTTGAAAGTGTGGGTTGATATGTCCCATTCTGCCTCAGTATGTGGGATTTTGTTTTTTTAGCCTGCCTGATAAGATGGTGCTAGAACAAGGAGCACAGAAGAGGATAGGTCTGGGCAAGTCTAATGAACGGTAGACTGAATCACATAGCGTGCAGGGAGAAGGATCAGCAGAGAGAATAAAGACAGAGAACCAAACCAAAGGAGCATGTCAGCTGCAGAAAGACAGAATGAGAGAGATGAATGGTTGCCCGTAAGAGCTACAAATGCCATTTTTTAACCCTCATTCTTTACTACAAGGAAGGTCAAATATTTAATGACTAGAATTGTCCTTTTTTACATAAAGGTTTTGACATTTACTTGTGCCGAGTAGACATTCCTTATTGTAGATAGAAATGGTTTTAGAGATTCAAACTCACAGGAAATTGTCATTATTTCACTTCAGATTTCACCGTGCAGCTGTCAGAACAACACGTCTCCTGCACCAGTAGCCATGTTATTTAAGAATCCAGCCAACCATAAATGTGTAAGGGTGCTTTTAACTTACTTATCGAAGACTAAGTGTTTGTAATAATGATTTCCCTGACCTTTTCTGTCAGCCCCAGTCTTCACAGATTAAGTATAGGTCTATGTGATGAAGCACTAGCTCCTCACTAGTTGCTAACCACTTTTTCAGAAAGGTGGAAAGACACTCAGACGCCGTTTTCTATTTTCTTTATTCAAATTATGTTTCCACTAACGTTTTTTTAATACAAAGAATTGTACTTTAAGTTGATTACTCAAAATGTCTATATGAGACTTGTGGCAATCCAAGTAATAACCTGTCGGAGTTGGAGTCCTTTGTGGCGGCCATCTTGTGCTGGTGTGGAAAGAGGAAGCGCGCCTCAGCAGTGGCCTTTTTATGTGGAGTCTGAGAAGGCGTGTTCTCAGTTGCGATTGGATAATGGATGTGTGATGTCATGATGGGTAATTAAGATTAATACTGAATAAAGTACAAATCATTTGTTTGTTGTGAATGTGCAGGAGGTATCTCAGTCTAAGGATGAATGAATTTACAACTTGTTAGTGTGAGCAAGTGAAAGAAAACCATGTCTATGCATTGTAAACCTTTTCAACTCTCCATTATAGAGATCTGCCCTGATAGGCCAGTTGCACTGGAAAGGCGGACTCTCCCGCTATATATGTGGGTGGAATGGGAGAGGGCGAGGAGTTTTGGAGAGCGACCTGAGCGGTCTGAAGCTCAGTAAGAAATCTTTGTTTGTTTTTGAGACTAAAATAAAAGTCTTGCTGTTTGTTTTCCTGCACATCCCTTGCCAGAGTGATGTTTTATCTTCCACCGCACTTTGCTGCTCCTCACCTTGTAACAGTCTACCCCAGTCGTCACTTCTCACCATGTTCCAGATGTGTTTATTTGGGATGTTTTGTAACTACTTAATATATATAGATGGTCACAATATTACATCTCTATTTGGGCAATCTATCCATTACTTTTAGCCAACTATTTCAACTATGCATCCATTGATTTTAGCTAAATGCTGTATTTCAACTGTTCATCTTTTAGCCTAGTGTACTGTCAGGCATTTATTCATAGCAGGCTAGCTAACTATTCTAACATGTAACCATAGATTTTAGATAAATACTCAATGGTTTATCTATTAGCCTAGCCTACTTGTAGCTATTTCAGTCATGTATCCATTACGTGTAGGCTAGTTAACCATTTCAGCTGTATAACCAGCTTAATATTCAACTGTTTATCTGCATTTGTATATAGATTAAGTGTCCCTCAGTCATTAATCCATGACTTTTAGCTAACTGTTTTAACTTCTCTGCTCTCTAGCTAGTTTTAAAGCGCTCAACATGTTATGCCAACTGCAGAAGTGCTTCCCCGGTTGGGAATCACTGGTCTGAATTCAGGTTGCTTTATATGTATTTGGCAAAATGTGTAAGATCTTTCCACTTACAATTTATTTTGATCTTTAATTCGGATCAAACAGCGAGCAATTTCCATCCTGTCATTGTCAATAGAATATCAGCATATCAGCATCATCTCACTTGTATTACCAGATGGGGTGTGATTTTTCACTGTAGGAAAACAGGATGAAACATGCAGCGCATTGTGCTGGCAGCATTGCTTTTATTGCTTTTATTCAGCTTCAAAACTCGTATGCAGTGTGAGCAAAGCCTGACTCCCCTCAGGTAGGCTGCATATTTTGTTGAGATTACTTTTATCACAATAACACTTTGTTGAAACTGGATGTGTCGGCGGCGTGACAGCTCGCTGTGAGCCCAGCCCCGCATGCAGCCCATCAACAAAAGCCCATCACATTTGGTTTGATGCTCTCAGCCGCATGCAGTCCAAATAAATGTGTGAGCGAATGGTTTTACTTCGGCTTCATTTCTTAGTAAATTGAAAGCCCCGTGGTTCGCCTTCACAGTGATGAGACACTATCTTTTCATGGCCATTTGAAATGTAATTTGGCGTCGGCACAACTTGTTAATGAGGTTATTGAAGAGATGACAACTTCTTACTGAAGTTAATACGAACTCTGAAGGCTAAATGGGTGTGCTCGGTTACATCAGTGGGCAGTGTGTGTGGGTGGGAAAGAGATGATGAATGCAGACTACCAACTGCAGCATCAAGGTGAGTGTTGCGGTAAAACCCTGTCTGGTTTGCAGTATAGTCACATAGGCAATTGTCTAAGGCACCAAAATGTGCGGGGCACACAGAGTCGGTGGGAAATGTATATAATTAAACCATGTGGACACCATTGACTCCTCTCAGTCATAATGCAGACACATCAGAACATGTTCACCTTATGCTATTGCCACAATCAGCAGAATTTACCCTTCCAGATGTGATGATTTCGCCAATGTCCATCACAGGTGAACATCCAACAGACAGATTATCTCGCATAAGAAAGAGACAATCCTTATAACCCAGGAATTTGCCATGTAATAATTTTGTTGACTTTTTTTTTAGTATCAAAGATGATCCAGCGACTTCTGTCTACATCAGTGGTTAGTGAGAAAAGGAACCTGTTGTGCAGATTCAAAATGTTAAGAAATATAAGCTCACAGTGATGCCACAGCTCTGGTAAATGTAAATCATTATGTTCCCTCTTTTTTTGGTCTTTTTATGAATGATATCTTGCTCTGTAGCTGCTAAACGCACCACTTTGTTCACCAGCTAGTCTTTCACTGTGTGTGCTGTGTGTTGCGTAGCAGGTTGTGCGCGGTGGGGTTTTACAGCTCTTTCTCTAAAAACAGCTGCCCTCTTGTCGGTAATGGGGAAAATAGTTTGCGTGGTGGAAGTCGTTCACTTTGTATGTGTGGTGGCTTGAATGGAAGGCATGATTTCAACCACAGGTGTTGCAGGTGTTTCTCGCTTCTGTCTTTAGAATTCAGTAAATCTGAGCAATCATCTTCCATTACCAGATGGAGTTTCTAAGCATTATCACCTGGAAGCTGAAGTGAAGAGTATTTTATTTTAAGACATACATCGAGCAAATCAACAGACTTTCAGACTCAGAGTGCACCTGTACCCTCCTGCCCTCAGCCAGGGGAAGCTCAGTGTCCTTGTTTAGTAATGTGGCTGGTGCTAAGCTAAGCGCCGTGCAGGGTCAAGCAGTCAAACAAATTGTAGACTTTATTCTGTATTCACCTCTATCCTCCGCCGCTCCTCTCACCTCTGGACCCTTTTCTCTAGCATTGCTTTCAACCATTCCTCACAGGCTCTTGGTCTTTAATTCCTCCATCTATATATGTCTTTTTTTTTTACCTCAGTAACTCATACACTCACACCTTTTCTATCTCGCCTAGACACTAAGCTTATATGTTGTGTCGGCAAAGAGACTTGAGATGGGCAGAGAAAGAAAGAAAGGATAAAAAAGGGAAAGGAGGGGCAAAGAGAGATGTTTGCACTCTGCTCTGTGTTTTAAGCACGAAATATTTTGTGTGTGTGTGTGTGTCTGTGTGTGTGTGTGTGTGTGTGTGTGTGTGTGTAACAGCTGTCCTGTTGCCTCTGCATCATTGGCGTCCAGTGTTTGGTCTGCAGGCAGGAAAGGCACATGGGCGTGCTGGGCTTTCACATACAGTTAAGGCTTGATTTGTGTGGTCCCCTTCCTCCTCCTGCTTCGTGTATGCGTATAATTTGTTTCCCACTTTTTGTACATCCCAAAGGAAAACATGCCTATGTCGTGTGTGTGCATGTGTCCTTCGCTGCATATCGCTATCTCTGCATTTCTTTACATTCGAGAGACTTGTGTTGCAGTTATATACCAGCTCGCTTCCGTGTGTTTGTGTGCATGTGTATAATTCATAGTTCCATTCCTTCCAAATGTTATGCTAGAACTGAAAGGCCCTGCATCAATTCATTCCACAGCTGGAGAAAATAAGATGCTCCACAATGTTAAATCCATGAATAGCCTGTGGCAGTGTTGTACTGTTTGGATATAGGCTTTTGTAAGGTTACCTCAGGGTTGTTTGACATTAGCCTTGACATCCGCTTATGTTTTTTAAAAGGAGCTGGTGAGGTTGCTCTCCATCATATAACCAATAAATATCTGTTTAAATAAGTAGTTATGGCAACGTTTTAGTCATTTCCAGCACAAATATGCAGGAAACTCCATTTAAAGAGATGTTTTAATGTTAAAGCTCGACTTGCAGAACGTGATATTTGAGTCCTTCTCCCTTTATTTTCTTCCTGAATGTTTACAGTGTTATTTATTTATTGCAGCTGTTTTATTGTAGCATCATTTAATCCCATCCCTACATAAAACCCTGCTGTGACTCCTGCATGCCCTGCAGAAGTCGTGACTCTGTCGTGCTTGAGCTGATATGGCAGCACTTTATGTTCTTGCATGTGTCTGAGTAGTTCATATTGAGATTGTGCGCAACACAGCAGCAATTTTACATGGCCAGTCTAAATTTAAAAAATGATTATACAGCACATATCCTCATGTTATAGGCTGCAAAGGTAACGTGATGCATTAAATTTGCATCATGTGTGCAGGGAGGGAATGTGGTTTTGCCTCAAACTACCTCTGAAACATCTGAAAGGTGGGAGGTTGTGATTTAGTTGGTGAATGGAGTGTTTATGCAACTTTAATGCCTAGTGGAATATGATGTACAGGAACCTTGTACTCCAGTAATGAAGTGCAACTCGAGTATATATGCAACCCACGTGCCATAGTGTGAAAATGAAGCCAAAGAGCGTTGTGCTGCTGGAGCCTGTGTGCTCTAATAATAGCTGCATATGGATGATTTTTTAAACCCTGTAGATAAGTGCGGTTTCTGTGATATTTAGCCACTACCACAATGTAAGGGTCGACTGTGCTCAGTTTTTTTTTCTGCATGAGAGACAGCGGGCTCCCAGGGCTGTGAGGGTGAGTCAGATCAAACGCGCCCTGGGGAGCATGGCGTGACATCCCGCTGACAAACATGCAATAATACGCAGCAGGCGTAGCAACCGGGGGGATCCGAGAAGTCGTGAATGGTTGTAAAAGTGAGTTAGTTGCTTATGTCACACACTTGCTTTTAATAATATGCCCTTAATCTGCTCGGCTATTCAGGCATACGCACAGTGTCACATTCTCCCAGTTTTGTCTCTTCTCGCCCTCTGTCTTTTAACTCCATCTGTCTCTTTTAAATTTGTTGAACTTCATTTGAGTTCCGCAAACCAGCAAACACCCACATACAGCACTGAAGCACATTTTTGCAGTGAAAAACAAAGCGACAGACCACTCAGCTCTGTCATTACAGAACTCTCTGGGAACCTTTGGCTTCCATCAGATTTCCGTTTTATTCACTCGCACACAAACACACAAATACCTCGCACCATGTTAGAACAAGGTTAATGGAAGAGCTGCATTATGGTCCATGCTGCGGGAGCTGTCAGTCATCGGTCAGAGATAAGCTGCGGGTCTGAAGACGCCCCTGATTGGATAGTACAGCATGGGGAACAAACAGATGGCCAGAGATACAAGAGAGGCGTGACGCTGAAATATAAAGAGCCTGGGAGGAAGAAGGCGAGAGATGAACCCATTTTAATCTGTTTATTTGTGTTTAAGTGAACAATGAGGGCACAAACACTTAGTTCAGTTCTAAAAATATTTTCTTTATCAGCTTCTATTCCCTCCTAACACTATACCTATCTATCTAACACTATATAATGTTCTTCTACAGTATTTCCTTTGGTCACTATTTATCAGGTCACTGTCCATCCTGACGAACCGACTTGCAGGTTTTGAGTGTTTTTTTTATCATTTTGACTGTCGCTTATTTATCTATGAGGATTTAACATAATCAAGAAAACACTTATTATTTATAATAAGATTTTAAGGAGCTTTAAGAACTCAACAAACTCGATCATTTCAGTCAAAGTCAAATTTGTGTGGTCAAAAATACCTCCGTGCACATTAAAGCTTAGATATTAGTGAGCATACCTTTTTACTTTTGTTACTTTTTCATGAGTAGCTCTTGAAGGTTCTCATTACATTCTCCTACATGAGTTTGTATTCTAAAAAATCTACTTTTCTCCATTATAGAGGATAAATTGTAATCTAATTTGTGCTTTTTCCAAATCTGATAATAATGACACACACGTGCTCCTGGGCAACCACATTGAAATTACATGTAACATATCACACCAAATATTTAGGCTGGACCGCAGCTAGAAATGTATTGATTTAAAATTCAATGTAAGCTCCCACTCTCCAGTTCTTCTATTTACTCCAAATAAACCAGAAATATTAATGGCATAATTCCCTCCCAGCAGGGGGTTGTTCCGAGGAAATTAACAAACAACAAATGTGGGATTTCATCATCGAGCTGTCGGGTGAATAATGACTGCACTGCTGGTTGGTAGATTACAATAACATACATTTTGACTCCGTATTCAACATTTTATCGCCCATTATGAACTTGTGATCTGGATGATTATCCTTTTAGCGCAGTTTGAGTTGGAGATGGGGCTCCTGCTGTGTACAGTGTTTTCCAGTCCATTTGTTTTGGAGTGTAAATGGGTTTTATTGAGTGGTATGTACGCGCAGTCACATGTTAAGCGTGAAGAGAGTTCGGCCGTAAATTCATTCGCACTTTTTTCCCCCCCTGTCAGTTTGGTCAAGTAAATGAACTAACAGTCATCATCACCCCGTCTGTCTTTGTCAGAGAGCATGTTACTGCGGGAGCCATTTCAGTGGCTGTGCGGACACCTGCTGAGATCAGTGAGATATGGATATTACTCTACGATTCGGACGCAGATTAAAGGTTAGTGGGTGGACACCGCTGAATCATCTACAGTCTGCTCCCTTCTGAAGAGCAAAGTGACCCTGAGCCACATGAAACAGATGGACGTAGGACGCCTGTGACACACACACACACAGACACACACACACACACACACACACACCAACAAACACACACACACACACACACACACACACACACACACACCAACAAACACACGACACACACACTGCATTTTCTAACTTGCACATACATCCTCCACTTCATACAAACCCACAAGGCACAATCACACATATTCACATCACCATGCACTTTCCTACTACCCATTGATTCACACACACACCCACACACACACGCACACACACACCCACACCCACACACACACACACACCCACACCCACACACACACACACACACACAGATTGAGAGTGTGCTAAACCCTGCTGTTTGCCAAATGGCCTGCTGGTGGGCAGGAAATGTCGAGCCCAGCGGTCTGTGACAGTAAAAGCTCTTGAGAGATGCCGGCTGACCTTAACCTGCAGGGAAATGGACATCACTCAGACACACTCACACGCTTTGCATTAAGTCTCGTCACACTACCCGTACTCAAATGCATCCTCTGATCACATTCATACCAACACATGCACACCCGCCTCAGGAGTTGTTTGCGTGATTCTGTCCTGCTCTGACACACCTCTGCTTCCTCGTCTGTGTAACAAGCTGTTCTCTATGCCAAGGGCCCCATTAGCAGCGTCTGATTGGTTTGGCCCTTCCTGTTTCTTTTGTCTCACTGTCAGTGTTATTGGCCAGATCCGGTGTACAGCATCTTGCTGTTTACAGCTGACATATCGCACAGTAACAAAAGGAGGAGGCAAGCTGCCAGGATAAAGGACGTCAGGGAGAGTGGCAAAAACACCCGAGGAGAGATCAGATATGTGAACCTGCTGTGTTCAATTCATCCAAACCCTCACTCGAACAAAAGGCTGTCACATTCCTCGTACATGAAGGTACATCAACCCCTTCTTCTGCTGGGTTCAGAGCGTCGGATCACTATGGGACTTTGTGTTTGGAGCCAGGTGTGCTGTGAAGAAAGCATCCTGGCTTTTTATTAGCTGCTTGTTGATGGTAACTGCTGACAGTGTACAAGCTAAGGGCTCACGGTGGGGGGTCTGCTCACGGCACTTCCATCAGCACTCACTGCTGTACGTCTGCTTTAGTCCCAGAATCTGTTACAGCAGACAAAAGATTGAGAAACTGTTTATTTTTTTTGTGTGATACAATAAATGGTGCTGACGATGCAGATGATGTGCCTTGTACTTTTACAACTTAAGCGTATATAAAGAAGACTTTCCTAACTACACGAAACGTCAAGACTGATATTTCCTCTCATTCTGCTGATAGTTGTAGTACATTGCTGAATTTTTAACTTTAAAGATTGGAGTATTTGCCACCAGAAGGATCCTGAGGCACTATAATTTAGTGTATATGTATGTACAAATGTGTTTAGGTGAACACAGAATGAATGTTAGGCCTGTTTGCCTCCTTTTACATTATGTTACTGACTTGATAACATTGTGATCATTCGTTTCTTCATGTCTGTCGGGTCATTTCATGATGCAATGTTTATGTCAATGTTTACTTCTCCATATAAATCTGGGTGTAATCCTTCCGTCACAAGTCACGCGTTGTTTTTCGTGTTTGTATGCAACAGCTTCCAGTGGTGTTTCCTTCCTGCTGCTATCATGCTCCACTCCGGAAACACAGATATAAGACGGTATGCAGTTGTAGAGTAATTCAGTTGAGTAAAGAACAGCCCCTGAGCGTCTGTTACCACATCTAAATGAATAAACAGTTCAAATTCAGTTTGCTTGTAAAACGCAATAAAATGTGGGCAGAGCAGCTCTTAACTATACAGGAAATGTGGCTGCTGGAGACCAGACTGCTTCTGATGCTCCGCTCCTGAAAACCCTTTCAGTGAACACTGGTTGTGATGTGATTAAATTGTGAGGATGCAGGAACTCATCCAGCTGATATTGAGCGTTGCTGCTGTTGTTATTGTCTTCGACCCAGCTGCATCTCCTCATGTCTCATCTTTATATGTCTTTAGGTTCAGCTTTAAATGTGACAAGGTACAAAGTGAACTACTTTATTTAAGAACGCTACTTCAACTACATTTTACATCCACAGGAAAAACTAAACAGTCTATTTGATAAAACAGGGTGAGGAGGATGAGTTCAGGAGTTTCACAGCCTGAGTAATGAAGCTGTTCTGTAGTCCGGCGGTACGGCAGCGGACACTTCTGTATCTTTTGCCAGACGGCAGCAGGATGACCTGATGGTGGCTGGGATGGATGATGTCTTTTAGTATCCTTTGGGCTCTGTGCAGAAATCTCACCTCACTGCTATCACTGATGCTCTGCAGGTGGGTGCAAAGTGATGCTCTGGTGGTTTTAATAACCCGCTGCAGAGCCTTCCTGTCCTGGGCCGGGCATGAGCCATGCCAGTTTCTGATGTTTCCAGTCAGGATGCTTCTGTTACTCCTCTCTAAAAGTTTACCAGAATTGGCTCTGGAATATAGCCTTTCATAAATTATTTATTCATACATAAACTGTATGCTGAGTATGATTTAAATCATTGTCACATAATCCTTTTACGATGGAGGAATGTATTCTGCAACCCAATAAAGATGTGAGCAGTCGTGCGGCACGACCACAGCACAGTCGGGATTGGAAAAAGTGAGGAATCAATTCTCTGTATCGGTTATGACAGATCAAATCATCTTTTGTCCTTACCTGAGGGTTCACAGTGGTTAACCTTAAAAGCATCCCCATAGAGGACACCTATCGATCTGCAGGGGATGAAGCATCTAATCTTCAGTAGTTACAGTGAAGCTCTCAGAGGGTTTGTCAATATTACGAAATGTGGAGAAACCAGGAGTTTTTATGTAATCTGTGCCAGCAGCTCTCTGTGTAGACATACAGAAGGATAGGCAGCACAGACTGCACCTCCTGTGCTGGCCTCGGCTCTGTCGCCTCCCTGCTGACAAATGGCTAACACGTCCCCTGTGTACGAACAGCTGTGCACATCTGGCTACACCTCGGCTCTAAATGCGTTTGAAGAGAACCGGGCAGGACGGGGCAGCTTACTTGTTGTATTTTGTTTCAGGATCATTCTATGGCTGTGTGTGTTTGCATTCACTGACAATAATATACACACACACACACACCCTCTGGCAGATGAGAGTCAGTGTAAGCTTTTGCATTTTCCAGCCTGCGTCTGTGACTTTGTAGAGGATATTTGAAAGTTCAGGCATTATCTGGAATGGAAACGTACATGGATAGAAAGACATCACGACAGCTCAGATTTTCATATGTGGCTGCATTTTTATTTATTCTTCGCTGTGGTACCCGGATCATTACGCACACATGTCACACACACACACACACGCCCCACACACTGACGGCAGTAATCAGGCCACTTATCTTCCCCAGCCTTCCCGGCTTTCCCGGCTTTCTAGGCGTGATATCAAACAGGGCCGCTCCGACAAGCCGTGGCTCCTGTAGCTCACTCTGCGGTTCGCCTTAAATATCAATTGATTTTTTTATTCTGCTGCTTCGCTCATAAGGATTCTCCGGCAGAGGATAATATTTCAGAGCTGAGTCCAGGGAGCAATGTATCGCTTTCTCAGTCCGGGCGCCTTTACAATTACACCGGCCGGCAGCGTGCAATCCAATTCTTCACTCTGTTCTCCTCTGCTGAGGTGATTCCACCCTCCTCCCCCTCCTCCTCCTCCTCCTCCTCCTCCTCCTCCTCCTCCTCCTCCTCCTCCTCCTCCTCCCTGTCTGTCGGTTTTTGCATCTCACGCTCTTCCAGTTTCTTTTTCCTGCATGTTGACAGACTGGATGCATCCCCCCAAACCAAACTCCAGCTTCATCACCTCCCCCTCCTCCTCCTCCTCCTCCTCCTCCTCCTCCTCCTCCTCCTCATCATCCTCCTCCTCCTCCTCCTCATCATCCTCCTCCTCCTCCTCCTCCTCACCTCCTCCTCCTCACCTCCCCCTCCTCCTCCTCCTCACCTCCCCCTCCTCCTCCTCCTCCTCCTCACCTCCTCCTCCTCCTCACCTCCCCCTCCTCCTCCTCCTCCTCCTCCTCCTCACCTCCCCCTCCTCCTCCTCCTCCTCCTCACCTCCTCCCCCTCCTCCTGTGTTCAGCTCTAAGCTGATTCTCGCCGTGGTCCCGTTGTTGTTACCACCACATGACCTTTTGAACAGATCCAACTTTAAAAACGTACACAAGAGACATTTTCCTCTCCCACAGCCCGGATTGAAAATGACTTAGCATTTCTTTTATGTTTTTTTCCCCGCTCCCAAAGTATTTGTGCTAAACCCCTGACACTTTGAAATACCGTCATCAAACTATGAATCTCTGAGCTGCATAGAGACCAACTTCCCGAGGACGATACGGAGCCTGGAGTCATTCGTCTGAGCAGGGGCATGAAAAGAAGGGATTATATATTTCATTCAAATAGTTTTTCCTCTTTTTTTTTGGTGGTGGATAAATTCCCTTGCTTGCTTTTCAACTATATGACAGACTTTGAATGTTTTATTCCTTTGTGATGCGATGCTCGCTCGAGGCTGCCTCCCTCGCGCTGCGCTCTGCCAGCCGACCCACTGGGAGGGATCTGACCTTGAAATAACGTCGGCGAGTCTCACTCAGTTCAGCTTCCTTTTTTTCCCCAAGTATTTTTCACAATAACTTTGATTTGAATTATTAAGTATTAAGCCAGAGCAAAATAAAGAACTCTCATTAATTAGTCACCGTGTGGCTGTTGCAGGCACAGGTAAACGTTTGTCTGGAGGACAACAACAGGACACTTGGCTCCAGTATGACTGATATTGTGTGCGAGTGCGTGTGTGTGTGTGTGTGTGTGTGTGTGTGTGTGTGTGTGTGTGTGTGCGACCTTGAGCCTGTTATCTTCGCTTTGTCGACATCCACAGCGGCGCTGAGCATCAAGGCTATATGTCAACACTCACACACTACCAGTCCTCCTTTAAGACACAGATACACATTCTCCTCCCCACATACACTTCCTGCACTCTCCATATCTTTTCAATCCTCTTCACACTTACAAATGAATAATTTATGTTTTGCATCATGTATCCTGCTGTCAAACACGAACAGCAGGCAATTAAAATAATACCCGGTATCACTTTATTATCACCATCATTAGAAAATGGTACATTTCAAATGAATTCAGCTTAAGTTAATTGTTACTTTGCTGTTCTAAACCACTTATTAAAGGTCATATTGATAACATTTTTATGTAGTAATCCTTTTTTTTAAATAAATAATACATCTATAGAGCTTTTGGTAAAGGTATCTCTTTCCTTCAAAACATTAGTGTGCTGCTGAATTAATCATTTAAAACAAAATCACTGTCCAGAGCAGTAGGTCCTGTTTCTGTCAAGGTTTGAGAGCCCAGTCTAACGGTGGTATCACATGGTATCTGTACGTAATGATGGCTGAACTCGTTAGCAGATGTGTTGAACAACAGCTGTGTTGTAACATGAATGCAATGGAAGGGAGATGGACTGTCCCATTAAGTGGCTAAATGATGTAATGTATCACCTATGAGTTGTAAGTTTATTGCAAAGTTGCGACTAATGTTTAGAATACTGTAAATGAATAATAAATACTGTTGAGTTAATTTAAAAAAAAAAAACAACAACATTTCAATGGTTATTATAAAGTTGAAACTATTGTTTATAAACTTGTTTAATGCTGTTTCATAAAGCATTTCATTGTTTGTTAATAGTGAAATAACTATTAACACAAGTTTAATGCAGCATACATGTACCATTTATTAATGATGGTTATAACAAAGTGTTACGATTCTTCTTCTATAGCAAACTGTTCAGTCCTGTCTCACGCTGAACAGCTCGATAGACACGCCAACGCATTAGGACACAAAGTGTGAGTGTGACGTCACCAGCAGGGGGCGATAATGACCCGGACGAATGTAGTATAAAATCCAGCAGGTCCACACAGGGAGGAGGTCAGGTGTTTAGTATTCACTGACTTTTTCACCCAGGGGACAAAAGTTTGAGTCCAGTGTGAAGCCAATAGTCAGTAATGTCTGTATTCAGGAAGTAGTTATATCAAGTGAATATGTGATCTTTTCTTTAACCTAACCAATTAGTTAGTTATTTTAAAAATGTAACCAAAAATTGCTTGTTAATGCTCATATGACCACGGAGCAGGCTATGTTGTGTGCACAGGTCGGCGGGGCCAAACGCGACAGTCACTACAGGGTCTACTACCCAGCTTGCTCTGAAGTCGGGCTGAACTGTTGCACTTTGAATTGTAAATAAACCCTCAGTACTGTTCTAAGATGTTCTCTAGATCTTAAGAAGGAAACTGAAAGAAGAGAATAACTAAAAAATGCAATCATGGAAAAGAACAAAAGAATTCATGAAGTGTTGAGTACACAACATTAATCAGATGATGCTGATGCTTTGTCAGCTACCTGATCTGCAGACGCACAGCTGTGTACACACATCGGCTGCTGGTTCAAATCCCTCTGTGCCTGTGTTTGAGTGCTGACAGTACTACTGCCGGAGGTGTTTCAGAAATGTCTGAGATTTGACTCTGTGTGAAATGTTTTTCTGTTTGTCGACGACTTGCCTCTGACCTTTGAGACCAAGAGAGTGAGAGGAATGACGATAGGCAGCGAGAGAGTAACGTTAAAAAATTGTGGAAGGAAAGACGGTACTGAATAAAACAAAGAAAGATGTAAGGAAGGGCTGAAAGAAGGAAGTAAAGAAAAGTATCAAGACAAGGAAGGACAGGAGCATAGAAAGATGGAGGGGGACACAAGGTGAAAAAGGACAATGAAAGAAAAAAGCTTGGGTTAACAGAACAAGGGCAGAAGGAAGGATTGTTGGATGAAGGGGTTGAAAGACTGAGAGAAGGAAAGAAGAATGACAGTACGATAGTCAGAGGGAAGGATGGAATGATGCTTCAAGGAAGGAGCTAAAGTTGAGAAAGGACAAAGAAATGAGGAAGTTAGGATGGAAGGAAGGAAGGACGGATGTGGCAGAAGTGAAAGAGTGAAAGAAAAACGGGGACAGTAAGAAAGATCTCAGACACGCTGCTCTTCTCGTGTCACAACTCAGTGCTTTTAATTTTGGGGAAAAGTAAAATTAAGCGGAGCTGAAATTCATTTCTGTTCCGCGGGGACTCACAGCAGCGTTCTCTGGCAAATGGCTTTTCACTTTGTCAAATTCTGCGTGTCCGTATCTCTGAGGGGCGGGATGCAGCGGCCGGCCTGCTGCAGGCCGTCCTGCAGCTGGAAGCTCTTTGTTAATAGCGTGTCTGGATTTGTCCCGTCTCAGGACCTCTTTCCTCGCCTTTATCCACCCTTTTGTCTGTGTGGATTGTGATTTCTTGCCTTTTGTGCCGGGACAGAGGCCACATGGTGCCTTTTTGCCGGAATCCTTTTTCTTTTCCAAACTTTAACTTTTTCACATAATATATTATCCCAGATGTCAAGTAGCAGTGAGCCTGCAGCCAGTTGAAAGAAGCTGACATACTGTTTATAACACAAAGCACAGGCTTGGAGTTTACTGGAACAGCAAAGGTAACAGCATCTGTTCTCTCTTTCTGCCTCTTTCTTTCCAGGAGTGTGTGTCTCTATTCTCTCACGGTGCAGAGATGAAGAGTCAAGGAGCTATTTCTTCTAATTTGTTTGGATTTCGTGACAGATGTGTGCCTTCTCTATTTATTAATGTTCCCCTTTCATTAGTCATTCTTTGTGTTTGCCCGTGCACACTTAGGTAAACAGCCGTGTTCGTTCTGCCTGTCACAGAGAAGTGCCTGAGGTTGGCACACACGCGCAGCGGAAACAGACAGTGTTATTAGACTAGAGACAAGACAAATAAGATCCCAGCTCTCTGCCTCCATCTCTGCCCTCCGCTAGTCTCTGCACCTGCTTTGTAGCTCTGCATTATTATCTGAAGCAGCTGCCCGACTCCTTCACAGTGTCCTCGTATTTGAGACACAACTTGCATCGGTGGTCAAAGCGAGCAGGGCAAGAGAGGCTGACCTGAGGACAGCAGCACTCATTTGTGATGTCCAAGCTCGGTGCAGTGACAAAGACAGATGTCATAAGACAATGGCTGAAAAGTGACCATCTAATCCAAAGTGGACTGTAACTGAGAGACTCCTCAACCAGCCTCTAAGATAATTAGATCAGAACTAACTGATCTGACAACTAACTGAAGCTAAATAATCTTGGATTGAAACCTGAGCTTCATCAACACTCTTCCTCCACGTCCTCATACCTTAAAGACTGAATAGATCAATTGCCAGTGACTGAGAGAACAACACACAGTGTGTGACTGTTCCCATAATGACATACAGTGTGTTACCATTGGACGGCACCTACAGCAGTTGGATCTAGAAAGAACAGGATGTTGAAGATAAGGCTCTGACTTAACGTATGACTCTTCACCGCTTGTCTAGTTCATTGTTTGTTCATGTTTTTTTAAAAAAAAGAGAAGCTTTATCATCAAGAAAAGAAAAAACTGTCCCAGACTGGTTTAAACAAGCTCAGTGTAGGTCTGTGACTGCAGAAGTGCCGAGTTGTTGTTTTCCAGGTGTAGATAAATGTCCCTGTGCTGCTGCAGCCCTGTGTGTCGGCCTTCAGGCAGACTAATGTTAGTTCAAGAGTAAAGTGTCATGGTTCATCATTTTGTTAGTGACTGTTGATCGAACCTCTTTACACAGTGCACAGTGCTGTGATTCATGCTCTCAGCAGAATGATTTCAAAACACAGTTGATTAGACTCGACCGAAGTCTGCAGGATTTTCCATAAAGGAACCAGACAGGAAGCAGTGAACCTTTTTGAATTTGGATTTGCTGCGTTTCTGTTGTTTTCATTTCCATATTCAAAGTTGTGCTCAGCTCTCACCACCTGCCAGCTCCCGCTCTAACCACACACTTCACTGATGGCCCACTACATCTGCTTTTCAAACACTCCTCCTACGACGGGTCTCAAGTTAATATTAAATAGTGCATTGCATTGTTTTAGCTTTGTTCTGCTCAATTCATGAATAAATGGATCTTATTTCCATATCAATTCAAAGTATGAGGCAAAACTCAGCGGGACTCAATGATTTAATTAATGATTGGAGCAGTTGTAGATGTTGGTAGCAGGGTGCCTGCATTGGTAATAAGATGTTTGTCTGCCTCACCCTGAACCTCGGGCTAACAGAGCCTTACTTCTGCTTGGTGTCTACTCCTGCCCATATCCTGTTGTGTTGAGTGTTATCGTATTCAATGTTCTGGCCTGGTAAGCTGGATTTCCCTCTTGAGAACACATCTTTGGTATTCTGTGTTATGCATTTGTAAGAATAGTTCAATAACATAAGAGCACTCAAAGTTGGAAGCTGAAACATGCTGTGCTATACGACCCAGAGTTTCTGCATGTCCTACTGATTTATTTAAAGACCTTAAAGCTGTGGAGAACTTCATTGTAATGAGAATGTTACATCCAGTAGTTTATGTGCCTACGCAGTTAGCAGAGCAACTTCAGAATTCATTTGGAGTCGTGCTCGTGTCCACCAAGCCCCCAGGACATGCTGCAGCCTTTGAGCCCGATTTGAAATAGTGGTCAAACCGCACAAATGACATCGTCACAAGATGCACACTGGCCCACAAAGGCTTCTCCCCTTGGACATAAAGCTGTGAAAGAAGAAGTTGTAAGTTGGAGCATCACAACCTCTGTGAAATGACTTGTCCCACTGTCAGAATTTGAACAATTCAGTCCACAAACATCGTTTGAAACGTCTAGAAGAGCAACACTATTGATCTATTTTATCTCCATCCTCATTTGCCGATGGTAGTTGAAGTGCTCGGGCAGCAGAAGTCTCCGGTGCACACGCCCCGGGGGAGCTGTGGCTCAGAGAGCATGTGCACTGTGCATTTATTAGATAATGCAGGAAGTTATTTTGGATCACGCACCACTGAGCAACATTCACAGGAATGAACAGAGAGGGATTTTTTTTGTGATGCAGTGGAGCTGTCATTGACTTTGAATTAGATCTTTAATTAAGTGGAACTATATTTTTTAAATTCAGTTACTGACCGATCAGAAAAAGTCTTTGGGGACCAATTATACAAAGCCACTTATACAAACTCTACCTCGGAATATGTTTCCCAAGCTCCTGTGAGATAGGCAGCAGCAGTGATGTTGGTTTTATGTTTTTTTTGTCCAGTTCATGCCCTTTAGCTGCTAGCAACTGAATCCCCACTGTTTGCCCGACAGCAGAGTCCCCTCCTGGAAACTACTGTACAGTGTTAGATATCATCAATCTTGCTGAGTGCATTCCAGGAGTTATTTCATGTTGAGGTGATGCAATCTGTTTCTGTGGCTTACTCAACACTGCCTCGTCTTTTTCTACTGCAGTTCGTAATTTCCTGTAGAATTTGCCAAGAGAAACTGATTGATCTTGTAGCAGTTAAAGGTTTAATGCGTAGGTGGAGACGGCGTAGTGAGAGCAAGTGAGCAGGAAAGATTGTGCTCATGCATGCCCGCTCTCAGGGTGAAGTCAGGGTTGAAACGGCATGTCTGTTTTCATCAAATCTGCCTCACTATTTAGACAGTTCAATACATTTTATTATTTAACTCTTCGATAAAGTTTTACGACTTTACTTACGTGTGGTCAATTCATTTATAAGTCTGAAAAGCAATTGCAGGTAGTACAACTCAGGTCTTTAAACTGTCAGATCTGGCCAGTGATTTGCTAAAATCAGACCAGCGGCTGCACCGTCGGGTACATCCAGGGTCCAAAATGATTTGTTAACCTCCTTTTTAGCAGTCTGCAGCAGCGCCGCGTTGATGGAACGACTCATCTCTCCCTCTCAGCTTCGAGACGGACAATTTCGGTCACGCCACATTGACGTTTTTTTCGGGTTGTTTAAAGGGACATTTGAAGACTCATCTCATTGTCCTCTCTGCGGTTTCACAGTCGTGACGCCGAGGTTTGATTGCAGTGCACGGCGGAGGGAATGACAGTGAGAGGGAGTACATTTTTCCTGTGTCTCCATAATGCATTTCCATATCTTCTCCTCTGCCAAATGAGTCCTTTGTCTGCTGAGAGACCAGTGCTAATGAGAGAGTTGCATTGCAGCATTTTAGAAGCCAATGCTCCCCCATTCATCAGGAGAGATTTGTGTTCCGTATTTTTTTTCTACTCAGCCGCCCTCCATCTCTGTGTTAGCTCTCTACTCTCTGATTTATGGTAACGAGGTTGTTGGCTAAAACCAGCTCTTATCGACTGAACAAAATGGCTCCCAGCTCTGTGTGTGTGTGTGTGTGTGTGTGTGTGTGTGTATTTGTGTGTCTCAATCCGTGTTCTGCGACTGACGCTGAATCTGAGCATCTGTGCATGCCGGTGTCGGTGCTTATGTGCCTTCATGTGCAAGAGCGTTGCCCTATTCTGTGTGTGTACATGCATGTGTCAGTATCTGTGTGTGTGTGTGTGTGTGTCTGTGTGTGTTTGTGTGCATCCCCACAATGAGAACAAGATGAAAGGCCGCTACTCCTGTGACTCACAAGCTGCTGCCTGCTTCCTAA
Source organism: Sparus aurata (assembly GCF_900880675.1). NCBI lineage: Eukaryota > Metazoa > Chordata > Actinopteri > Spariformes > Sparidae > Sparus > Sparus aurata. Next base: position 11,191,549 of record NC_044190.1, read on the forward strand.
ATGGCCCTGAATAGACCGTCAGTCAGCGCGCTGCTTGTAATTCACTTGCGCACATGGAAAAATTACACATATGAAATGTACTTTTGCAAGTAATGAATGAGAAGATAAAAGGCAGTGAAGGACACATACAGAGAGACATTTCCATGTGCATAAATATAACAATATACTCAACTCTTGGATAGGAAAGACGAACAGAAAAAGAGAGAACTGCTACCTTGTTAACACTCATGAGCCTATTGTGAATGACAACAAACAAATGTGAATCTTGAGAAAGAAATATGCTCACACACACTGAAGCTGACAGGCACATGAATACAAGAGGAAATATACAATAAAAAGACATAATTGGTTGCAGGTATTTCCCATTTTCCTCTGTTCCAAACATTTTCGTCTCTATCCAACATATTTGCTTCATTTGCATTTGATTCATTGCGTGTGATGCATCCAGCGGCTCCACTATATGACAAACGGCTGTGATGTTTCTTGTCTGTGATTTTACCTGATTGTCCGCGAGCCCGGAGGGTCTGAGATTACTGCAGAGAAAAAACCTCTGAGATGACTTTTTGTTCCCTTTTTTCTCCCTGTCTTTCATGTTGTCTCTCACCTCGCGTTGACACTGCAGGCGGCATGAGCGATATGCTCTATTGTTGACAGTTGTTACTGTCTGTATGTAGTCGTGCTAGTGTAAGTGTTGCCTTGATGGTCTTCTGGGGCCACATGAAAGCATTGAAAAACCCTGTTTTCTATTGCTTTGGTTCGTCTTCCCTCATGTTCTCTCATTGTGAGGCGACATGGCTTGCTAGAAAGCATTCTTTATGTAGTATACAGTTCATTGATAAATGTTTTAATCTTTATTGAAATGTATCAGTTACTTGTACTTGTGATACTTGAGTACATTTATTGCCCAGAAATCACCTTTGATACTTTAGTACATTTAATATCAGAGACTTAAATACTTTTCCTCAAGTGCTTTTCATATGGCTGACTTGAAAAAGTAATGTTGTGACACATTATATTATCTGGGAAATCTAAACTACACTGGTTTGTTTCTGTCTGTTCTTGGGTTTTATTAACACTAACAATAAACAGAGTATTATCAATAACATCAAATCAAATCACCAACAACAACATTTGGCTATGACATGCTTGATTTTGAATTTGTGTAAAGGCCTTAGACATCGGAACTGCTGACATCATCTCTACGAAAACCTTAAACAATAAGATACTCTCGCAGTGTGGAAACTGAATTGGCTGTTGATGTCTCATCATATGGAAGCTCATGCCATATTATCAGGCAGCAATTAATGATGTTGTCATTCCTGATTATTTATCGGCTTATCCTTTCATTCGTGTGGAATGTAACACATCAAAATGAATGTCAAACATTGACCCCAATTTGCCATCGCCCAACGACTTCCCCTGAAGATATTATGTTACAGTGATGTACACTTACTACTATATATTTCCCTTATGGACAAAAATAAGCATACATGTCATGCTGCTCTGCTTCCTGTTATCTGTATCCAACCTGTCCATTTCATGTCATTTCAACTCATCTCACTGTGTGGGTACCAAAGCGGAGACAATTTCAGCGTTACTTCTTGTAGGTTTCCCTCATCTTTCTTATTTCACAGGTACTTCCCTCCCAGCCAAGCAGTCCCGCATCTCTCATCAACCTTTGTTGGCTATTCAGAGATTAACTTCCATTTAAATTGTATGAGAGCAGGGGTAGCACCAACAGAGACTATATTGCCATTTTATGAGGGAGTGAGCTGAATTCTGATTGGAGCGACTGTCTGGCTCTCTCTGCCTCAGACACACACACACCTACATTCAAATCGTTTTCTTATATTGGCATGAATGTTAAATGAACAGCACTACCAGGCAAGGGAAAAAAAGCAAGAGTGTAAAACATCTACTTAATGAAAGTGAACATGACAAACATGAATCATATTAAACAAAACCCTGTGATGTGTGCAGACTGGATTGGGAGATAACAGAAGGAGCACTTGGATCTAAACATCTGTGAGATGTTGGATGGGTTTGCATTATTTACAGTGGACTTTTACACTGCTGCCAAGAGGGAAGTTTTGGAATGTCAAGAAAGAAAACACACACACACGATTGTAGTATAACTGATGCAACATACAGCAGAGATGTGATTTACAATGTATACTCTGTCTCTTCACAGGGTCCCATCGAGAATGATGTTGTGATTCACGTGGCCCTGATAGCAGAGAGCCAGAGGTAATGAGTGTGTGTGGGTGTGTGTCTGCATGTGTCTGTGTGTGTCTGTGTGTGCGTGCGTGCCCGTCTCTTAATGTCTTTCAGGCCACAAAGCGAGGTTATTTTTTCCTATTCAGCTTTCAGTGCTGTAATTGTGGTGAGCTCATAAAGCCGGAGCTCTGCCTGACCCCTGCCATCATCTGTCACTCTTCTCATTGTGTGCGTGGGTTTGTGTGATTACGTGTGTTTGTGCGCAGGCTTGGTTACATGTGTAACAGTGCGGTTGTGTGTGTGTGTCAAACAGGGTCAAACGACTCTTTGAAGCTTGTTAACCTGTAGCTTCAATTATTGCTGCTGGTGAGTCCCCATCAGGACTTGTGCTTTATCTACCTCACTGCAGTCCACTTATTATGCTCGATGATACGCAGTATGGTTCAATAACAGCTATAGGCTCATGATAGAAGATTTACAATCGACACGATTTATATAACTGTTACATTTAAAAGACTGTCAGGCCAGAAGTCTTACTGACAGAACTATAGCTTCAGGAACTATAGACTCAAAGCTGCTGGTTTACAAGTTAAAGCGTAGATAGAAAGGTCAACCATTCACAGCACAGTATAAGGGGAAATTACAGCTTTTCTAAACACGAAACATAAAGTCACATAAAAATTAATTACATAATTTTGCAACACATCCTAATACCTACATGACTGAATAAGTTGAACACTGCAGCGTACCAGCGACAGGCATACAGGACCACTGCATTGTACGGCCATCTTTGAACAGAGGAGGTGGCCTACATCATTACTCATCACCCACCTACAATGCAGTACTGAGTTCTCTCCCCAGACAGCTTAACAACCATTCACACCTGGGCTCACCTAGCCTTAGCAACCCACATGAAGACTGGTTAGGTCAACGACCCACAAGTGGCCCCAACGACTCTGTAAGGACACACAGAGTTTAAAAGCCTGGCACTTACCATGACCTGGATGACTGACAACCTGTATCAGCATCTTTATACCGCACTACTGTACCTTATCTGACTTCTAAATATGGGCCGTAATAAGCTGCTTTCACAGTCAACCTATATAGTTGTTTTTGGGTTGAGGATGGGCTGTATTTCTGTGTGTGATGTATATGACGAGGACTGTCTATATGTTAGTAAACTTAACATTGTACCTTTGTGTTTGTGCAAAGACTGCAGGTGTTTTTGAACACTTATGGCATTCAGACCCAGACACCCCAGCAGGTGGAGCCCATTCAGATCTGGCCTCAGAAGGAGCTGGTTAAGGTAAGACACACACACACACACACACACACACACACAGACTGGTCATGCATCGGTCAGTGGTCACCAAGGTAACAAGCTATTTACTGGGCCCCACTGCCCTTCGGTAAACTATTGTTGGTAATTCCAGCTTTCTGTCAGACTGTGCATATGCAGTTTACAATTATACAGTTGTAAAAAAAGAAATACAACAAGCTAAATCAGGATATGTAGAGGAGGCCTTTCCACCTCAAAAACTTAACTAGTTAACAATAAGATTCTTCATATAGCAAACAGCCGGCTTTGTCTTTTTGCTTCTAAAAATCATAACAGTCTTTCTTCTCAGTTCAGAGTTCATTCTTTGCTCTCAGGCAGCCCATCTGTGATTTGAAGCGCTAAGTTGTGTGTCCCTTTCACATCACAAGTGGATAAATTCTTTTGAGCATCACAACCCCGGCAAAATGACTTGTTTCACTACTGTAATTTGAGCCATTTGGCCCAATAACATTTGTAAAGTCAAATAGAGCTGCATTGTTAATTTGTTATATCCCCATTCAAGTTAGCCAGGTGCTAAACCGGAAGTTAGCAAGCACGGCTGGAGAGCTAAGTATTCCCATAGACGGAAACTCAAGGAGCTTTTTTGGCTTCAAAACACCACCGAGAAAGAAAAAACAGGGCTCCATCTCCAACACTGTGTCCAGTGATAAATTGTCCTTGAATAGACCGCATCCCAAAATCCTTACTTATTTAAGTATGTGGAAAATGCATCACTTTGCACTGTGGAATTCTACTACAGATGCTCGGCTATAGATGTTACTTTGACAAAAAAAAAAAGATGAGATTTATGCTTTGTTGTTCAGTATTATAACAGTATTTCACCTTCACTGGAAAAGAAGATTGGGGCTAATAATGAGATTGGCAGAGTCACCCCAAATCCAACACAAGCACATGAACGGGCCACTGACCACTAAACTAAACTCTGATGTGGCAGTTAGGCTGTCATCCATGATCATCCATGATCGGTGTAACACCAGCTCTCATGCAGTGGATGTGCCAGTCCTGAGCTTTTTGTAACATAACCTGTAACCCTATATAATAATGAAGGTAGCTTAAGGCTGACTACTAGCATTGTAAAAAAAAAATGCAGCATTACACTTAAATTGAACACAACTAAGTAGTTAAGGAATGTTAATGTTTTTGATAAGACTACAGCAGAGAGACGCAAATTTAATTCCATTCCTCATAGTTTTGCTTTTGTGTTTTTGAAAAGGAAAAAAGACATTATCCCCCAAATATACTACATATATACATCACTCCTAAGTCTATAAGTGGACCATCACTGTTTAAGGGAGGGGGTTTGCCAACGTTCATTTGAAACCTCACTGATTACATTTCGGTAGTTACTGTACCTATCAATATTCCAGCGGGGCTTGAGCTTGGCTCAGTCAGTCCATCTGCTTGTCAGTCCAACATTTCCTGCTCTTAAGATTTTCCTCCTTGTCTCATCAATCACAGTATGGCGGCTGATTGGTTGACGTGATTGATCAGTCGAACCGTGATCGTTCAAATTGATTGATCGGCGTAATGGAAGAGCTGTCACGGTGTCACTCGGACAAATTGGACATGCATGGAGCTCAGCAGCTTCCAAATTTGTTCCCAAAAGGGTACATTAGGCAGTTCTGTCAGAAATGACAGGAATACCAAATTCTGACTTGTGATATTCAGAATGGTTCATTTGGAATCACTTCCATCATCGCCTTAACAACTGTTTCACTTCTGCATTTGAATACTTGGAGGTCAAAACAAGTGTTGCTGGGACTGAGGAGATTCTGAAGAGAATATAAAGGAGCTGTAAGCTGCAGTTGGATGAAAACTGAATACATTTAAATACTGTGATGAATTCAGAGAAAAAGCTGTTGTTTTAGATTTTGAAAGAGCCCGAAAGACAGTGGCATTATGAAACTTACTCCACCTGTGAAAGATAAGCAAAAATAATGTATTCCAGCCTTATTCTCCCATCTACTGTTTACTCTTTTCAGGCCACCCTATCTAGACACCAACAAACATTTCCTACCCTCTGTTTTTTCTCTTTGTTGCTTATCACTAACTTTAAGCTATAATCATTTCTCCAGTTCACCTTTTACACATTCTTATGTAAAATACATGGCCATCAGAGGTGTTCAGTGACAGTTTATTGAGATAAAATGGGTACATCTCTATCTCTGTCTCTGTTTATGAGGGATAGTAAAGCAGTCATGCTAAACTCTCAAACAGAACATCATTTTGTAGCAGCCCAACTGCAACATTAACTGAAATTCACTCACTGAGTTTTAAATCTCAGAAAATCCTTGATGTGGCTTACAGCTCATTCTGTTTATTACTCATATCATGCACTTTCAACAAAAGGGAAGGAATTGAAAATAATTGTATAAATTCTATATCCACCAGAAAATCTCCTCATCAAAACCAAGTCATTTCAAATCCCTTATCAGATTCCTTCAGATTCAACTTTAAGTAACTAAAGTCATGATTGACCTTGTATTTATGAAATGAAACATGTGAACATTACTCGTTGCTCATCACAATGGGAGACATAAGCAGAAGAACATATGATACTTGTTAGACAAACCCAATTGCCAGAATAAACGTTGTTTCAGTCCAGTGTACGTTTTGGCAAACCACAGATATAATATAACCCACTTGTTAGGGTTAAGAAAAGTTTAGGTTCTGGCTCAAAACATCAGTTTTGGTTTTCAGAAACACGGCTGGAGACATCCCAAGTTCTCTTCAAAAACAAATGATTTTGTGGCCACAAACACAGCTGGAAATTGTTACGAGGACTTAAAAATATCCAGTGTTGTCACATGTACAAATGTTGAAACACAGTCTTGAACTGTGGTCAGTGGCTTATTAGCCTTATCGCCTGTAACTCCACCCCATTCCCTTCACCCACTGATATGGAAGTTGGGTCATAAACATGTAACGTGAATGTGATATGACACGTTTTGTACAAATGTCAATATGATATGTAGACTGTGACTTGTACAAATGTGAATAAATTGATGGTTCACAGACATTAACTGCCAAAATTAAACCTGGCACTGGAGCAGATAAGACGTGTGACTAATACTTAAACAACCTGGAACTGGATCCAAAATGGAGCCATCCATTGAAACACAGCCCCCCATAAAGAAGGTAACGTGGGTAATAAAAGTTGACTTTACCTTATACTGCGCCTCTTTTGTGGTTTTGTGGTGAATATTGCAATAAGACTGGGCATCTTTCTCATTTGATTACTTCATTATTAACTGCTGAGCTACACCGTCAGTATCAGGTGAAGGGGGACTTTGCTTCTTTCATCTGCAGCAGATGACACCAATTGTACTGTCATATCTGTGACACCAACCAATACCTGCCTCCTGACTTCTGTTTCACTCCCATCGTATCAATCACTCTGACCGTGGTCCCTCCTGTAGGCGCTGTCTCTTATCTGCATGTGTATTGTTTGAAGTCTGTTTGAAGTGCTGTTTTCCCCGTCTTGTGTCTCTCCTCTGTCACATCCGTCACTCAATCCCCGGTCTCCTCCCCATCCTCCGTCCCCTTATCTGTCATGTTTGTTATGTAGCATCTATTCTTCACGCAACCTTCTATAAACAAACACTTTCTCCTACCGTGTCATCTCTCTGGGCTTTGTTCTTTACTCTTGGCCTTTCTACCTTCTGTCCATCTCCTGCTGTATCCGTCACATCCATTTCTCTCACCTCCGCCTCCCCTCTGGGCCTACACCCTGCCCCTCCCTCATTGTGTCTGTTACACCAAACAACTCTCCCCTCCAGGTCTATCATCTGCCTCTGAACTGTCATACCTGTTACTTTTTCCTTCTATCCCCTCTGCCTCTTTCTGCTGCGTGGTGCTCAGCCTCTCAAATGGATATGCAATTCTGAGTCAGAGCGAGCGCTGTGCGGAATATTAAATCCGGAGCCCCAGCCAGACATTTCTTCCTCGACAGAATCTGTTTATCTCAGAGTCACCACCATCTCGGATGCCGCGGGCTGCATTTGCTCACCTCACTTCGTCCCTCGCAGCCATTTGATCGTGTTGACAACAGCTGCCTGATGATGGGAGAGTGGCAATTACATTTTGCAATGTGTTATCCCCACCCGTACACCCCAAAGCTTATCCCCTCGCAAATCACAGCTTTCACCCAAAATAGCCTTCCTTTCAGCGGCCTCTCTCTCAGTTTCATATCTGATATTAAATGTGGACGACATTTTGACGTTGAGACTCTCATTGTCTTCTCTTGCTGGAGTTACAAGAGCCACCAAGAGTTATCTGACAGAGGTCCAGAAGAGATCATCTGCAGGGAGAGAGTAGGTCTGTAAGACTTTAAAGCAACATCATGTAACTTTTTTACTTAAAATAACAGCTTCAAAATCGTGTTGATGGGACAGTGTCTTGTAATAGGGTGAATGTTCTCTCTTCCTCAGCCCCTCATCGCTTGTTTCTGCACTTGGTCGAGTCAGTGAGAGGGTTAGTTTGTAACACACCACATTGTTATGTCATAATGACTTTTGTTTGTAGTCAGCACCTACATTACATCTGATGAATACCTGGGATTCGTATTTTTCGTATTTATTTCGTATTTATGACAGTAATGTTGCACTCAGAAACTGTGGGGGGGATGGGGGGCGTCAAATTGCACAAAATGCCAATTTCTACATTATGAAATAAATTTTGGCTAACCACAATTACATTTTAGTCACCAGCTCAGCGATTAAGGAACTGTAGGTCAGTATAAGCCTTCGTTACTGCAGTTTTCTGAAGGTGAACACAAAAGTGGTCTGATCATCACAGTTGTGGGGCATTTTGCTACAATTAGTTGAAGATGTTTGAGATAGTTTCTGTAAAACTGAAGTTTCTTTTGTATGTATGTGTGTTACCCATATGACTATCTACATTTCTAAAATCCCTCAAAGAAACGTTGAGTAAATGTTGTCATGTCCAACAGTCTTAAATGGACACGAATAGGATCATGATTTTTATTGGTTGCTGTAATAGTTTTCTACTCTTCATACTGGCTGGTCCCTTCCTAGTGTGAGTACAACGATGAGGGTCAAAATCTTCCATCCTTGTGGTATAAAGATGCAGTTACAAATTTAGCAGCAGCTGAAAGCAGGCAGATTTAAATCAGACAAGTATCTTAATCGCTTTGATGCAAAATTCTTTTTTTGTATTAATGTCCCTCCACCACAGCTCAGCATGGAAACGCTGTCTGAGGATATTTTGTACTAAAAGATTTTAGCACAAAGATTTTAGAAGTCATGCCAGTAGGGGATTACTTCACAAGAAGAACAATATCTCTAACCAACAGCTTGTTTAATGTGCTGTACATGTGAGGATTTCAGTATATTCTTGAGTGAAACATTAACAAATGCTCCCAAACCCTTTAAAGACATTTTATGGGGCAAACCAGTGGTTACAGAAACTTTTCACAACCAGAAAGTTTAATCCTAAACTCAATAGGCCCACACAGTATCATATTTAGCTATGTGGCAACATGCTGAACTCCTCCCTGCAAGCTTACTGTAAGTCCCTCTGGATGACAGCACCTGCTGTAAACGTAAATCTGTTATGCACTTTTTTTTTATTCCAGCATTTATATTTACACTTTTGGGGCAGTAGCAGCTATAAAAATGTGCAGGAACCTACTCCTGCCCGAGCGCCTATGAAAATGAGAAATGTCCCTATAGTGAATTAAAAGTTTTGCGACCGTTCGTCAGTAAATAGTTCATTCTAACACCTTGTAGCCTCTGCAGAAGTGTAAAATACAGCTTTTTATGATCCCACCTGTCAGGCTTGCTGCTTGTGCTGCGGTCAGTGGAAATGTGAGGCAATGAAAGGATGCTTTGATAGGCTGCCTGTCTGTTGTCGTTCTTCATTGGTATTCTGCACACAGGAAGTGTTGGGTGCAGAGGTTCCTCCAGCCTCCCGTGGCTTTATTCTCCTCCAGGTCTCATCCTCGCCTGTTAGGGCAGCGATTTGCAACGCCACTTAATCCTCCATTAACATTTCTCGCCTTTTATATAAAGACTGTTTCCTTTCTTCTTTAAGTGTATTTGTTTTAATTGGTCCGACCAGCGCATCTTCCTGTTGTGCTCAGCTCAGCCTTCTCGAACTGCTGAGGGAGTGCACGGGAGTGGCAGAGCACCACCTTTTGGTTGACGTTACGAATTGCAGATGGTTTGAGGTGGAAGAATGCGGCACGGAGGGCTTGATAGGCAGATTTCCTGCGGTTCTGCTTGAGTGTGTGGGTGTACTGATGCTGTTTCATGATAGGACAGATTGGGAGGTATTTAAATTTAGAATTTATGGGCTGTCACAAACGGAATAAGCACCCTGGTTTCACACTCAACCAGACACATTAAGAAATGTAATTCACACATGTAACCGAGCAAACGCTTCATCCCTCTCTCTCTCTCTCTCACGCACACACACAGCATGTAAGTGTGTCCCAGCAAACAGAGCAGAGAAATCGATGTCCATCTTCATTCTCTTTGCATCTCTGAATTAATGCATTTTAACAGCAGGCGACACAGCGGTAAGAAGCTTTTATCTGAAGCATTAAAGGTCTGCTCAGGGAAGTGATAGGCTGCAGCTCTTCTGTTATGAATGCATTTCAGATGTGACTGAGGGAGGAGGCCGTGACCTTTCCCTCTGCTTTGTTTTGACAAGCTGGGGAGCCCTTTGATGTAACTGCTGGGTAATCACAGCAGCACCTGCAGAAACAAAGATTTCTGTTTATCTGTCTTGCTCTTTATACCTGGATAACTGTGCACCAGTATCTCTAATGCCACAATTAGTGCCAAGGACCTCAAGTAAAGCCATGTGGTTGGCTTGAGCTTGAGTTAGAGTTTGAGCTGCATCCGCTTCAAAAACCTACCTGAACCTCCAGGGGATTAAACTTATTTGCACCTTGACTGACACCACAGAATTACAGTCCACCAATAACGTTTGAAACTTGACCTCAGCTGCTCCAAACGCATCTTCTCAAGCCAAACCCCGTCGGAGTCGAGCATTAATGTCAAGCTCCCCTCCCAGCCTCTGTACGCTGGACGTCCTGCACTGCTGATGTTAACATTTTCCAGCTCATAAAGGTGCTTTATACTTGAAGCCTGACTTGACTCAGTGTTTTCATCTTGAGACCGTGGGAGCAGGCTGAGTCAGGAGACATGACTTATGGCTCTGTTAAACCACAGGACCTCTGCGTAGGATGGAATAACAGTGTGGGAAGATTATGCATTGGACAGGTATAAACCACCTTCAACATGGCTCAAAATAAAGGACGTCTTCCCTCCTTCAATCTATAGTGATAGTGGTGATAGTAGGATCAGAGCATTTTATTGAGTGGAAAGTGTGGTCCTGTACCCAAGGCGAAAACAAGATTATTTGAGACATCTTTTTAAGGAACGAATGAGTAATTTTACCAATGTCACTTCAGTTTCACTTCTCCAGAAACCAGGCCATGTACTGTGGGTCAATCAATCATGCAAGAAAAAGATTTAGCTGGTAGATATTTTAACCTGTCAAGTGGGTACTCCAGAGATGTATTGCAACGTTGCACTCCCATAATGTTGGGTGACTTACAAGAGATAGATTATAACAGAAATGTTCGAAGAATGGAGATATGACTTTTACTCCATGGGTCACACTCCAAAAATGCTACATCCTATATTTCCCATAATTGCTCCTCTTTAAACCCTCCCATCCAGAACTCTCCAGGACCATTACTCGAATTGACGAAGATCCTTTGAAGACACAGTAAATAAGACAAAATTACCATTATCAGGAAGTATCAGGAATTCAGGAACAGAAATTTCCAATAAAAGTTGTGTGTTGTCCTTTTTGTGGCCTTTTCAAACCAAGACAATTGTAAACATGACAGATTGCTGTAATACGTCTGGCATATTGTTGGCTCACTGTTTTGTTTCTTGGTTGTGGTATATTCTCTGCTTGGAAACAAAATTGCTACTTACTTATCAGCGTTTAGCAGAACAATGGTTAAGTCTGTCCAGAAATCCGTCTGTGCTTTACCTGCTTTGACAAGTGGAATGTCTGCTGTGAAAAGTGTCTATTTCAAGTCAGCTGGAAACATACATAAAGTCAGCTTGAGATGAAATTTTAAACAGTCATGTGGATAGAGTTAATTAGCAAGCCAGCTACAGCTCAATAAATCTGTTAGCAACAGAATCACCTGATGTCGGCTAGAAATGAGAAACCTGCTGTTCTTTATTTACCTGTAAGTAGAAAAAGGCCCATTGTTGTTGGTAACGCTGCCACTGTTGTAACAGTGAAAACTGCATATGTAGAATCAAAACTAAAGCACAACAGGTAACTTTAGCATATAAATATACTCCTCCATATGTATAATATGCTAAGTGGCTCATCAATCAGCATGCAGCGATTAATTTATTCTAATGAGGGCTCAGCCAGGTCTCAGTGTGTCTTCTTATGGGCCTCTGCATCTCAGTACAACAGTGTTATCAGCTCTGGTGCCCATGGGTGTGCTCGGGTCCACTAAGCATGCTGCTGATGGCAGCGCAGGGACCTTTCGTTATCACCATGTCTCATAACTTTACGCAGGGCTAATATCAGTAGGTGGTTCTGCCATATGGTGGTAATTTCAGTTTATGAGTTGCAACAACAGAAACGTCTCAGTGGGACTGGCAGATGATGGACTCGCACTTTCATTACGATATGGAATGGCACTGTGCAGTGTGACATTTAAAATCAAATGTGATATTTTTGCTCCCAAAGCAACACAGATACAATCACAGAGAAATGTCGGAAAATTCCCTTACAGCTGGAATGCTAGCATTCAAATCACGTGCAGTGTGAATGTTGTGATTACTGACAAGATTATTTATTCATGTGTACATATGAATACGTGTGTGTGTCTCTCTGCAGGCATATCGTTTCCTTGCCATCAATAAGAAACTGGGGTTGAGTGGGCGTCCGGAGCGGCCCGTCGGCTGCATCGGGACCTGCAAGGTATCTGCAAATACACCTACACACGTGTACATAGCGGTACATGTGCACACACATGGTATGTACGCTCCATGTTGCCCAGCTGCACAGGTCAGAGGTGAATACTGAACACACTGCCCGTACATTGATCTACATTCATTTCCCAGAGCTCCCAGAAGCCGAGTGCAGCTTAAAATCTCACCACAGAGACATTCAGTTCCAAAAGTTTTCTCCTCTTCAGTTATACAGTATGCATCAGTGAATGCTGAATAGATTTTGCTTATTCTCGGGACTTATCACATTTTAATATGCAAAGCTGCTGTCAGGCAGTCTTTGTGTGTGTCCATGCCTGTGGAAGTGTGTGTTTGTTCGGTTCTTGTGTATGCGTGTGTGTGCGGATATTTCTTTCCGATGTTGTTTGCAGTTTTTCGCAAATGAAGGTCAGACCACGACCGAATAAGTTGAGCTATAGCAGCTTTCTCAAACAAAGACATTGCCAAACAAATGAATCAAGGCTCCCAACGCATTGCTAAGACAATATTATAATGGAACATTTATGGCGGAAATGGCAGAATGCCAGAGGGCATTATCATCATCAGTGTGTCTGTACGGGTGTGTGTGTGGCCCTGTTACAATCTGTGTGTGAGACGGAGCTTTATACCAGCTGTGTGTATGTACTGTGTGGCTGTGTGTTATCAGGAGTGGTTGTGTAGCTTCTTGTGTGTCCCCTCTATCTTAGGATTGATGGGTTGTTTTATACACTGCCCAGAATAATGTATACGTGGCTACTTGCAAGCCATCCGTCTTCTAATGCAATAGTTTGTGTGTGTGTGTGTGTGTGTGTGTGTGTGTGTGTGTGTGTGTGTGTGTGTGTGTGTGTGTGTACGTGTGCGTGTGTGTCTCCCTGCAGATTTATCGTATCCTGGGCAAGACGGTGGTGTGCTACCCAATAGTGTTTGATCTGAGTGACTTTTACTTGTCCCAAGATGTTATGCTGCTGATTGATGACATTAAGGTAAGTCCAGGTCACACTTTTGGATCTTACCTCTGCTGTGACTCTGAATCTGCTTGTCGACTTAATAACTGAGATATATTCACTTTGTCTGACCCAGAGACATGCAGCCTGACATTTGTGAAAAGGACAGGATATTAGCTGCTTTGGTTTGATTGCAAACTCATTTTAAAAGATGCCACAGAAAGGACACATACTGGAGTAATAGGATACCCAATACCAGTAGTGATACTTACTCATCCTAAACTCAGCTATTTTGTATTGTTCTGTCATTGATCTAGTGCCTAAATAGTATTTAACATCATGTACACAAAGACAACACAACAGGTTTTTGTTTCCTATTGCTCACTTTAACTAATCCTACTATATAATGCTAAAGATTTAATACCTTGTTTGTAATTGAAAGAATTGAAGTTAAAAGAAATGTCAAACCATTGTCAACTATGTTCACCTACTTCTTTTGCAACATGCCCACAATTATTTTGATTTTAAATGGTCAAAGATCCATTTATTCTGCACAAAAGCTGGGTCATCAAAGAACTATTTTAAAAATGGTTCTTTAAAGTACACAACTTTGGAGAACCATTTCTGGTACCGAAAAGAACCATTTTGTGATGGATTTTCACTCTGAAGAGCCAGTTGATTTTAGTTAGCAGCTTTACTTTTCTGTTTGTGTAGTATTTGAGACACAAGTTGTGCACACAAATATTAGGTAGAGTGCAAATAATTCATCCATAATACTAAAAGCAGTTCATGTACAGGTGTTATCGAAATGTTACCACAATAAACAGCAGTCCAAGTGCTTAACCAGCAGTTTTCCAGCTGAATGAACCTCGTATATTACTCTACCTCACAATGGAGCTTTAGAGGTTTGCCTCCTCTAAAGGAATAAAGTAGGGAACTTTATTATCCCCCCCTACGCTTATAATAAATACATCATATTTACTTTCAGTACTTTCAATAAAAAGTGGCAGTGCTGAAAGATAAGTAATGGTACTCTGTTGGATATAAACCCAACATGCTGTGAGTGCTGACTCAATTCAACCATTAGATTTATTGATTGACGATTGAGTTTGGAGGCAAACAAAAGTACAGCTTGTATTTCATTCAAAGAATCGAGTCATAACCATTTCAACAAAACATCTGAGCTGCTACTGAGTGTCCTTCTGACTGAGAAGTCTTAATTGTGTACCATTTCATCATGAAAGCCATAGTTGTTTTCCTGCCAGAGACCTTTTGTTGTGGTATGATACAGGTGAATACCCAGTCTCCTCTGATTGGTCAGCAAAAACACACACTGACCCAGCAGCCGCTGTGCTTAATCAATATTTACGTGCCAAACTAGCTGCTAGGCATAAACTATGCAGTTAATTATGGTGAAACAGAATTAAAGACGAGACGACTGATGAGGCTTTTCAGGGGCAGTGTTTCCTGTGGGAGAGGAGCGTCTGACTGTGTTGACTTTGACCTTTTTAACTTTCAAAAACTTTCACATGCACAACACAGCGAAGGACAGGAAAAAAGGCATAACAGGCCTCCTTTCAATTTGAAATCATTTAAATTCCACCGACTGTGAAAAACTGCAGTATTGTTACATTTCAGTGTAGTCTATATTTGTAATATAATTCATCTTCATAATAGAAAACTTTACAATTCAATCTTTTCTGATTTCGATGGTTGAAAAGGTTGAAGGCTGGGAGCTCGAGGCTGAAGAAAGAGAATGATTCAGTTTCTACTCTAAAACAGTGGAAACCAAAATCTTTGAACCAGCACCATAACCATACCAACACGAAATGGTGTGTGTGTGTGTGTGTCTGTGTGTGTCTTTGTGTGTGTGCGCAGAACGCCCTGCAGTTCATCAAACAGTGCTGGAAGATGCAGGGACGTCCTCTCTTCCTGGTTCTCATCCGCGAGGATAACATCAAGTAATATACACACTCAATAAAAGCTCTTTTGTCTTTTTTCTGTCTTCCTGTCTTCTGACAGCTTCTCCCATAGTTCCTCGTTCTCCTATCTATGAATCACTCTCTATCTCTCTCTTTCTGTTCCTGATACTGGCTCAAGCTTGCAACAAAATGTCTTGACAGTCACAGTGGATTTTTTTTAAGCCAACATTTCTGTCTCCCTCCCTCTCTTTCGTTCTACGTGTACTATTTCCGTTTATAGCAGCAAGGTGCAACTGTGTTTGCTTGCTGATTGGGTGATAATGTTTCTCATTTGTATCACTATAGCCTGGCTGGTGGGGTGATTACAGCAGTATTGACCATTATCCAGAAAGCCATATGTTAAGTGTGCTACAAACACTTAAACAGCCTCACTGCAGCATATGGGATGAGTCAATGGGCTCCCTTAGAAGCAAGTCAATAGTGGTAAGGTTGCTATTGATCGAACAATGACCTATACAGAAGGCACCAGCAGGCAGAATAAAGCAATGAGGGTGTGGATGACATACTAATGTTTGATTTAATACATGTGTTTTGTTTGGATATTAATGCCAAACACAAATGTTTCGACTTAGAATTGAACAGATTCAATCTATTGTCGGGAAGAAATCCACCAAATTGAGTAATTCTAACTTGTCTAACCTTTGTCTCACTAGAGGGAGCCGCTTCAACCCAGTATTGGACATGCTGGCCTCTTTCAAGAAGGGCAACATCGGAGGGGTCAAAGTTCATGTGGACAGACTTCAGGTTTGTGGATTTGATCGAAATCTTGTAATGATTATTTCACTGCTCGTTCTTAATCACTCTCTAGGGGTGCAACATCTAACGATCAACACTTAGTTAATCGTTACAAATGCACACAAAGGAAAGTGCAACTTTTACATGATAACAGCATTTTAGAAAAATGAAAAATACAACCTTGGCCCAAAATCTCCACAAAATCCAAGTGAATTAGGCAGTAAGAGCAATGGATAAATATGATTTAGATAGATTTTGAAAAATTTTGCCTTGCACAGACTCCCTGTAATTTATAACAAACAAAGTTGTTCAAAATCAAAAATATTGAAAATAGTGCTGTACAACCTACAGGACATAAATAAGTACAGATCTAGCGCTTTGAAGCCTTCTCTTAACAACAGACTTTAGTTTTACTGATTGTTTTTATGATAGTAATCATGCCTTAGTCAAGTGATCGAAGCAAGACTATTTGTCCACTTTAGTAGTTGTCAAGTAGCAGAAAATACCAGCTCAGGTGGGACAGTCGCACCAGTACAAGTATTGTACTGCAGACTTGACCAACTCAGAATATGTGTTTCACCAATAAATGTTGTACTTTTTAACAGTGATTCAGCTAATAGATTCAGTAATGAATATATCATGCAATAGAGACACATGGCAACCATTGTCCTCTGACATCGTACTCAGGGTGGTAAGCTTGAATGCAAGGATGATGTTATGCTGCTGTGTTCTAGCTTGCAAGTTGTACAAACAGAGAATCGGACAAATTGTTTCACCTGCCAATTGACAAACTACTGAAAAGATGACGAATAGTGAAAGTCTGGAGAGACATCAGGCCATATTCTAAGGTACAACAATGCATTTGACAACCTATAAGCTAACATTAGCATATAAACACTTCCTAGCTAACATAACTGTTAGATTACATCCAGTGCATTTTACTTGGAGGCCAAAATAAATGTGTCCAACACGTGATATTTTAGAATGAATGTATACCTTTTCTATATATTAGCTAGGAAGTGGTTGGATGCCAAAGTTAGCTGTTGTCTAAAGGAAGTTTGTAGGTTATCAATTATGTAGTTGTACCTTGAAATATGGCCTGATCTTATCCATATTGCATTTATATTGAGTTGCAACTTGGAGTACTGCAGCATAACTTTCTACCAACATTTGAGCTTCTCACCCGTAATATCAGAGGAAAATGGCCATCATGTGAATATGGCCTGTGGACATCATATTTCTTGTATATTTTAAAATTATTTGGTCGTCAGAATTACATTCAGGCATGGTTTTTCCTAATGTGTTCACCATGTTTATGGTAGATCTCATCTTTCTCTCTTATATGATGAGCAAAACAAGGCGCAGCCATAGACTTCACTGGTCAGTCATTTATCGAGAGGCTCAGTGGTGTTGAGTCATGACATTGTTACAATTCAAATCCATACAAGTAGATGAGTGAATCCATGTTGCCATTTAGTATTACCACACTTTGGATTGTTTGCATATTGTAAAGGGGTAAAATGTTCCACCTGGTCTCTCCTGTTGGCTCAGTTACAACGGATATTACAGCTGCCTCTGATATAAACAATGGCTTAATAATACAAATGTTAATTAATCGTGTTGCAGGGGGTCATCTCGCTCATTGGGAAAAACACAGAGGTTTCCTAGCCCTTAATCTGTGGTCCCTTCTTTATCCAATAGCAATACCAGTGTTTACCTATGTTTTGACCTTGGTCTGTCACAATCAATTTGTGAGGCACACTGTTTTTGTTTGCCTGGGAAAGGTGAAACTGAATTGAGCCATGGTGGTTTTAAAAAGGAATTGGAAACTGTTGGGTTGAAGCCTTTTGTGGCTTGTTAAAAATACATTGAATTGATGGTAAGGGAATAATAAATGGTGAATTGATAGATTGGAGGTTGATCCCTCTAATGTATCCGTTGGCCTGCTGTCAAGGCAACAAACCTGAATCAACAGCCGTTGCCAATGTATATTAATGAGTCATTCTACATTACTGGATGATCCCTTATTTATGACATGAGGGCATGAATCAAAACAAACATGATTCACAGACGTAAAGAAAACCAGCCTACCAAGTTCAGCTGTATTACTAAGGAGGGGTCACACAGGGTCCATTGTCGGTGTGTCCTCAGTAGACAGTCCAAAGTCTCCCAACATTTTCCAAAGGAGGAAAAATGGTCAGCTGTACATGAAGAACACCACAAAATATTAAGGAAAAAAATTCACATTATAATGGGTCTCATTTGCTAGATTGTTGCTTCATTTAGTTTTATCAAGATCATTGCTTTCAATGGGGGGGGGGGGCATGAAAACACACCATAAAGCTAGCATAATCAAAATTTTGATGTTAGCAGTTAGTCACATGATAACATATGATGTGAAATGTGTCATTTATATTGGCAAAACTACAAAGAATTATTATTATTACAATCATGCCACTCTGCAGTTCCTCTCAGCTTTACAGAGCATTTTAGTATCTATTACAGCAATGGGCTGTAAAATCAAAAGAGGAGTTAAAAGATCGACCTCACTTCCAGCAGCGGCAGGCAGCTTTGTCTTTTTCATCTCAAAGCTTTTAAACCACGCTGCACCACTACCTGCCCAGCACCAAAAGGCAGACACACAAAGTTAGAGATGAAATGTTGAACATAGTGGAACATTTAGCAGCTAAAGAGTTAAATATTTATGTCGGGGGCTGGAGGAGACCAAATATAGAGCTAAAAGGAAAATTGAACATGGTACTTAGATTCACCAGGTAGACACAAAAGGCCTCAAATAAATGCAGATTTTTTCTTCTTTCTGAACCTGCTAATAAGTTAATAACAAACTGTTACCTAAGAAGTGTCTCATATCCACTTCAGAGGTCAAAATATGTCTGTGTGGTGTGTACAGCTTTATTTAAATGCCCTTAAGTGGTCAAAAATAAGTTGACAAGAGTAAAACTTGCGCATAGAATTCTTACTGAACATTAACAAGTCATATTTGTACATCTCATAACTGGAGACACTGCTTAAGCATAACTTTAACTCACTGAAATGCTCACAGCAGTTTTCATGAATTTATGATGAGCTGTAAACAAACACATTACTGCAGATAATTTAATAATAGTTTCATTTTGACTGCAGTAATTTGAACACACTAAATCCTCATGATGGCAGAAACAAGGAAATAAGGCCAAGGTAGAATCTGAATGATTTCACATTGGTAACTTTAAATCAACGGCTTTGTCAAACTTGGCACAGCTCTTCCAACTCAAACTTCTCTCTCTGTGTGTTTGTGGTGTTCAGCAGAGACTTCCTCACATAATCTTTTTTTTCCCCCTCCTTTAAAGTTCTTCCCTCCCTCGCCTATTTGCTATTCACTTCACAGCTATCTCCTACAGCTTTGAAACACTTCTCCTCTTCATCATCTCATTGTTATGGGGATCAGGATTGCTCCTCTCCTACGCCTCGTATTTTTGTTTTGGAGTTGACTTCAGTTGGAATGGCTAATATCACATGTAGACCACAGGAGCAAGTGGTACTGAACTGCGCTCTTTACTCCTACACTGCTGCGCTTTAGAATACTCAAACTTTTACTGTGTTCCACACTTACTTGTTACTGTGCCTGTACATATTTGTAAAATATGAAACAGTGAACTTAGTTCACATCTCGCCACTCCATGTGTAACTTGTTATGAACTGCATTATTCAAACAGTTGTTTTGTATACTGATTCACCTGACAAACCCTGACAAATCCTCTTGAGGATTTATGCCTCTCTGTCTGATTTTTCTTGTTCGTGCTCCTGAGCTTGCCTTCAGATACCATTTCCCCACAGACATACACACTGAATAAATATAGGTGGGCAATCTCTTCTGTTACAGTGGCAGAATCATAAATCTCCAGATCATTTAATGTGTCATTTTATTTCTTCTAGACCCTGATATCTGGAGCAGTGGTGGAGCAGTTGGACTTCCTGCGTGTCAACGAGGCCGAGTAAGAGCTTCCTCTTGTCTGTATATTTGCTTTGTCCAAGCTCCTGGTAAGTTTGTCTGTTGGCAGGGTATGTCAAATATCAATGAAAGGTACCAGCATTTACAGTTTGTTGTTTCAAATTTCAAATGTTTGAAATGCGAAAAACTAGCAGTGCAAGACCTGCACATGGATCTACTGTCTATACGCAAATATGACTTGTGATTGTGAAATGTGTGTTTGTGTACGTAGGATCCCAGAGTTTAAGAGCTTTGAGGAGCTGGAGCTGCCTAAACACTCCAAGGTGAAGAGACAGACGAGCACGCCCAACGCCTCCGACCTGGAGCAGCAGCCAGAGATCAGCGTGGAGGAGTGGCTGCACAAGCCCACCAATGAGATCATCCAGAAGTTCCATGTGAGTTGATTGGCTTTAAGGGAAAATAGCCCACACATTCATATTGAGGATAACCGCCAATGAAATGGATTCTTTTTAATAGAATTAGAAATGTAGTAAAGTAGAAAAATCAATTTGAGGAAAACACATAAATCTCTGCTCCAAGGTGAAGAGACAGACGAGCACGCACAACGCCTCCGACCTGGAGCTCATTCACTTATAAGTTTATTCACAACAGCACACTGTAACCTTCACAGAAAACTGAGCCGATTGGATTTTACTCACATTCAACATTTGTTAATCATTTAAATGTGAGTTAAAGTAAGTTAAATACAGAAGCCTTCACATTACTCAAAACTTAGTAATTAACACAACCACAGCTTTCTGTTCACATCTAACAGCAGCCTGCCTCCTCATATGAAAGGTTTGCCTCATTATTTGTGTGCAAGATGGCCTCCATGAACTGTGTTCTCACCTGGCCACCTGTCTCCTGTTTTATTATGTATCATCATCGTATAAATACGATCAAACATGTTGGCTGGAGTCCAGATTTTGGGTGCCATTAGCTCAAGTCTGCAGACTTTTAATAGCCTTTTTATTGAGCTTTCAAGTGATCGTCTGTGTTAGAAAAACAACACTGAACCATCATGATTTGTTGGCTCTATGTTCCACATATTATGACAGGAGTCAGACTCAAAGTCTAAAAGCTGCAGACATCAGACTTTGGTGTTTTGACTAATTTGTCTCATGATATTTAAACTCTTTTTTAATAAATGTGGCCATCTACTCTGTCAGTCTGTCTGTAGATGTACTCTCTCTCACACTCTTCACAGCGCTGTGAAGTCTCTTTGGTCAATTTGGCCTATTTTTAATTCATTACACTAATGGTCACATCAAAGCTACCAAACATAATGACCATTTTACTTTTAGGAACATTTCAAACAATACATAATTTACCCCAATCTTCCTCTGACATCCTAAAATATGCCTCTTTCTTCTCTGTATTTTGGGCACATTTGGGCTGCCATCAAATTTAAACAAGGTAATACTTTAAAAACATTCCCATTATAACCAAAATAACAAAATTGCAAAAAAACAAAATTGATGTAACAATAATAGTTTAAATAGGGCTAGTTTGTGCTGACTGTGAGTGGGTAAAATTGTAGCTGATAGAGTAAACAGTGTGTAATTACTTGTGTTTGTATTCATGACTTTTCCTCTCATTTGTGTGTGTGTGTGTGTGTGTGTGTGTGTGTGTGTGTGTGTGTGTGTGTGTGTGTGTGTGTGTGTGTGTGTGTGCGTGCATGTGTGTGTGTCATTGCCCAGGACTCCAACTGTTTGGCCAGTCAGGCTCAGCTTGCAGGCATCCTTCTCAAGAGAGAGGGACCAGACTACCTCTCCAGAGATGGTAAAAACTCACTGTGCACACGTTAAACAAGTTATTCTGAAACAGAACAGCAGACTGTGATCATGTCACAAGTCTGACCAGTTAGCTGCTTGGTTAACATTGTTATCCATCCATTTTTCTTGTTTTTGAATGTGTAGTAAATAAATGTACAGCTAAATTTTGGCAGTTCTGATCTACAGAGGATGAGGATATAATCGTGTATGACTGTATGTGTTTTTCTGATGTTTTTCTGATGCCTGAGCCCAAAAATATTATTTGTGATTGCAGAAAACATGATGGATGAGCTGGAAAGAATCTATAGAAGAGCTGGCAGCAGAAAGCTTTGGTCTGATATTCTCACACACATACACACACACTGTCTGCAGCCTTCCAGTCTGTTGTCATCATTTTCTTTTCGCAAATATATAGAAGTAGAGATTACCAAAAGTGTCCAGATCTCAAAAACCTAAAGACTAAGTCCAGTGAGCCTTTTTAAAATGAGGATTTTGCTTTTTGTTTTGTTTACCAGTGATCTTGTTAGTCATAATTAATTATTTCTCTTTATGAATGATGTAGTGGTTTGGTTTTATGTTGGAAAATTGTCCGAGACGTTCCGTTAATCAAATGTCTTGTCTCCATACCTGTTGTGTCCCCATTTGTTGTCCTCAAAATATCTTCCCTCGTCTTGACGCTTTAAAATAACTTACATTAAACCTGGACGAACTGTAGGCTGGCAGTGCGACACGCTGCCGTCATTCTCAAGAAGTTCGCCAGCTCTATAGCTCCTCACATCACCACTATACTGGTGAATGGGAAACAGGTAATGTTTGGGCAGCGATGGACTCAAGACGCCGCATGTTTGCTGCCAGTTTGCTGGCTAGCTAGCTGTCTAGTTTGAGAGCTGTGTGAGCTTCAGCCATATGAACTGTGTGATTCTTCAGAACCACGGCTTTTAGAAAGTCAAGGAGAAGAATTAGTCATATTCTCTCTTTAGATTTGTGTCAGGCATTTCTACTCTTCCATGACTGCACGTGATTGATTGGTGATTGGTTTGTAGACTCAAGCTAAGTATGTAGCGTAGCCTACATATCCGGTAAGAGTTCAACTAAATAATTAAAATACTTTGTTAATGCTCAAAATACAATTCTTTTGAAAATAAATACCAGTTTAATGAATGGAAAACTTCAACAAAAACAGCTGCTACTTTGTAAAGAGCAGTTCCAACTGACCGCACTCTGTAATCAGGATTTTGTCAAAAGCTTATGCTAGTCCCAAAGTGTTGCTATCAAATAGGTCTTCAAAAATGAATTTTAACTTATCACGTAATACTTAACTGGTAACTGGTGGTGTAATGGAGTGGCAGGGTAGCATCTTAGCATCTTGCTAAAATGTTAGCCGACTAAAGCTACTTCTGGATAAAGCACCAAGTTTAGCCTACTACAGGGGCTAACCCTCACACAGTGCAGAGCCAGCTAGGTCAAGCTAGCAGCTACGATGTGTACAGGAGCTTGTTGTCAGCGTTTGCTTTCTCTC
Source organism: Sparus aurata (assembly GCF_900880675.1). NCBI lineage: Eukaryota > Metazoa > Chordata > Actinopteri > Spariformes > Sparidae > Sparus > Sparus aurata. The sequence continues at coordinate 11,215,050 of NC_044190.1, forward strand.
CATTAACCATCACAGAGGCTGGACCCTTGTTTCTGCTGTCATCACCCTCTGCAATAAGGCTGGCTGTATGCTCCAAATGAAATATGTTTTGGCTGTCGGAGAGGGTGCTGTAAATACCTTTACACTCACTACAGACCTAGTCATAAATACGGGAAAGTAGCATAAAATGTGAAACTACAGATTTATCTGGTGAGCCATTGTCCATCATTCCTGGCCGACAAGACATTGTTCTTTTTGTTCACAAAGCTGCTAAAATTTAGTTTTGTTTGTGGTGTACTGCTGGCCTGACTCACAAAGATTTTACCAAACACTGTTGGTGACTGTTACATGTGAGCTTTTGTCCCCTTCTCTAGTGGTCGCTGTTTTCTGTGTCCATGATTTGAATTTGCGACAGATTAAACGTTCAATTTGTTGGAGAGTTGATTATTGAGTCTTGTTCCCAACTCGTCAAACACTGACGCTTTGGGTTGGTGGCCAGTTTGACGAGTTTGGGAACGAGACTCAATAATCAACAATCTTGCAAAGTGGACCTTTAACTGACATGACAACTTTTATTATATGCTGTTTTATTAATTGATAGGATTGAAGCATAGAGCAGTTTGAATATACCAGTAAGTAACAAAAGCCTGGAGGCTGGTTTACAACTTGATGGGAGAAAGCACCAATACTCAGTTCAATTTAGTTTCTCATTTACCTAACATTCGCCAGGAAGTGAAGCTTGAAATAGGTTCCCCAACAAAGCATAAGTGGACTGACACCGTATCATGGCTTCTAAACATTAAGGCTCTGTGCTCAAGCTGTGCTTTTGTATTTCAGCAGGTTTAAGAACTGAACAACTCACTCACACACTCACTCACACACTCACTCACACATGCCAAATGTGAGTTGTTCTCAGCATATAATAGAGGAGGTTGTGTTTAAGCTGATTGTATTCATAACCGCGTTAATGAAATAATTACATTTGTTCCCTGCTTCTGTGAGGATGGCTTTGACTCCATGTGTGTGTCTATAGCAACCCTGCTTGTGGGCTACCATGTACAGATAACCAGCGTTCACATGTGCTGCTTCCGTCCTCATAGGATTCCTGCAGGCAAGAGGAGGCAGTCTGAAGGCTGCAGTGACTCTCTAGTGAACTGACAAATGAGTGAACATTAAAATATTTTCTACAAAGACAAGCCTTTGTCTGGGCTTCTAGAAACAAAATCTAATTAAAATCATGCAGACAGGGACAGACATGTTTTGCTATTTTTTACATCTTCATTGAGGTTTACTTTTAATTTGTTGGCACTTTTGATTCTAAAAAATAATTGGTAAGCCTTACAGAAGCAACTAGCAATGAAGCTCGGGGACAAATTCTTGCTTTTTTAAAAATAATTTTTAATCATTGTGCATTTCCAATATTACTGAGTTAGATATTTGAGTACCATGTTTGGCAACTGCTTACAGTACAGATTCTCCACAAGCTGCATGTCTTATCAGGTAATACATTTAATTTGATTATAAGCTGAATATCACATACAGCAGTGTTTTTTTTATACATTTTGTGTCCAAGGCACACCACAGGGCAAGCCAAAACTTCAAGCACATCTGTATTCAAATCCACGTCAAACAGCCTATTTAACACATGTTGTCTGATCATTCCATACATTTTCATTTTTGGGATATTCAAGGATATTATTAGGGTATAGAATTTGCTTCTGTATTTGGAAATCAATATGTACAATGTACTGATATAGTACATTAAAATGACATTATTTGTTTTAGTTGTTTATTGCAATAATCATCTTTGGTTGTACCTGAACCCCACGGCACACCATTTGGGAGCCGCTGATGTACAGCGTATGATACGTTCTCCAGTCAAGCTCAGGAATTGGAAGCTTTGTAGTAAAAATGACCAAAAAAGTCAAAGCTGTCCTAGCTGTCAGTTGTTATCTGTAAAGACTGTTCTTGTGTCTTTTCATCCACTAGGTCTGTTGTCCGTCTTGCTGCCAGTCTGTTAACTAAGCTAGTGGACAGCCTTGCCCCCAGTATTACTAGTGTTTTAGTGCATGGCAAGCAGGTAAGTGATCACACAGTTAGCAGGGCCTGAGAAGTTGAGCGTAATAATCCCCTCTGTTGGTTATGTCCTGGAAAATGGCATGTCAGGACAATCATTTTAATGTTCACTGTTTGGAAGAAATTCATTTGAAATACATAACTAGCAGCTCCTCATGCTGTCATCCTATGGGAATGAATTAGGCTAGTTGCATGCTCACATTCCCCATCGCAGCTCAACTTCATTTTTGTGTGCTCAACTTCATTTTTGTGTGCGTGTGTTAGTCGTATTAGTAGCCATGCTGCCAGCGTGTGACTTGAAACTCTCAATGTGTGGCGTGTCCACATGTCTAGACACACTGCATGTGCCGGTCTATTACACTGTGACCCGCAGATTTGTCTGATGCCACTCCCTTACGCTGGATGAGTCTCGGCGCATCATGTCCTGTCAAGTGTTATTCAGAGATTAGCCTCTTCTCCTCGCCTCATTTTTACCCTTCTGAACAGTTTTAGGCATTTCATTATGCTGAAGTAGCTCAAGGTGTGAATCTGCATATAGATTGCTTACCGGAGGGAATGCTCCTCTCGACATGATTGGAAAAGCTGATTTAAGATTTGAGACGACTGTGTTCTCCTGGTTACAACAACAGCTCGGCTGGAAGAAATAAGAGGCACCGCCCCATTTAAGAAAATCCCGACCCTCGTTTCTATTATCCCCTCTGTCGAATATTAAAAATGTAACTGTGCATTCCCCCTGAATTCAAAATTCCAAACATTTTCATCTCCGGGCCAATCTTTGCACAGCTAGACTTGGTTTGGATGTGGGGATGAATGATCCATCTTCAAAGTGCTGGGTTTCATCAGCTAGAGGCGAGGATAAAAGCGTGTCCTCTCATCAGGAAGACTGCCGAGGTGTAATTTATATGAAATGGCTTTCAGAAGAGACAAAATGCGAAAGAGTAATCTTCAGATCTGTAATTTTTTCCTCCTCACTTTTATGTGGCTCCGAGAGATGAGAACAATTTTACAGTGATGGAACAAAGATACTTGTAGCAATTGCACCTTGGAGGAAGAGCCGTGTGCACATGTCAGTCTAGACATGTGGACACTTTGATACACGTGCACAAAAAGCTTATAGATACATTATGCACAACTATTCTCCTGCACTCCAGGGAAACTTTTGAACTATGTGTCGGTTCACTGTACACTCCTTTCCCCCCGTGTGCGTCCATGTGTGCTAATGCCCGTCATCACCAGGTGACCATCGGCCAATTCGGGCAAGAGGAGGAGGTGATCTCCAATCCACTGTCGCCAGGGGTGATCCAAGGCATCATCTACAGCAAGTGCTTGGCTCAAGGTGGAGAGCAGGAGGCCGTCCTTCAGCAGGAGCTGGTCATACATATCGGCTGGATCATCTCCAACAACCCGGAGCTGTTCAGTGGCATGCTCAAGATCAGAGTCGGGTAGGACGGATGCAGTAAAGTACTCCTGGCTGTAATTTCCCTTCGCTGGTGTTCAGGCCACTCAAACAAAGAAGAATCAATAAATAAATATGAGCAGCAGTTCAGGCTGAAGTTTTCTGTTAGCCCTCAAAAACAGCAGGGAACTCCTTGTTGTTAACGTTTCCATATAAACGAGACTTGATATTTCTGAAGCTGGTTTCGCTCCGAATGAACCGCTCAACCATGAAATGGATAAATAAATTTCTCTAGACATTTTTTGTGTGAGAATACTGTCGGAAAAATCAAAACACAATGCTGGAAGAGATGTTGCGAGCTTATTTTATACAAGGCATTTTAAACTACCAGTTCTGTTCCGTCAGCCTCGTAAGAAAAACAAATCAAGTGTTTGTTTCAGTTTTATTTTGTTACATATTGACTGTAAAAGTTGCATTTAGCTCTTAGAAACCTGGAACTATGAAACAGTTGTGAAAACAGGAGATAATTCTGAACAAAGCGACCACCCCATGTGAGCTGTGTAGGGTTAAATTCAGTGGTTTACACTGTTTGTGTGCACCGTGGATCTCCAGGTGGATCGTCCAGGCCATGAAGCACGAGCTGAAGATCCGTGCAGGAGACATGCCGCCGCAGGACATCCACCAGCTGTCCCCCAGCGACATCAAGCAGCTCCTGCTGGACGTCCTGCAGCCACAGCACCATGCCAGGTACTCGTCAAGAACACACTCACACTGTCAGAAACATTACCAACGTCTTCTCATCCCGTAATCAGTCCAGCTTTGAAGATGCTGTGTCTTTATCTTCACGCCTTTACTTGTTGTTTAATCTTTTTTAGTTTTAATTATTTTATCTTCTGTCTTGTCTACATGCATATCCTATTATCTGCCACAACCAAATATCCCAACGGCAGTTATTAAAGTTTTATCTTATCTCATCTGATCTAAAACACTTTGACTCGTAGACAATTTCCTCCAGCTCAGAAGCTGCTGTATGATTTCCCCAGCGTAAAAAACTCAGTTCAACATTGTCACTTGTTTTGTGTGTGTTGTTTTTCCCAGGTCTTGGCTGAACAGGCGTCAGATCGACGGCTCTCTGAACAGGACCCCTCTGGGCTTTTACGATCGTGTGTGGCAGATCCTGGAGAGGACCCCGAACGGTATCGTGGTGGCTGGGACTCACCTGCCACAGGTACGTACCCACTTCACCTGACACTGCTGCAGGACGAATGCTGGTTGAATGTGACACTGTGTATCGCTTTACAAACAGCTTTACTGTAGGCGATAGCAACATCTGTCTGAGAGAAGTTGGTCTTTCTATGTGTAGGTCAAGAAAGAAAATCAGCACAGTGGCTGTTTGTCTAATAATTTATCATCAGCAAAGATATAATTTACTATTATCAGAGTCAGTTATGAGTAACATCATAATGGTGTTCACATCTACTGCCTCTTGAGATGTCACAGTAGGAAAATGACGGGTGTCAGTGAGAAAATGAATGATGGCTGAATCCCATTCAGCTGCTTCGTCTTCAGGGTCACTGTGTTGTGTGTCCTGGCTCACTGTGACGCAGTCCTGACTATCTTGGACTGTATCTGAAAGCACTGCTTCATCCCCATCTCCATCATGTTATTAATAACACATGTTTCTGATCTATGACAGGTCAAAATTGTCGGCCTGTTGCCTGGCTGTTCATTACTCATGTGTCACTTAAAGATATCTATTATTTAAATAGTGTGCACACACACACTGATGGCTGAGGCTGCTTTGCAAGATGCCGACTGCTCATCAGGAGCAATTTAGGGTTCAGTATCTTGCTCAAGGACACTTTGACATGCAGCTGGGGGGAGCTGGGATTTGAACCAGCGACCTTCCCTCCCAATTACTAGACAAACTGCTCGGCCTGCTGAGCTACAGCTCAGTGTATTGTAGGAGCTATTTTCTCTCAATCTAACTGAACCTGCCACTGTTTGCCACTTTGAGCACCACAAGCTGAGTGCTGTCCAGCGCCATTACACTGTGCAGTGTGTGACGAATGCCGATATCTCCAAACCTTTGTAACGCACACCAAAACAATCAAGATGGAGAAATAACACTACAGGTAAGAGGGAAACGTGTATTTATTTGTATTTTTGGCTGCCCCCCAAAATTCTGTTCCTGCTCCTTTATAAAATGACCAATCACGACAAATATGTATTTCAAATCCACTGACAAATCATTCCGTTTTATTTCAGAGGTCGAACTATGTGTGAAAGTGAACACACATAACCTGTGTTCTGTTGTTTTCTGAGTGCTGTTTGGCAAGTGAGATTTGCCAAATAACTTACAAATCTGCATGTTTTGACAACTTTATTTTTCATACGTCTCTCATAATCTGCTTGGAAAGCGAGCGCCTTCAGCTAACGGCACCAACGCTGACTCGTTTTTACAAACTACTGCAGGTAACATGATGGACACGTTGTTAGTGAGGAGGAGGGAGGTAACAGTTTTTATTTCTGCCTCTCTTTAGCAACCGACACTTTCTGACATGACCATGTATGAGATGAACTTCTCCCTGCTGGTGGAGGACACGCTGAAGAACATCGTCCTCCCCGAGTACAGACAGATCATAGTGGAGGTAAACAAACCCAAACCCACTCCCAACATCACCGCAGTGCACAGAGAGAGAAATCAAAACACATGGAGTGAAATTAAATCAAATTATGTGTGTATAGATTTGTACTCAACGTGACATTGACTCTGCTCCTCGATGCGTCAGTCAGAAATCTCTGTTCCAGCTCTGCAGTTTGTCAAGAATCAGACAGCGAGGACAATTAGTTAGTCCACCTCGAGCTGTTATCTACCCACCATTGATTTAAGTTATAATTAGTCTACTCTGTTGCCGTTAATATGTTTTGAGTTTCTGACTGTCTGTCCCGTCTCCACCGTGTGAGTAGTTGCTGATGGTGGTGTCCATTTTGCTGGAGAGAAACCCGGAGCTGGAGTTCAGCGACAAGGTGGATCTGGACGGCCTGGTGAAGGAAGCCTTCAACGATTTCCAGAGGGATCGCAGCCGCTTTGAAGGCATAGAGAAACAGGTAGAGTGGTTTCCCTTCAGACGGCCAGGTTTACTGATATTCTAACACCTTCTCATTTGAATGTGGCCCGACTGTCTGCCACAGAATGACCTCATCATGTGGTGTGTTTTTATTCCTGCATTTAACTCTAAAATAACCTTTCTGTGCACTTGAAAACACATCTAGTTATCTAATCATTAGTAATGTTTCATCTCCGCCTCTGCCAGGACAACATGGAGGCGTTCTACAACACACCACCGGTGGGAAAGAGAGGCACCTCCAGCTACCTGACCAAGGCTGTCATGATCCAGTTGCTACAAGGGGATGTGAAGCCCTGCAAGGACGACCCGTGCTCTGTTAGCTAGACTTACAACGCTCTCCAGCCCTAATCCCAGCCTGCTGCAGTGTAGTCATCAAATGGTCCGGCGAGAACTACAGAGTGCATAACATGTATTCAACAATCCTCCTCTCAGCAGCACTGCTGGACTTTTCTCTGTAGAAGCTGTTAGCCGAAGCTTCCACTGCCACAGGTTAGCATGTGTGCAGTTTGCTCCATGGGTTGAAAACACATCAGCCACGTTTCTTTGTTTTTGTTTTGACAGAGTGAGTTCAGTATCCCAGCTGCAGTATGCTGTGTGTTCAAATTAAGATTTGAATAGAGTTACAGTCATTTTCTCAAGTTATTTATTAGCATCGGTGGCTAGTCGTGTCAAACGCCACATAACTGCCTAACGTAGTCACATAATTAAGTAGTTGGACGCCAAAGATTAACATATTTTCTCTTTTTTTCCAGCGGCTTATATCGTACACTTTCATCAGTTGAACTTAACTAAGTAGCACCTAGAAACTTGCTTTACCTCTCTACACATTTGACAATTTCTTCAGTTCAGTTTAGCTCCATATTTAGTGTATAGACACAAGAGTGTATCAATGTTGTCGTCTCATTCCCTGTTAAAAAAAAAGAAAAGAAAAAAAACATATTTTCCCCAACGCTTTTTCTTTCATTTGTGGTAATGTCTATAAATCTAATTTAGATGTCAGTATTCTGGCAGTCAGATACTGAAGAAGAACTGAACTCCCAGCTGAATGAAGCAGGGCTCATATGTAACTGTTCACTCTGTACCTCACCAGCAGTAACCTACAGCTGTTACATAGCATTTAGTCAGTACAAGGTCATGTTGTGTCATGAGATATGTGGTTCTCAAATTGGTGCATTTGGCTCCTCGAGGCCTGAATGTGTCACCAGATCTAAGAGCTGTAAATCCAGTCTGATAAATCTGTATAAAGCATGAATCTTCATCAGATTTCATCTTGGTGTTGTTGGGCACTAGAGGGTTTGAGATCCACTGCACATACTGACTTATGTGGGTTCGATAGTGAATTATACAAATGTCAGAGTGAGGTGTTTGTCGCACTGTTGACTTTCTTTCCTTTCTCTCTTTGTCCCCTTACCTCTATGCACGCACAGTCTGCTGCATGAGAATAGATGCTGTTTGCTAAAACCATCCTGATGGTTTCTCTGAATGTTATAGGCTACAAAATAGAGTTTCCGAGAGGTTTTGCCCAGTTGAGCTCTGCATGACAATGACTGCTTCTTATCTGAAGTCCTGGGATGAAGGACGTTTTAGAAAATGCTGTTTTCCTGAATGCGGGCAACAAAACAGCCTGTTGTTAACATGAGGTAAGAATGACAATGGACTCATTCTGACTTATTTTAAAACGTGCGCCTCTGAATATCCACACTGTGATGAATCTACCCAACCATGTCACTGTGTGTGTGTTTGTGTGTGTGTGTGTTGTTTACTGTTGTTCAAAAGAAGTATTTTTAACTCACAACTGTAGTTTCACAGAATAAAGTCATCATGGAGAGTATGAACATTCCCGCCCTGAGTCATTTTTACAGACTGTATTATGAATGTGTAAATAAGTGCTCTTTGCATAATGTAGCTGCTTCTGAAACATCATCCCCGCTTTTATTCATGAACACGACAAACAATCGTATTCACTCCACATGAAGCAAAAATCTCTTGTTCTTCATCAAGATTGCAGCAGAAATGGAGCGTGGCTGCTGAAGCGCTGAGGGCCGTGTTTGGCATTGTGTCGAATGCTACCAGTTACACCCACTTATGTTGCCCGAACCCCTTATCAGTCTGCATCTCGCAGATGAGGCTGTGTGTGCTGTCTGCAACGCTGACTAACTGACTGGCAGAGAGAGGTGGAGATGTGGGCGAGAGCCAGAGGAGAAGATAAATGAGCTCTGCCTCACTCTCAGAGTATGCAAATCAACTTGCATGCTGAAGAGAGGCGATCCTGCCCGTCTTGTGAAAATACATCTCTTCTCATCAATACGAGCCAAGAGAAATTTGTTTCTGTCAACAGCTCAAAAAGGACAAGTTCCCCCAAAACTGAACGTTCAGTCATCATCTGCTCACCTTCACAGCAAAACAGTGTTGCAGCATTCTCTTAAGCAACAGCAGTAGATGGGAAAAACACATAAATGGCTCCGTATGGCTCGTCTAGAATCTAATTTTTTCGGAAGCCGAAGCCAAATTGATTTGAAAAATCGATATTTACACCCCTTTTTTGATGAGAAATCATGACTGTGGCAGTGTGGCACTAAGCCAAAAGTGTAAGCGCATCATGTCTGAAGTCGATATTCGACTGTCGTCACTTCAAGGTCTGTAAATAACGTCTTTTCAAATCATTTCCAATTCGGTCAGACCCGCTGTGTGTGGAGCCATATTCATGTATTTTTTGGTTCTCTTTGGTGCTATTTGTACGGTGAGACGGGTTAGACACCATCCCAGAGCAATGATGAGCTGGGTATGAGACTCTTAAAACAAGTCCCCAGCTACTTCATTTGTTTGGGAGACTGCTGCAACACAAAATGATAATGACTGACTTTTAATTTTTTGGCAGAGCTTTAAGTGGTTTTTGATATTATTTTTAGTTCACGTTGCTAATTATCTACACACCTTGGAATACAATTTTTTACTCTATTTTACCCTTATAGGTCTATCACTAGGTATAAGGGCCACACTAACACTGTAGAACAGTAAACTACAGTATAGCTACAGTATCTCCTGTAGCCACAATCAGTCACAAATGGAGCTATACAAAAAGCCTCTATGAGTCACATTATGAGGGGTACAGACCAATGTGTTTTGATTTGGAATAGAATACAGGATGTTCCAGCCTTTCCGCTGTGATCATGATCATTATTTAGAAATCCTTCACCCACTTAGAGAGCAATACTAAATCACTCAGGTACCTCTGCATGGGGATTGATGCAGGCTGAGTCAGAGATTTGTATAAAAAAGGTTCTATTTTGCGGTAACATTTTGATAGTCCATCTGTTGACGCTCTACAAGTTATCCAGCGCTGAGTGTATCAGTCGACACGCAACAACAACAGAGAGGAGCAACGTACGTTTGTTTTACTGCCAGCAGACAATAAACCACAGATGTTATAACAAAGTGTCTGTTGGCTATCATGTGTTTTTTGCAGCTGATTTGTTATCAGTGTTGTTGTATCTAACTGTAGATTGTGTCAGCATCTTCTAAGCTGACTATTAAATACCAAACATGAATTTATCAGTTGATCATGAACACGATAATATTCCTCAGAGAACTCTATATCAAATGAATGATTAGTTGCTTTAACTGTAACACATCAGTCCTGCAGTGTGGGAGTTTATGCCTCATCAGTCCACTAGGGTGCAGCAAAGTTCAAGAAATGAACAGACATGAGGTCTGAGTTTTTTAAATTCAAAATGTGTAAATACATATAGCATAATGTTTTACATTTTCAATGAAAATAGATCATAGGATGTAATACAATGGAAGATAATGCACCAAATGCAAATGGTGTACATCAGATTCAGATCCACGGTCTGCTGTGCATAACCAGAACACCCAGGATGACTTTTTACAATAGATTGTTTTCTACTTCTACAGTCCTTCCACACAATGACTAATGCTGTTTGAATTCTGCAATATGTGGTATATACATTGTATGGGTTAATGTATAGACAGGTGACCACTGCTGCACACAGATTCAGTAGTTATCCATCACCGATATGGATCAATAGACGAATCCTCAAATAAAACATAAAACCAACAGAATTCCCTCTGCGCCAGCTACGATCAATGTACCGTCATTCAACTCACAACTGCTCAGGTTTAACCTCCGCTTCACACTGCTTTGTTGATTTCTGACCAAAGGCCAGGCGAGGTGAGTGGCCCGAGTGTCTTTGTCTTGTCAGTCAGGAGGAAAACAAACAGGTGGGAGCTGGCAGAGGACCCTGCTGAGTGGCTGAATGTAGAGGAACAGCCGAGGGACATGAACAGCCCACAGTGTGCAGAGCAAAGATCAGCCTTACAGTATCTAATGACAGGACTGTGGAAAGTAAAATCCAAGTCGAGTCAAGCAACTGCACTGATTGTTGGGTAAAATCAGATTAAATCTGACGACAGATTAGATTACATGTGTTGTCACATAGACCCGGCACTGCACACCATCATTTCTCTGGAAGCGTGTTGTCAACATGGAGATAACTCATGCGGTGTGCGTCCTGAAAACTCTCTCCATGGGTGATACAGAAGTCGTGTTTACTGCCTATAAAATCTGATCTTCTCTGATAAATCTGGTGTGATGGTGAAATCAGTTGAAACAGTGTGTTTGAACAGCTGCAGCATGTGGAAGCAGATGGTGCTCGTACAATGATGCTGCGACAAACACTTTTTACAGACACTTCTTACAACTCAATGTTGAGTTTATAAGGTGGCGCAAATGATTTAGAACTAGCTGTAACTGATTTTGAGTTTGTGGATATGGCAATTACTAGTTTGACGTTGATGTCAGTCAAACAGCAGAGATTGTGTTCACAAACAACTGCTGTTCACATTCGCTAGAGAGGCCAAACATGTGGGGTGCCTCTTCGATGTGGACCAGTAGACGTGTGAGCACTCACTTGACAAGGAATGCGGTCACATGCGGCTCCGAACACCTCTGAATGTGGTCCAAGTGATCGGAGCCCAGATGTGTCCTCAGTGCTCCTGAAATAAAAATAGCAGTGAAAGGAGCCGCAAGGTGTTTGAACAAAAGCTCGATACAAGCTTGTCCTGTTTGAAATCTCCAGAGAGAGAAGTTCTGCATCAAATCAACTTTAATGATGCAATGAGATATTTTTAATAAGGAGCCACAGTTTTATATCAAAGGTTACACTGTAAACAATGACATCACATTACACTTTATCTTAAAAGTAAATACATTTAATAATTTATGATATTCCTCTGCTACATTTCAGAGGGAAATGCTCTTTTACTCTACACTACATTTGATATAATGTTGATATTAATGGATCAACAGTTATAATGCAGTGATATAATAGGTTATAGTACTTTTGGTTATATCAGAATCAGAACCAGAGTTCCTTTATTAGTCCTGCACAACGGGGAAATTTGTGTGTCACAGCATCCAAGGGACAGTTCAGTTTCACAATAAACAATAATGATCATAACAAACGAACAAAAATAATAAAAAGGTAAGAAATAGAAGAATAGACTCGTATATACATACTATGTGCTAATATAAACAGTAAGTAAACATTTTTGAATGCTTAGCTTTTATTTGTAACAGTTTTTCTACACTGTGGTACTGCTGCTTTTACCTGTTTAAATAAAAGGTGTGATCAGGTCTCCTTCCTCCATGAAGTGATTACAATTCATCCCGAGGCAAACATGACTGTCTGAGCCACATCTCGAAGCAGTCGCTCAACAGTTGTTGAGACGTCTCGCTCAAAACCCCAAACAATAACCTCATGGTGGCGCCAGAGGAGAAGCCAGAGGGCTAGTCCTGTCTGTGTCCTGGTGGAAACAAGCAGCCGCAACAATCAGTGACAAACTAACGCCATAGAAGAGGGAACAGAAAGGAAATTTTCATCGCATTTTGAAAAATGTCAACTTAAAGACAACCCACGAGTAGTTCCCAGCCGAGTTCTCAACCTGGGGCGCGTGAGCCAACACGGGACAAGATAAATCTGCAAAGTCAACAGATAAAGAAATAATATATGAATGAAGGGTGTTCTACAGAGAGCTGCTGCTGGTTTCCAAGTCAATTAAGTTTGTTATAAAACTAATCATATATAAACTGTGAAGTGTGAATACATGATTATGAAGACTACACATCCAACAATCGTGTTAGTGATGTTGTCTCATTGATCGGTCACCATAACCCGTAACCTAAACCTCGTACAGCTGGTCCTGTGTATTATTACCCATCCACATAAGTGCAGTTGTCAATATGGTCAGTTTTTATTGTGATTTTCATCTTTTTCAGATAGATAGATAGATGTAGTTCACTGAGTGCTGTAGTCAGTATGTACAGTATAGAGCGTGTGTAGGTGTGTGTGTGTGTGTGTGTGTGTGTGTGTGTGTGTGTGTGTGTGTGTGTGTGTGTGTGTGTGTGTGTGTGGCCAAATATTTCCAACTGGCTGAAAGAGAAAGACAACTCCACGCCAACAGACGTCCATCGTTTAAAACTATGTACGGACACACTGCTCACACACAACTAACACATGTTTACATCGTCACATCCATCACTGTACAAAAAAAAAAACTGTTGTTATTGGCTGATTTCAAGTGGAAATTGTTAAGATATGTTTATTTTTGTGTTGGGCAAAAAACAGAGGAGGGATCGGAGAAAAGCTCCTAAAGTGAGCACTGTTATGTGAAAAGTGGTTGAAACCAGATGATATCTGATTGTTAAACTACACTGATTTTACAAACAAGAAAAGGTGGATTTCAAGGGAGGAGAAACCAGCTCACTCAGATGTCCAACATGATGCTCAGGATCTTTCCAGGTGACCAATTGTACATTTAATTAGATTTTATTTTAATGCTAACAAAACAGCTTTGCTACAGTGAGATACAACAGTTCCTGGTTCAGTGGATCCTTCCACCCTTCTAGCTTCAAACAGTGTTCTGGGGACTTGCTTTTCCTCAGGGTACAGCTTGTTCATCAAGTTATGGAAAAAAAGACTGACTTACTCAAATGAATGTCAATGATTCAATATTAGTATTGAAATGTTGTTCAATGCAGATTTAAGAAGAGGTTTCTTATTTTCAAAGTGTTCTTATGGTTTTAGAAGACTGGTCTTTGTCTCTGTGTGTTGGTGTTGCAGCGTCTCAGAGGCTGTTTGTCACCAGCGGCCTCCACCTCACAGAGAGCTGTGATCGAGGCCTCCACCTCACAGAGAGCTGTGGAGGACGACAGTCCTGGTCCCGTCACAGTCAGATGTGATGGAGCTGCCGCACACACAGACTCCAGTGACCGTGCCTGTGTGTGACATGTGTCACCTGTCACGGTTGTATGATGTAAGCTCTTCCTCCTGGCTCGATGTTCCAGGAACAGCAGCCTCATCGCTGGCCTCCTCTGCTGCACCGACTCAAGCGCAGACAGAATCCGGCCAGCCACAGGAGGTGGAGCGTCTCCCAGTGATGGAGCAGCTTGAGCCTTCAGCAGCTGCCCTCCTCTCCACCCGCGCACATCCTCACGGTGGACTTCTGTGATTTTATGCAAACAAAACAATCACTTAATAGTCAAAGAAGCCTATAGTATGGAGAAGTTAAAACAAGAAGGCAGAGCACAAAATGCAAAACACAACAATGTCAGTATGAATAAATACAAGTCAAACACACTGGGACAGACTCATCACTTTACACCAAATACGACAGAAGTCAATGTGTAGCATTTGGTGAAATTAACAGAAAACCCAAATACTTGGGAATTTGTCACAGGTGGCATTTAACACAGTCTATAAAGTTTCTCCTCACTCAACAACTCACAAAATGGAGTGATTTTTAAAGGAGCCTGTGATCGACTGGGGAACAGAGAGGGTTTCTTCCATGTCAGCGAGCGCAGCCTTCCCTCGTCTGCATCTCTATCACACCTCCTGCTGTAATACAGGACGACACCCGCCGCCTCCTCCCTTGGTGTTATCTGGGTTTGAGATGTGAGAGTCTGCCAGACTGTAGATAAAACACCATAATAATGTGTTTAGTCTGCAGGCAGCCAACCACAGGGGAATTTTATAGTGATCCGCAGGTTGTCGTTATAGCCTATATACATCAGTCACTGATAACTTTAAAGGCCTCAGTTTGATGGGTGGTCTATCCGGCAACCCTTTCGGTCCATTTATACACATTTCAGCTGTGATAGGAACAGCATGCAATGTTGGTCAGTCCTACTGCTTTGGTCCAGATTGGAATATCACAACAACTACTGAATGCTTTGCGATGGAACACTCCTGGCTCCCCAATGGATGAATACTACTGACTTTGACGATCCAGACTTTTTTCATCGTGAGCTCGACATTTGTTGGTTTCGAGTAAAATCTGTTAGCAGGTAAACATACTTCCTGAACGTCATGCATGGCAACTTAACATGCTAGCATGCTAACATTAGCATTTCGCTCTAAGTACCACTGTGCCTAATGGTGTGTTCCATTTGAATTTGGAATTTCTGAGTTTTCCAGTCAGCACTTTCAACCAGAACACCCTCGAAAGTTGAATTTCTGACTCAGAAAGTCGGCCGCACCAACCTCAACCTAGCTAACAATCCTTAACCTGGCTAGGAATGGTATTCCAATTTGAATGCAGTCAACTCGGGTTCAAAATAATTCCCAGTTCCAACTTCCAACTTTTGAAAAAGTTGGAATGCATCATAAGTACAGCCTCACAAAGCCACTACATAGATTTTAAATTGTACTAGGCACTGAACCTAAAGATGGCATTTGTTCAGTTCAATAAAAATTGCTTGCCTGCCTCATAGCCCAACACAGTTTCTTACTTCTGGGTTTACTTCTTTGTTAACATGCTGACCCCGCCTGTTACTTCCTTTTCTGCCATCGGGCTTTACATTTAAAGTCAGCAAGGGTTTTAAAGTCGTCCTTTCTCGGCTCAAGGAGAGTTGTATGAATATAAAACAAATAAGGATAAAAAAAACTAATCTTAATAGAAGTCATAAGTGATGTTGCTGTCTGTCAGCAGTTTAAAAGAGACATCTCTTTGGGGAAAAATCTTGTTTTTTTGCTCTAATACTGTTAGTTATCACCAGGTAGAGTTAGAAGCAAAGACTGAGCAGCGTGCTAGTATCCAGGTATAATGAATACATAAATGAGCCACCAGCATGGCTATAGACAAAGTGTGGTTTGTTGATAGCAGAAGGAAAAGTGTTAATGATACACAGTTCTGTTGAAGCTAACAAGCCTAGTTGTCTTGTTTCAAACTGTAAGCTGTTAAAGTATATCATCTTGTGGCCACAAGAATATGGGGCAGTTAGTAGAGCTTTGACCTTTGACCTCTTTATTGCTTAAATTATGATCCATATTTGTTGCGCTTGCACTAATTCAAACTTCTCTTGATTCCTAAAATGTTGATGTAAATTCATTTTACCACCTCGGCAGAGGATGACAATGTGTTAATATGTGCAGTTAAGGAGCAGATTGTCTCCTGAAGGGCAGCAGGACAGCAGTGCATTGTGGTTCTCTGAAACATTGTTATGACAAACTGGTGTTGCTGTAGCCCCATAACTTAGCATCTGTCACCGGGAGAGCCAAGGTGACACCCATCCATCAACATCTCATACTAGAGATGGCAGCAAGCCCAGGCTCACACACACAAACACAGACCTTGACTGCTGAGCCATATTGTCTCTGCCCTTAATCACGGTCAAACTAATGAGCAACACGAGACAATAAAAGGAGTTCATCTAGCAGGGCTACATGTAGCTTAAAGGTTGAAGTCTTTCGAAATCAATCTATTAAAGTTGCTTAAAACATTTATGGCAGTCGAAGAGCTGACAGCTTTATTGAGCCCTGTAATTTTAATCAACTGACACATCATCCAGGCATGATGGGAACATTTAGATGTTATGGCAACATGATGGGATTGAGAGCAAAGGTATGTGGTGGGATACAGAGCTGCGTACTACCTGTAGACTCTTGTAGGAGCAGTAACTCAAAAGGTCCATGACAAATCTTATTGTCCTCACATGGGATAAGATGCACGGATGCAGACATTAAACTAACTTTAAACACACTCTTTTATGTGGAGCACACAGTTAAGTGCTGCCTCTGCCCTGTGAGAGTCCAACCTGTTACCAAAAGCGACTGAAAGCGATTTGCTCAGTGGAGGCCCCACACACAATACAAACACTCTTGTGTTTTGGGACTCTGTAACAAACATGCTTGGCAGCCTTTTTGGGCACCAATCCATGGCTTAATTAAAAGGTAACAAGCTCAGTGCCACTTTCAAGCTTGTCACCCATTTTTTCTTTTTTTGCTGAGATGCTGACTAAAATAAAGAATAGGCAAGTGTGTCAAATGCTCTTTCACAAGTGCCAACAATTCCCAAGCTGCAGGTTTAGATAAAGCAACACCACAAGTAACACTTCAGACTAACAAGTTGTTTTCTTCCACAAAAACACAAAGAACTCCCATCAGTGGTCTCTCTGCAGTTATTCCACACCTTACTGCCACTATTAGCAGCTCACTTAAAGGTCCAGTGTGTATTATTCAGGGAGATTTAGATTTAGGGGCAGAAATGTATTGAAATCATATTGTTATTACCATTAATAAACTGAGAATCGTTGTGTTTCCGTTACTTTTGAATGAGCCTTTCATATCTCCAGAGGGAGCAGGTCCTCCTCCACAGAGTTGACCATGTTGCACCACCATGCTTCTATAGTAAGTTAATAAGCCAAACTCTGGCTCCAGAGAGGGCCTTCCCTTTTTAATCTTTATTTTGCATTTGTAGTGGATACCAGTGAGACAAAGACTGTTCTGCTGGTTTCAGTCTGCAACGTCGCAGCTAGATGGCACTGAATCCTGAATCCTACACACTGGACCTTTAATAACATTGTCTTTCTTGGATATTTTGTGCATAGTGACACATGCATTCCTCTTGATGGTTATGATGATAATAATTACATTAGGTGATGAACACACATCATCAATTGCACTACTTGGTACTAAACAAACCCTCTCAAAGGCTCATACAATTATCAGTGACCCAACACATTCATGACTCCTCTGTGCTAATGCCATCAGGACTGCTCGTCAGATTGCCAATGACAAAAACAGAAAGAAGTTGGCCTTCCCTCCAGGAGCTGTAACTGTTAACTTGCTAGTGTTTAGCAAGTACAATTGTTTACCATCGTGGCTTTGCACGTTAGCATGCTAACATTTGCTAAGCATGGCTAAACACAAAGTACAGCTAAAGATGAGGGGAATGTCATCAGTTTTGCAGTTGTTTGATCACAACCCAACCTTTCTGTAAAATGACATTTTGATGTGATGAAGTCTGTCCCCTGGGGAGCATGAATATCTGAACATGATCTAATGGTAATTCATCCAATAGCAGTTGAGATATTTCAGTTTGGACAAAAGCATTCAACCAACTGACATTGTTGTCAAAAATGCACTGCAAAAATAGTATCTTAGGTCCAGATGTATTACGTTAGATCCTGATTTTTACTACATTTCACCAAAATGAGGAGTAACACTTTGGGATCTGGAACCATCTTCCACTTGTAACTATAGAACTACAGTTTGATTAAAAACACATAGAGAAGCTTTATATGTCACATTTTAGAGATTAACAACAGGGTGAAGAGGTCTTCCCATTCACACACTCCCTGACTCTCCTGTCTGTCTGCATCTGGAGTAAGACAACTGCAGGCAGATGTAGGTGAGATTAATACAGATCTCCCAGCACCACCTTTCAGTCTGGGCACTTCTCAGACAAGTGTTACCCTTCCTGGGGAAATGTAATCCTCCCCACTGTCCAGGGCCAGAACTAAGTGAGGGTTAATGCTTTCTGCACATTGACAGAGGAGGACAGGAGGAGGTGAGGAAGGAAGGTGGGGAAAGATCGGGAGGAGGACCTGGAGGAAGAGATGTAGAAAGAGGTAATGCAAGAGAAGGTGGTAGACGTGCTGTAAGACAGAAGGATGATGCAGGATGACTGGACATTAGAAAGAGTAAGAGCAGGAAATGAGAAAGAATGAGGAGGAGGATGAAGAAGGACATTCATGTCTGACCTCCTGCGGTGTGTGTATCTCAGCAGCAGCAGTTGGTCCGGACCGAAAACGATGGGAAATCTGCAAGGAGACTGGGGGAAGTACCACAGCCCCTGACCCTGTCAGAGAGAAACCCCTCGCAGCAGGAGGCTGACAGAAAGGAAAAGGGAGTGTGGGACAAGAGTGAATTCAAGCCAGACAGAAGACTGGAAAGACGCCTTTCTGAGTTAGGGAGGTTGTAGTTCATAAACGGAGAACCTACAGTAAATTTCACAATGAAGACAAGAGAAGCAAAAGAAGCCCTGAGACGTGGAGGGGGAACTGAATTCTAAAGGCTTTGTTCAGTGATGAATTAAGAATATAGCAGAATGTAACAAACAGTACCATGTGTCGCAACACCATGCTTTGTGTGAGGATTATGTAATTGGCCAATTTTGCACAGAATAAATACGCCTTGTCTGTATTTCTCTTATACTCAGTTCAGGGCTCACTGCTGTGTCAAAAAAGGCTTTTGGTAGCTTTAATCTGCAAACATGCACATAACTGTATTTACAAAAAAATCTTCATCTAGGAATACAGCCTCTTCTTAATTGTCATTTTATAGTTGCTGTCAGTTAAGAGCTGCTCTGTCTGCTCTTCTGGTAAACGTGTGGTGAGCAGGATCCTCCTGTTTGCTGTTATGTCTGGCTGTTACCGTGTTGATGTGGTGACGTAGAGAGATGGACAGGAAGTTAGCTAAAATGAGTAACTCACTTGTGTTGCTTGTAGTGGGGAACACCACACTCTACAGCTCTCCTCACCTCCACAGAGCATTTGAGCATCTTTCAGCTGATTGGTTAAGTATTACTGCCCCCTCTGATTGAATGCTAATTGTAATCTTTGCATGTTGGATGTGTGAAAAAAAACTGCATGCTAACACATTTTCCATGTCACTTTAAAATAGTAATAATCTGTCAGTATTGTGTTTCACATGTTGAACTGTCGGTAAAAACCAAAACTCACATATATGTAGTACACAACACATGTTCAAAAGCAGACGCACTATGTCGGTTTTGTGCAGAGGGGACCTTTGCCCTTTTCTTTTTAGTTCACTCTTAACATAGAACCTACATATTCAATGCAACCTACATACAAACCTATAGAGCAGCTGTTGCTGTGGTAAACAGCTGATCCTCCTCCTTTCCAGAGGTGAAATATCTGCGCTTGCCCTCTGACCTGTGTGGTCAAACACACATACAGTATGCCTCCAGAGGACCAGAGGGAGCAAGCAACATGGCAGCATCAGGTCAAAGGCCGAACCTTGTACTCAGAAACACAAGCAATTCAGTGTTATTAAAGCAGTTATTCACTGTTCTTATCTTTTCCCCCACAAACATGAAGAAATGTACTGTACATTGACATGGACATAATTCCATAATAAGTGTCTGTGCTAGATGAGTTGTTATAAAGTGTTGCAGCAGAGTCCGAGCAGGAGTGCCCTGCAGGCAGAGTCCAGTTCAGTGTGCACACAGTGTGCGAGGATCTGAAACAGGGGACCCTGTTCTCCCCTCTGCCCTGACCGCTCAGCAAGTCTACCCCATAAATCAGTCTCGCCCCGGGGCAGGAAGGCCCGTCTGCTGAGCTATCTGTCTTCTCCAACACCCACAAGGAGGGTGACGTGCCGCTTCAAACGGCGTCACATCTGCTCGTGTCATGTTGGTGCTTGACCAACACCATCAGCTGATCATAGCTCTTTACCTTCACTTCTCTTCTTATCCACATCATCTTTCTCTGTGCCTGTCAGCTCATCCATCTCTCTGGGCCTGACTGACTGGCTCAGTGTCTTCTTCTTCTTGATATATATTTCTGTTCAAGATAAGATGATAACACTTTCTCTTCTTTTTCTTTTGTATCCCTGTGGAGACACTGAGTCAGGCAGTGGCAATTGCAGCAGTGTGAAGAAAAGCAGAAAAGGGGTATACATGGCCAAGAAAGAGTACAGAAATCAGTCTGATACGGTGGCTCTACAACAGAAATACAGCAGCAGTGTCATTAATACCACTTTTCAGATGTTTTATATGGTTATATACACTCACATTCAAACATTTAATTGAACTATTGAGATGTAAGCACACAACACTGTCTTTTCTAAGAGAAAATACTGTATTATTCTCTCATACACTAACATCCCTACATCAAATGCATATTACACAGATGCTACGGCTCTGACCTTTGTATTTCTGTGACTTTTGCTGATCTCTGATTCAAGATGAACTCTCACTGTACTGGAATCGAGATGAGACCTCCATCCAGATGCCTGTAACATGAGATGTAAATGAACCTGTTTTCTGCTGCTGACCTGACATCTGACACCACCGATGAAGGCAGAGGAAACATCTAAGTGATCGATACCATAAAAATGTAACCGTCTCTTTGTTTTCATGGTGATCCTGCCAGCAGTATTAATGCAGGCCACAAGATGGGGATAGACAGCCATGTATTCCACAGACACAGACAAACTGCCTGTGGTGGTTTATAGCATGGAGGGGTGAAGGCTGCCTCATACAAAACATAAAAAAAACCAAATATTGATTAGTTTGATAACATAGACATAGATTCATTGCAAAATTAGAGACAAAAAATAATATTGAATATATGAATAAAAAAACGTGCATTGCTGAAATAAGGTCAGTGGTGATTCTAACAAAATGCAGTGGTTTATATGCCAATAAGCATCTTAGTAAACAGACAAAGCTCAAGTTAATCACTTTTAAATAATGACCTCAGCAGTGTATACAAAATGAAAATCACATTTTCTACAGAGCTGGCAAAGACCTAATGCACTGAGGCGTCTCCATCCAGCAGGAATCTCTCCTTTTCTCTGCTATAGACATTTCTTCTTCTTTCTTTGGTGAAGCAGAAAAGGTCGAGGACAGTTTTGTTCTATTCATATTTTATTTAGCTAAAAGTCTTAGAGAATATACTACAGTTCTTCATAAAAAAATCAGTCATGGTTTCTTTAATCATCTGATTAAATGTTTAATTCTTCTACAGCAATTTTCCTACACAATGAACTGATTCCTATGACAAATGGGTCAATATTGCATCATAGTGCAGAAATTAACATTTGGACACACACCGCTGAAAACACGACCTGATGGAAAGCCAGTTTGACCTGCAGAGAATGTCTGACCACAGCAGAATCACTGGTGATTCATTTGTCTATGAAGTTGATGATGTCCTCTCATAGAACCATCTCTGCCCGCGGTGTTCCACAGGGCTCTATCCTTGGCCTCCTACTAATGAGTTTGTTAAGTATCAGGAGGTTTTCACTTAAGTCTACCATTGTCAATTCTGGGGTTTATGAGCTTCTAATGTTATGCAGATGATAACTAAATTTAATATACATAACAATGGACAAGTAACTCTGGCAACAACACAGGATGACCAGTTATTTCCTTCATCTCAATCCCAAGAACAGAATGACAGTAGTCGAGACAAATCAAAGCAAACTTCTCTCACATTAATCACCGTGTTTCAGAACAAAAGTGAAACAGCAATTTCAATTTGAAATGAGAAATATCATTTTATAACTTTGAGAATGTCTGTAAATTGAGACTTTTTCTCGTCAGTAGCGCTGCAAAGCTAACTGGTTAACATGAATTACAAGTCATAGTCCCTTCAACTATAGTGATCCTGTTCTTTCTGGCTGCCTGTGGGTAAGTGTAAATGCACCACAATTAGTAAATCATACTGCTGCAAGGAGGTGACTGAGAGGAGTACACAGAACTATTTTTATTTGTTCAGGTTTAAACTACACGACTGGTTGTGTTCATGAGATGACAGCTGCCAGCAGGCTGCGAGGATCACAGCTTTTTAATTTGCCTTCAGATACTCTTTATTCAGAAGACACTGTTCACTTCCTAATCTGTTGTTTAATTAGTCAGAGACCCAATACTCCCAAGTGTGTGTGTGTGCGTTTTTTTGTCCATGCGTGGCCACTGTAGCCTGCATTGTAGACAGGCGAGTAGTGGATTATGGGTGATGACTCAGAATTAATTGCTCTGCTCTGTAAATGTTTGTCAGAGGCCCTTCTGCCCCGTCTCCTCTCGCATGCGAAACCCTATAGAAGACCATTTCCCATACAGCGAGTTAAGCTCCAATATCCTGACTTTCACATGGCTAAAGAGTTCCAGACCCGGGTAACAATAACACATCTAACAAACCTATGATTTGGTATAACTCTACATAGTAGTAGTTGGAAAGGCATGACTTAAAGTAAAAAAAAAAAAACTTTTTATACAACTCTCAAAATATACAAAATGTAAAAGTGACTGTATAGACTGTGTGTTAATCTGCCTATCTATGCACGTACGGTGTGCTGGACACGGCGTAACAAGGTGTCAGGGAATGTTAGCTGCTCCATCTGGCTGTTTAATGAAATTGCAACCACAAACAAACTCATCACCTGATATAGTGTTATGTTCGCCGGTGACATGAGCTAGTCCTCATCATAGAATCCTCCTAAAATCCAGCAAAAACAGCTGTTTGAAAATATGAACAAATAATTCTAATATCATCCACTCTTTCCCACAATAAATGTTGGTAATGCTGATTTTCACAAACCACGGATATATATTCAAACTTAACATTTCTTTGTGTTGTGAATTTTGTCTTTAAAGCAACTTTATGTAACTTTTTACCATAAAATAACAGCTTCAAAAGCTTTTTTTAACAAGGTGTCTTGTAACAGGCTGAATGGTGTGTCTGTCACAGCCACTCTGCTGCAGTGTAACTACAGTGAGAGGATAGAATCACACCGTTAAACACAGGTTCACTTCAAGATACAAGTTTCAACACATAACATTGATATATGTAATGAGTTGTGGATGTTTATCATTAGCACCTACATTACATCTGAACATTTGTTACTGGGAGTTTGTGTTTATGGCGTTCTGTTGCACTCAGTAACCAAGAAAAAAATCACACCAAATGCCAATTTCTACATAATGTTGCTTTCAGCTCAATTTATTATTTTATCTCGTGACAGCGCTTATATTCCAGTTAGGTTTGGGGACAAAAACCTTTCAGTTAGAATTAGGAATAGATCGTGTTTTGGCTCAAAATGTAATTTTTGGTCAGCACCAGGGCACGTGAGCTGAGCTGAGCGGAGCGAGCGGGGAGCGGAGCGTGCAAAATTTAGTCGGAGCGCAGAGTGGGTTTTACTCCAAAGGCCAGAGCGATGGTTCCGTTTCGCTCCAGTTCCGTTCCGATACCGCTCTCCACGAGTCTAGGGCATGCTCAAGTCCACACAGACTCACGTGTGCCTTCAAGGGTTATCCTACATCAGAGGTCATTCGTTGAGAGATGGAGTTTGTAAACTATTTCAAAAAGCAAGCAGACAGGTCATATAGGTGCAACGTCAGGAATTGCTCCCTCTTTTAAATTTGAGCGAGTGTGGAGCGATTTCACCGGAGCTGAATGAAATTTTAGGCGAGCGGAGAGCGGTCTTTGAGCGGAGCTGTCTGGTTTAACTTTGAGTGATGGAGCGAAGGAGCGAACACCCGCGTAAGTGGGGAGCGGAAATTCTCGCCGCTCAGCTCCGCTCACATGCTCTGGTCAGCACAAACACTGTTGGATATATTTTGACTTCCTGTTAAAAAACATCCTGTTATTGTTGCCTCAAGGCTGGAAATTGTCCTGAGGTCTCCATAAAAATGTCCAGCATGGTTTCACGTTCACAAATGTTAAAACGCAGTCTTGAACTGCAGTCGGCGGCTTTGCAGCCTCCTTAACATTAACTCCACCACCATCCACTCCTCCTCTCGATATGACAGCCAGGTTATGAACATGTAATACAAACGCAATATGACACATATTGTAGGAATATCAATATGGTACATACTCTATGAAATGTACAACTGAGACCGGATCAGTGGTATGCAGCAATGTAACCTGACAGGATTTTATTGTGAAGACTGGACTGATATCAGTCTGTCCGCCTAAGAGTAAGTAAAAGATGAAGAGCAGATGTCTTCAGAGATGATCGACTGCTGAAGATGTTGTCTGGCACATAAGGCTGATGTAGCATCACGTCTTATTCTTAGTCTTAGTCTTAATAATACAACTCCACAATGAAACCAAACTGATCTTTTTGTGTGATAAATGACTAATAAGCTCTTGCTCATGGGATGAGAAAATAAGCCACATTTGCATCTCTTGCTTGCTTGCTGAACGTTTTAAGTGCTTTAATTTGCTGGTCCTGTGCACCCTGAGAATCGTCTGCTGCTAATTGGTTCTTTAGTGTGTTTCAAAAGCGTAGCTGCTGTATGCATGCTCTAATAACAGCTTCATTATACACTGGTTCCTTGCAGTGCACTTTTGTTGGTTTACAAAGCGGTGTTTGCCAACAAGGGTGGCCTTGAGGCAGCAGGAATGCTATGAATAACTGATTAAAGAGCTGTTTTCATAGTCAGGTTCTACAGCTGCCGCTGCGCTGCCAATGCTGTGCAGCTATTGAATGGGGGAAAAAAAACCTAGAAAAATTACCATACCACACGCTGAAAAACAATTTATTCACTTCCCCCTCCTGCCAATTACGATTAATTTGATCTTATGAAGTGTTTACCTTTGCAGGTCACTCACACATCAGACATAATGATCCCATGTTCATAAGATGCTGATTCTCGCTCTCGCTGCACTGTGAACTGCATTCCTGCTGCAGCATGTGCAGACAATAAATACTGACCTCAACAGCTCAAATAGTGATTACTGGAGGAATCACTTTGAGAGAGTGTGTAATCCTCAGAACTTTCTACTCTCTGGGCATGACATGACCTGTAACTTCGACTTTAGTCATTAAGAAACCATCAGCACACAATCCAGTGCTTGTCCTTGGGGCTCGGGAAACAAACAGACACATTGTCACACAACCAGTGGTGACTAATATGAGAAAATAAACATAATCCATTGTCAGGAATCTATTCAAATCCTCAAATGAGCTCGACTTGAAGTCATAAACAAGGCTGATGAAGACCAGCTCAGATAATAACACCATGCACTACTCTTGGCTGTTGAGTTTTGTCTCTTCCATTTCATTGGTTTTGCTTTTCATTTAGTGCAACACTTGGATCAGATTTAATGTATTTCTTCCCATGTTTCCATGTAAGTCACATCACAGAAAGAGACGTATTGTGTTTTGCTCTTCGCACCTTTTTCGATTTGTAATCTGAGATGAGCGATGTCAGGAAGTGCTTTCCTTTTGTTGTGTATGGTCGTGTTTAAACGCCTCTTCTCCAGTCTGACAGCAGGTAATAGTCCCTGTGTGTTGTGGGTGTGTGCATGTGCGTGAAACATGTTTATGCAGACGCTGGGGGCGAGACGAGGGGATTTCTCTTATCAAAGGGGACAGCCGCAGAGCCTCAAAGTTAAATTGAGTGCTTTCCCAGATCATGTTTCTCATTCATGAAACAGCCTCAACATCAGACCTGGGCAGATAGTCTGTTTCATGGATGCTGCCTGGGAAGGATATTTAGAGCCGGCATGACATGTGAGGACAATGTCTTGTATAGATTTGAACAGAACATGATTTAAAATGTCAAAGTCATTATAACAACCACTGGTTTCCCTCAGTTTCTTACTGAATTAATGCTGCTTCTGGTTTGATGTTTGCATTCCTGCACAGAAATGAACTCTGTATGTGTTGCTTGTGTGTGTGCATGTCGGTGTGTGTGTGGTATGGTAGAGTAGATGTTGGGGACTGGAGAAATGCCTGTGTGTGTGTGTGTGTGTGTGTGTGTGTGTTTCTGTGCCTGAGATGATGAAAACTCCATGGTTGGATGCTTGGCGCTGCTGCGTGGGAGGATGTGAGCAGACGCTTGCCAGAGCACCCTCAATCCATGTAACCTCTCACTGCTGGCCCCTCCACCTTTTGCAGAACTTTGACACAGAATATCTGCTTATCTGATCTCGACGTTTGCAGGCCATAGACTTTGTGAGGGCTCGTTATTAGTGGAACACCTGGGGCAGAGGATACGAGTCTGGGCGTCAACACTCCCACTGAACAGATTGATTATTTAAATAAAACATGCTGTAAAACAGAGTGTAAACAGTCATTACCCCGAGCGACGACTGAGTCATAATTTTCACAGGGATTTGCAGAGATATTAGGTGGAAGTCTGGCATATTTAAAGTCGATCCCTGATTACAGTGAAAACTTATCTGTAAAACATTTGTAAAGTCTTTGCCTCACACACACACACACACACACACACACACACACACACACACACACATACACACACACACGCACACACCATCAAGACCCAGCATGCCTTGATGTGTACAGTAATTTAATAAGGCTTGCTGCAGGCGGCAGCTTAGTTAAAAGGAAGAGCGCTGATTTGAAAGCTAATGTCTCGTCCTGTTAGACGTAATGTATTAGTGAGCGTCGTGATGTTAAACTTGAAACCTGAGCTGAACACACAGGCTGCTTTGTGGGGGAGCCACAGGCCGAGCTCAGACTCTTCATTACCTAAAATTGAAGTCTGTGAAGGTAAAGATAAGAGAGGAGACTGCAGCAACATGAGTGGCATGTGGCGAACAAAAAGTGAGTGTTTGTGTACACTTCGTCATTCCTGCCCCCAAAAAATTTAAATTTTGCGTTTTTGCAAGCTGATACAAATATAACGCCAGGTAAACATGCCTCGCTGTTAGTAACTGAAAGGTCATGCCTTTGCTGAAAAGGTGGCACGTGACTGGACGAGCCATCTGTTTATCATCTTCTATCATCGACAGCAGGAGAGCGAGTCCTCGGAAACTCTCAATGAAGCAAGCTGAGAAAAGCAAAAACATCAATTGAGAAAATAACTGTTTTTGCTTTTCTTCAGTTATGATATGACAGATGCTATAGTGGCCTCTACATCACACTCATGGGGATCCGCTATTGTGGTTTTCAGACAAACACCTACACCATGCTGTAGCTGCCAGCAGTTCCTCTAGAGCAGGGGTCGGCAACCCGCGGCTCTAGAGCCGCATGCGGCTCTTTAGCGCCCCCCTGGTGGCTCCCTGGAGCCTCTTCAAAAATGTATGAAAATGGATGAGGGGATATATTTTTTGTTTTAATATGGTTTCTGTAGGAGGACAAACATTCTTAACGTTTTCCAATGCTGTAAAAATGTGCATAATAAATATTAAATTTTAACATGTCTGTCAACGAAGATTTGTGTCATAGCCTGCGACACACGTTTCAGCGCTGTTGTAAACAAACCGGCGGGTGTGTCAAGGGCCATGGATCCCAAAGGGAAAAAGAGAAAGATAGCTGATGAGAACAGAGGATTCAAGGAAGAATGGACCAAATCATTTGCTTTCATTGCCAATGCGGAAGGATTGCCTGCATGTTTGCTTTGTAATGAGAAGTTGTCCAACAACAAAAAGAGTAATTTGGAAAGACATTTCCAGGGAAGGCATGCTAAATTTGCAGCCGACTACCCAGTTGGGGGTGAGAGAAAACGTGCGATTGCAGTACTTCTGGAGAAATTAGAGGAGCGCAAAGGTAGATTTAAGAAGTGGATTGCATCTCCAAACTCCACTACTGCTGCAAGTTTTGTTGCAACCCGAGAGATAATAAAGCGTGGAAAACCGTTCAAGGATGGTGATTACATGAAGGATTCATTCATCAAAATATCAGAGCACCTATTTTCAGACTTCAAAAACAAAACCGAGATAATCCAGAAAATTAAAGACATGCCTCTCTCCGCAAAGACGGTGAAAGAAAGGGCCATTAAAATGGCAGGCAACATCACCAATCGGCAAATCAAGGACATTAATTCAGCTCCAGCGTACTCAATTGCCTGTGATGAGTCGTGTGATGTGATCGATATCGAACAGACAGGGCTGTTATGCAGGTATGTGAACTCTGATGGGCCGCAAGAAGAAATGATCGAATGAATACCACTGAAAGGCCAAACACGGATTTCTCTACTGTATGTCTATAATTTCATCAATGCAACAAAACATGATACATTAATATTGTAATGGAAATTAAACTTAAAGCACCAAATATCGTACAGCAGAGTAGTCACGTGGTGTGTCATTCTCTCCAGGATGCGCTGCAGGGAAAATAAACATTTACTCATGAATGCTCATTATGTATTTGTAGCCTACTTAGTCATTTTGATAGTAGGCTAATATAGCTAATATACACGTACAGCCTGTGTTGCCTTCATATAAGGCTTATATAAGGCTTTTAATATTTTGTGGCTCCAGACAGATTTGTTTTTTGTTTTTTTGGTCCAATATGGCTCTTTGAACATTTTGGGTTGCCGACCCCTGCTCTAGAGACACTGACTGGTCTGAACTACTGTGGTTTGGCCACAAGCACATTAACTTTCTGATTGTATTGTATTGTGGACAAGATTATCAGTAAATAGAGAGATTCAGATTCAGATTAATTCTTTATTGTCATCTGCAGAGGGAATTTGTTTTAATAGTCTGTACACATAGAGGACATCCAGAACAGGAGAAAAGAAAAAAACAACAGATAACAGTTCCATAGAGTGCTGAGGTTATTTAGAAGTCTTAAAGCTGAGGGCATGACTCCTCCCAAGGCAACTTTTTATACTGATTGGGTGTCTGTATCTCTGGTCAGAGGGATGGAGTGTGAAGCGTGGGTTGAGGAGATGGCAGAGGTTGCATGCTAATGCCAGATATTTTGTGATAGTTTTCAGGAGCTTGTTTTTGAAGAAATATATCGATTCATCTGAAAACTTTTTCAGTTTCCTTACAACCCTGTGTTTGCAGGCATTCCATTCAGGATACATAAAGCCCCAAATACCTTCCCCCTAACCCGTAATGAGACTCGGGTAAGTATAGTAGGTAGTCAAAGTAACTTTGTAACTGCTTGATTAGATCATTGCTTTAGAACACACAGTATTAAGTGAAAGCGGATAAGACAAGCATGTCATCTCTTCTCATATTAGGACTGCAGTGGTTGGACAGTACGAGGACAGAATAACCTGCGCAAAACAAATTATTTGATACAACAAAAGTGAAGGGGTACATTATAAACTTAACTTTCCACAATTTTCTGGGAAAAGGACTATTTTTAGCTGTTCAGATTAATGTTATTGATTAGAAATGAA
Organism: Sparus aurata; assembly: GCF_900880675.1. NCBI lineage: Eukaryota > Metazoa > Chordata > Actinopteri > Spariformes > Sparidae > Sparus > Sparus aurata. The sequence continues at coordinate 11,244,792 of NC_044190.1, forward strand.
TCCCTTTGAGATAAAACTATGGTCCATAAAATATGTAGTGAGAAAATGTCAAGATTCATAAAGACCTTTTCTTCAAAAGCACAGGTTTAATTAATAACTGTGATTAAGGGCTGCCATCATTAATGTTATTAATCACAGCTGTCCTGTGAAAATCAGCCAACTGCCTACTGGCATCAAAAATCCATCAAACTGATTAGGTAGAAAAGCAGGAGATGACATTTCCTACCACCTATAGTATTTCCTGTTATACAGCATTAAATAGAGGAAATATATAATGTTTTTCAAGGCTAATAGTCCGCAGTGGTGTGCATCCCTGGCATGTAAACAAGCGTCAGGCCTGGGATGATGTCACGTCTCGAGCTGTAAGAGTGTGTCGTTTCACCTCCGCTCTGCGATCTCAGAGAAAGAGAGGGATGGGGAGATTCAGCTGAGCAACAGAATGGCCACTCATTCAGTCCAATCAGGGCGGAAAATTGAGAGACAAGAGACCCCCTTCCCCTCTGGACTAACACTCAACACACTCACACACACACACACACACACACACACACACGCACGCACGCACGCACACACACGCACACACTTGCACATTGAGGATGACTGGCTTCCTGTGGTCCTGGCAGCAGTTGAAAGTGGTCGGCGGGATCAGACGAATTGAGTTAGTCCTCCATTGTAACCGATGACTAGAGGAGCCGTGTCACCACTCTGAAGCTGCCCGCCACTCCGCTGCAGGGTGGGAGGGGCTCGTCAAAGGATGAGCTCATGTGCGAGCGGTTGCTCTTGTTGTCATTATTTACTGTTGCTGGTGTCAGGTCCCACTGACATGCAGCTTGTTTGTGGGCAGGAGCACAGATTAGAAACCATGAAAAGTCTGCAAAGACACCAATGCATTGTTTTCAGAATATATTACTGTCACCGTACCTCATCCTTCACATGTCAGAGTCTCCTGCTGTTCTCAGATAAGAGATACATATTACTCTCACTTTGTCTGATCTTATACATCATGTTGAGTCACTGCAGGTTTTAGCTTTGACTAGTACGGAACTGGCCAGTATATCTGTGTGTGAGCTGAACAGTCATACAGTTAGTGTCTAATTTATGTCTCATCCAAATGAGTCAGTTAACTACTAAATTAAATGAAACTTTGTTTAAAGTAGCTATAATCACTTATTCTTATAAACACAATGAACCAAATGCCCACATATAAGGTGAAACGTGTCACTTGTCAGCCCAGTTACTTTCATCTGCATACAGAGAACAGGACTTTGCATGCAGGACATTCACTGATTCTTCCAAATATGTTCTGTGGGGAAAAAAAGGACATACAAATACAAGGCATGAAAAAATGTTGGTTGGTGTAGTATAAATAGAGAGGGGTGGGGTTGATGGAGCAATCAATGAAACGTCAAACTTTTACCCCATAGACCAGTCGAGTCCAGTGGAAACCAAGAGTCAGTGTTTTTTTATGGTAATAGTACAGTAATTATTATTTCCTAAACCCAACCAGGTAGTGACGTTGACCAAACCGAAGTGCCACAGTTATGTGATTATGTGATCTACCACAGTGACTAAGATCTCCTGACCATGGATGATAATGAAGATCACCTGACCTTGGACTATGGGAAGGACAGGCTTAACAACTGCATGAAGACATTGACTTACGGGTTTGAACTGCATGCAATTTGGAAAACGTTAAGTCATGTTATTGTGCACAGATTGATGAGACTGGATTTCACTCCTCGTGTTGTTGAACCCAGATAATTATTATTCAATAATTATAATCTATGCTCTCATCAGCATTGTTTCCATACACAGGCAGCTGTTTACAGCAAAATGCTCTGATAAAACAACAGATAGATAAAACAACAGGTAGATAAAACAACAGGTAGATAAAACAACAGGTAGATAAAACAACAGGTAGATAAAACAACAGATAGATAAAACAACAGATAGATAAAACAACAAATAGATAAAACAACAGATAGATAAAACAACAAATAGATAAAACAACAGATAGATAAAACAACAGGTAGATAAAACAACAGGTAGATAAAACAATAGATAGTTAAAACAACAGGTAGATATAACAACAGATAGATAAAACAACAAATAGATAAAACAACAACAAATAGATAAAACAACAGATAGATAAAACAACAGGTAGATAAAACAACAGGTAGATAAAACAATAGATAGTTAAAACAACAGGTAGATATAACAACAGATAGATAAAACAACAAATAGATAAAACAACAAATAGATAAAACAACAGATAGATAAAACAACAGGTAGATAAAACAACAGGTAGATAAAACAACAGATAGTTAAAACAACAGGTAGATATAACAACAGATAGATAAAACAACAAATAGATAAAACAGCAGATAGATAAAACAACAAATAGATAAAACAACAGATAGATAAAACAACAGGTAGATAAATCAACAGGTAGATAAAACAACAGGTAGATATAACAACAGGTAGATATAACAACAGGTAGATATAACAACAGATAGATAAAACAACAAATAGATAAAACAACAGATAGATAAAACAACAGATAGATAAAACAACAGGTAGATAAAACAACAGATAGATAAAACAACAGGTAGATAAAACAACAGATAGATAAAACAACAGATAGATAAAACAACAGGTAGATAAAACAACAGATAGATAAAACAACAGGTAGATAAAACAACAGATAGATAAAACAACAGATAGATAAAACAACAGGTAGATAAAACAACAGGTAGATATAACAACAGATAGATAAAACAACAGGTAGATAAAACATCAGATAGATAAAACAACAGGTAGATAAAACAACAGATAGATAAAACAACAGAAAGATAAAACAACAAATAGATAAAACAACAGATAGATAAAACAACAAATAGATAAAACAACAGATAGATAAAACAACAGGTAGATAAAACAACAGGTAGATATAACAACAGGTAGATATAACAACAGATAGATAAAACAACAAATAGATAAAACAACAGATAGATAAAACAACAGATAGATAAAACAACAGGTAGATAAAACAACAGATAGATAAAACAACAGGTAGATATAACAACAGATAGATAAAACAACAGATAGATAAAACAACAGGTAGATAAAACATCAGATAGATAAAACAACAGGTAGATAAAACAACAGATAGATAAAACAACAGAAAGATAAAACAACAAATAGATAAAACAACAGATAGATAAAACAACAAATAGATAAAACAACAGATAGATAAAACAACAGGTAGATAAAACAACAGGTAGATAAAACAATAGATAGTTAAAACAACAGGTAGATATAACAACAGATAGATAAAACAACAAATAGATAAAACAACAAATAGATAAAACAACAAATAGATAAAACAACAGATAGATAAAACAACAGGTAGATAAAACAACAGATAGTTAAAACAACAGGTAGATATAACAACAGATAGATAAAACAACAAATAGATAAAACAACAGATAGATAAAACAACAAATAGATAAAACAACAGATAGATAAAACAACAGGTAGATAAAACAACAGATAGATAAAACAACAGGTAGATAAAACAACAGATAGATAAAACAACAGATAGATAAAACAACAGGTAGATAAAACAACAGGTAGATATAACAACAGATAGATAAAACAACAGATAGATAAAACAACAGATAGATAAAACATCAGATAGATAAAACAACAGGTAGATAAAACATCAGATAGATAAAACAACAGGTAGATAAAACATCAGATAGATAAAACAACAGGTAGATAAAACAACAGGTAGATAAATCAACAGGTAGATAAAACAACAGGTAGATATAACAACAGGTAGATATAACAACAGGTAGATATAACAACAGATAGATAAAACAACAAATAGATAAAACAACAGATAGATAAAACAACAAATAGATAAAACAACAGATAGATAAAACAACAAATAGATAAAACAACAGGTAGATAAATCAACAGGTAGATAAATCAACAGGTAGATAAAACAACAGGTAGATATAACAACAGGTAGATATAACAACAGGTAGATATAACAACAGATAGATAAAACAACAAATAGATAAAACAACAGATAGATAAAACAACAAATAGATAAAACAACAGATAGATAAAACAACAGATAGATAAAACAACAGATAGATAAAACAACAGGTAGATAAAACAACAGATAGATAAAACAACAGGTAGATAAAACAACAGATAGATAAAACAACAAATAGATAAAACAACAGATAGATAAAACAACAGGTAGATAAAACAACAGGTAGATATAACAACAGATAGATAAAACAACAGATAGATAAAACAACAGGTAGATAAAACATCAGATAGATAAAACAACAGGTAGATAAAACAACAGATAGATAAAACAACAGAAAGATAAAACAACAAATAGATAAAACAACAGATAGATAAAACAACAAATAGATAAAACAACAGGTAGATAAAACAACAGGTAGATAAAACAACAGGTAGATAAAACAATAGATAGTTAAAACAACAGGTAGATATAACAACAGATAGATAAAACAACAAATAGATAAAACAACAAATAGATAAAACAACAAATAGATAAAACAACAGATAGATAAAACAACAGGTAGATAAAACAACAGGTAGATAAAACAATAGATAGTTAAAACAACAGGTAGATATAACAACAGATAGATAAAACAACAAATAGATAAAACAACAAATAGATAAAACAACAGATAGATAAAACAACAGGTAGATAAAACAACAGGTAGATAAAACAACAGATAGTTAAAACAACAGGTAGATATAACAACAGATAGATAAAACAACAAATAGATAAAACAACAGATAGATAAAACAACAAATAGATAAAACAACAGATAGATAAAACAACAGGTAGATAAAACAACAGATAGATAAAACAACAGGTAGATAAAACAACAGATAGATAAAACAACAGATAGATAAAACAACAGGTAGATAAAACAACAGGTAGATATAACAACAGATAGATAAAACAACAGATAGATAAAACAACAGGTAGATAAAACATCAGATAGATAAAACAACAGGTAGATAAAACAACAGGTAGATATAACAACAGATAGATAAAACAACAGATAGATAAAACAACAGGTAGATAAAACATCAGATAGATAAAACAACAGAAAGACCATAGCTGGTTAACATGGCAGAACATCATAGTTAGAATGGTTACTGGTCCTCATAAGGGGGTCCTAGTTTATATCTTCAATGTGTAGCCCCATTTTGCTGACACATTCACCATTCATAACTTTGAAAAGTGAGACAATGTACATGTTCAAAAACTCTATTATTATAGGCTGTCTTCACATTACGTTGGACAAAAGGAACTGCTTTTCAATTTGTTTTCAGTTGCAGCGATTGTTACATTACTAATGTCATCTTAGGACAGAGAGCACAATTTGTGTCATATTAAAATTGTCGTAAATGTCTTCAAAGCAGTAATTGGTCTTTGTGAGCTGTTTGCGTACCATGTTTGCAAAACAATACGACTTCTGGACAACCAATCCTTGACACAAAACCAGCCATATAGTACATGTCAACTGTGAAAGCAGCCTATTATGACCCATTATGCCTTTTCTTGTTGGGTGGCGACACCTAGTGGCCATTGTAATTATTATGGCAGTAAAGGAGGAAATCCAGTGAAGTAGTATAAAGAGGGAGAAAGACGGAATAGAGAGGAGGTCAGGGATGAACGGTCGGGTAAACAAACACAGGCCGTGTGACCGCTCTTTGTGTCCAGACGGGGAGAAACAGGGGAAGTTTCTGTATCACAAGGACAGTAATATTACTATAAACAATAATGATTGTAAAAAAATAAACAATATAATGAAAAGGTAAGAAGTAGAATAGACTCGTACATACATAATTTTGTACAATATGAACAGTGTAATTGTAAACAGTGGCAGTGTATTGTTGTGTATTGTATTGTGTACATAGTAAAGCTACATCCATACAAAATGTTGTACTCAGTTATGTATGTAATGTAGGTACATTCTTCACTAAAGTTACATAAGGAACCCAAACCACCTGACCTGATGTAGTTTAATTGCCACAACAGTAGTGAGCTTATGGTGAAGGTCTGATACTCCTGTCACTGGTCCGCTGCTGGTTTTGCTAACAGTCACTCCCAAAATCACATACATATGTATGTGATTTTGGGAGTGACTGGCATCAGCCTCTTCAGTCGTTTAGAGAAAGCAGAAGAGATAGTAGTGACCTCAGGCTACATCCTAGATGATTGTAGATAGTTCATATGGTGATGAAGAATATAAGATAACACTGATGTTATATTTGGAGCTTTGCCATTATAATCCTGCCTCTGGGCTCACAGCTCTTATTACAACAGAAATAATGAACCATTGTCACACTGATGGCTATATTACCTTCATTAGCCAGGCGAATGAAAGATTATGAAGAGAGAAGACCTCTGCTCTCTGTAGTTAACTTGGCTGTGGTGTGTATGAATGAGCCTCAGTTTTCTGTCTCTCTGATACTGACATTAAATCACTCTCAGCCCAGGAGACAAAACCTCCCACAAAGTAGTAAACCCTTAACTCCTCAACTCTCCTCTTCAACAATAACTCACTGAACATCCCCTGAATTCCCCTTAAATCTAAATTAAAACGTGTCAGATTTTATGTTCATGGACTTTGCATCAACATGGGTGACTGGCAAAGTGACGACTTGATGAAAAGGGGTCAGCATCTTGTTTTAAAACAGTCAGTTAATGTTTAAACTGAAAACAACAAGAAGAGTCTCTTGCTGCCTCGGCGCTGGTGTTAGACTGGGACTGAATTGGCCGAGGAGTCTTAATTGAGATCTCATCTGTTAAGCTGGCTGTTGCAGCTGCCTCTGCTCAGAGCATTACAGTGATTTACAGTCAAGAGAAAGATGCATTTTCTCACGTTCTAAAACTTTCTGAACTGTCAGATGTTCTCTCCAGCTGAGAGACACACTGAATCAATCCAATAGGAAACAATAACTCCCCTGAAAAACACTCAAATGTTATGTGTGGATTATAGACCGATTTTCGGCTGCAATAGATTCAGATGATTCAATAAAAACAATAAGTATATGTTTGCAATGTATTTGATCATTTTCCCTCTATGCCAAATAACTGAGGCCTGCATTACAGGCATGATCTGGTGAAGGGCAGGACAAATGTTGCACCTTTTCAGTGGCCGCAGCAGCGCTCCTCTGCTCAGTCTCAATGCTTTATACAGCAAGATGACTACTTTGGAAACTCTATAACCACAGCATTCATTTTATCCTCCATTTTCATTGCATTAGGTAATGTATGAGTGCTTTGCTTTGTGGTAATTTGTGCCAGCTTCAACCCCGTGGGGCTTTTCTTTTTCGTCAGGTACTGATCTCACTGCAATGGAAGAGGTGATCTAGTGTCGCTGTGAATGCAGCCTTCCATGGCGTTCACACTGAAAACAGCACTCAGTTAGAATAATGCAAGAAGCTGGATTTGTGTGCCTGACAGCAGTAGACTGTCAGACGAGTCCTCGCCCATTTAAAATACTGTTTTGTGTCGATAGCAATACTACATGTATTTGAACTTATATGCAATATGAGAGAAAGAGTGGAAAGCAGTATGCAGGCAAGCAGTAAACAGTACGAAGTAGCTTCACAGCACTTACATCCTCACCATGACCTTGTCGGTTCAAACACTGGCCCAATCCGACTGTGTTCTACACATTTGCATTCACACATGCAGCTCCTTTGTAATTTCCGAGTAGCAGTGAATATTTGATTTTGCATTGCATTTGAAACATGTTCAGTGTTTGTGCTGAATAACCCTTAGAACAGGTGTCACAATTTGAAGATGGCAACGGAGAAACGTGTTTTCAAATGTGTTTCATGTCTCAGCTGAGGTAGAATGTAAAGTTTTCATCAACAAGTGCAGATGTTGGGACCCATTCCAAACAGGTGCAGCTCATCCTCACCAGACAAACGATTGTATAGTATTAAACATAATTAGGTTATTGTTTGGAGGGGACCTCTAGTGACCATAGTGACTATAATGTAAAGGAGTCGACAGAATGATAAAAGTTTGGACAGTTAGGAAGATGGGGTTGGTTCTGTTCATTATTACAAGCCAACAAGGCTGTCTGACAGACGACGGGTGTTGAAGTCACACCACTGGATATTCTTAAAGACACCTGAAAACATTTTCAGCCATTTCAGTGGCGACTAAACCAGGGGCTTTTGTAATGAGCTGTGAGGACATTTACATCCAGTTTTATGGTGACAAAACTGGGTGATTTGCTTTGATATGTCCAGAGGTTCATGTGGTGACCAAAACCAGCTTTTTTTCACAGGAAGCCTGACCATCTCCATCTGTCGGCACGGTGGCCATAACAGGTATTTTAAACCAAACCATGATGCTTTCCTAACCCTAACCAAGTGGTTTTTGTGCATACACCTAAGTAGAGCATTAGCACGAATGACAAAAGAAAACCAGAAAAGTTGCAACTTAAAGAGTTTAAGATTTTCTGTGGTTTTGCAGAAACTTATTTGGCTAACATTTATTCTGGAGATTGGTGTGTAACTTCACAACGAAGCATGATCTTTTCCTAAACCCAACCAAGCACTTGTTGCCTAACCCTAACCAACACAACCATTTTACTACGTTTACCATGTCTGTCACTGATACTCTACAATGGTCACATGTTCAGGTGAAGGTATGAGAACGTGTTGAACAAACACATTAAGTGCCTCTTGCATGGTCCCCATCCTCCATTGGCACTGAGCAAGAATTAAAACTACGTGGAAATAGAGGTCCTTAATAACGACGTTGACAAATCACTTGCCTGTATTGTCTCTAGAATCCTTTTGGCAAACAAAGCCTGTTATTTCTTTGAAACGTTTTCATCCTGTCATCATTAATTTCCTCAGGAAGTCACGCCCCCTCAGAATCCACTGCCATCTTTTGAACCCCAGCAGTTTACACAAAGACTCTCTCTTTGGCAAATGGGCAAAGGCTTGTTCAGACAGTAGTTTATTGTGTGTTTTAAACACGAGGTGTTTTAGCAGGTAGCAAGTGATGTTCCTTATGGGAACATTGCCTGTTGAGGGGTGTGCTACTAACAGCTGTGTAAGAAGGTCATCACATGCAAGATGCTAAATCACTGCAAGATGCTATATGCAACCAACAATTAGAAAAAAGGTTAAACTAATTTCTTCCAAATGGCAAAATCAGCAAAGTAAACTCTCCAGTTGGAAAAATCCACACAGAGCCATAGTAGTGGTAGTAGTAATAGTGTGTGTAATCAGTGTACCGCTAGTGTTTGAAGTCTTTTTCATCGTCACCGCCAAGTTTCATCAGCGCACTGTCCTGCCACTGAAGCCTCCAATGTTTGTAGCGGCCTGCCAACTCTCTGATGTCATTCATATCGCGTGATGCCACTCATGGTAACTGATGCATCCGGAACAAAAAGGAGGAACAATGGGATCATGTGGCGCTCACGTGATCGATGTTTAGAGATAATCTTATTCGTATATATTGGAACACAGCATCCTATTGTCTCAGTGACACAAACACAAACTCCTCAGATTTATTGCCCGCAGGACTGAATCGACACACTGTCAGCAAAACGAAAGCGAGGAGGGAGAGGAAGAGGGGGTTTCCCTGCACCAGGGAGGTGAAGATGAAGAACACGTCTTGTCTGGTGCTGCTTTGTCTAGTTTTGATCCGTTGCTTGATTCATTACTAACCCTGGGGCTACATGCAGATCATGAAAAACACGTGTGTACTGCTTTTTCCCCTCCAGGAATCCATCTGCTAATAACATCGCAGCAATCTTATATGCACCTGCAGACACTACCTCAAATAAGTTAGTCTGTGTATTCTAGTATTGATTCAGTTGACTTCATCTCTGGCTGTGAGAGGAACTTTCTGTGCTTGCAAGGCACCTCTAGCAGTAGCTTTTGTTAACTCAGCAGGCTTGAGACCACATAGTGAATAGACTGCATGGTGCAGCAATATCCTGCCCTGTACTGTGTAGGTTGAGTAGGGTCGGGGACAATGAAGCTGGTGTGTATATATGTGTGTGTGTGTGTGTGTGTGTGTGTGTGTGTGTGTGTGTGTGTGTGTGTGTGTGTGTGTGAGAGGGTATAATCCCATTTGAAATGATCTCACCTCTCTTCAGGTCACTTCATCATTGAGGCCCTTCGCCTTTTGTCCTCTCCTCTCTCTCGCTGTATTTCCTTCTGTGTTTTCCTTTTCATTGAAAAAACAAATTGGCTTACCCACACACACACACACTTGTGACAATGCACACACACGCACGCACACACATGCACACCAGTGAGAAGAGATGAGATAGAAAAGTCAACATCGACGGCAATAATCCAGTGTCGTCCCCTTGGAGGACGGGGTGCCAGGGCGTTTGTCTTTGCCCATTGTCCAGCCGCAGAGGCCAGACACAGGGGAGGGTTTCCAGCTTCTGCCCCCAGACAATGAGGCCCTTGGAGGGGGCCAGGACTGACACAATACAACAAGGGCCCTGGTTCAGATAGAAGGGGTCAGAGGGGTCGTTTAACTTCACCTCAACGTGTCTGACTTTTGGTTTTGGCTGTCAGAAAGTGATCTCTCTTCAAGGACTTCAGTCTGAAGTTGTCTCAGGTGAAGCAAAGAGGCTTTAAAGATTAAAAACAAGTTGCCATCACAGATTTGGACAATTTTAGATCTCCACATGCCCCAAGATATCCCCTTGGTTAAACTGGTGCTTCCAAAGATGTAGCTACGATCGCCCTGCCAGCGAGACACCATTTAACATAAAATAAATGACCTCCCTGTGGTTCAAAGTTCTCTTATGCTCTCTGCCTCCCTCCAACTTTGTGGCGCATTTTACAAACAAGCAATACATATTTATAAATACATCAAAGGGCGGCCCTTCCACCCTCGGCCCGTCAGAAAAGCCACAAATTGAGATCCATGTGCAGAAGTCAGAGGATGAGATTATCCCTAGAAAGAGAGGATCTAAATACAGCCGGCCGACGTGCCTTCCCCCCGTCGCGCCCTGGTGAACCTGCTGGTTTTTCTGCTCCTGGTTGCTTGGTGTATTTTTACAAGAGATGTTTATCCCCAAATGCCAGTTGAGCTGTAATTTTGGGTCGTCCATCCGTCTCCGTGTCTGTCTGCTGTTCTCTTGGGGAGGAAAGAGGTTGTGGCTGCTGACCGCCAGCGCAGACCGAGGTCGAGCAGCTCGTACAGTCTCTCCTCTGACTGACACAGTAACACTCATGAAACATGCATCACCTCTGATGTGGTGAGGACGCTGCCTCTGCGTGCTGGCTCCTTAAAAGAGAAGAAGAACTGCCGGCTGGTACGGTTTCATTTGAATTTGTGCTTTGAAGGCTGCAATTCTGCAAATATCCAGCACAATAACCTCCAGCTGTCTACTTTCCTACGACACGTGGAGCATGAGTCATCTGAAGTCCAGCAGAACAATCTCCTATGATAACTACAGGGATTGCACTCCAGGCATGAGAATTTCCCAAAATAATATTAAGTAATAATATAGTATATTTGCAGTGACAACTGGAAAATAAAGGCTAATCAGTGCAAGACTCAAGTTACTTCCTTCTCACTGTTGTAAACTGGAAGCAGGCCTTCATACCTGCCAACACTCCTGATTTTAGAGAAGACCCCCTATTTTTAACCCTTTCTCCCGCTGTGCTCACTGTGTTGAGGGGAGACCATTTTCTCATACGCCTGAAAATCTCCCTTTCTTTCAAAGCCTAATGTTGGCAGGTATGGCCTCAGACATTTTAAAAGATGGTGCCATTTTCCAGGCGGCGTCATTTTGACTCAGTCTTTCCCGTGTTGAGGCAGCAGTTTGTGTGCTGTCGCGTGGCAGTAATTGTTTTCGGATTTTGAAAAAAAAAAGAGGGGAAAAATATACAATTCTTCTGACACAGAACGGACAGAAAAATGACGGACAGAACAAACATGGTAACTGCAATATCAGTTTTTAGTTTTCAGTATCAGCAGTCTTTCAGTCACATTTTTTTAACTGCTTATCCCATTTTAGGTCATGCGGTACACTGCAGGTACAGGTACATTCATTCACATTTATTGGCAACTTCAGAAATTCCAATGTCAATCCAGATGCCATTGGTTGGATCCAGTTGGGGTTCTTCTTTGTGGAGTTGCATGTTTCACTACATCTGCATGCGTCTCCTTCGGCTGCTCCACTTTCCTCCCAAGGTCCTTGTCAGCATTCTGAATATCTACAAATATTTGTATGTACAACTTCACAGGACTGTCACATGTGTTGTTGAACCCTGTTGAGACTCTGCAACAGATTACAGTTCACATGTGCAAAAGCAGATGTTCTCCATAGACTGTATAGAGAATGAATAAAAAACATTGCCTTTGTTTGTCCATGTAATATAATCTGACTTGAAAACTTTGTTAGAAGCTAGCATCAGGGTCTAAATCCCCAGTATATATAACAGACCATGACACATTTCATCAATAATGAACAACTCCTATAGCTCTAATCAGGTCTCTATTGAGCCAAGGAATCAGCAGCAATCCTATCAAACAGTGTGGTTTTTAAAAAAAAGCCACTCCAAGCAGCAATTAGCACATTTAGCAGCGCCATGACAGCACAGCTATGGACCTGCATTCTGTCACGTCGCCTAGGAGGAGAGCGGGCCTGACCTGGCCTGCAGCAGGAGTGTGGGCTATGGGGGCAAGGGGGACACCAGGGCTGACTATGGGAGATCCCAGACTACAGGTCCAATCCAATGGTCCTGCACTGATGGCAAGCCAACAGACAGTGGGCCATGTGTTGACTGAGATGGGGTTTGGGGTGGAGGCTGACGTGGAGGGGGAGGGCAGACAGGAGGGACAGTGGCAGGCGGTACATCCCAGACGGAGAGAGATGAGTGCTGCCAGTTGTCACGTTGTGTTTGTAGCACGGTGGAAAACACAGAACCGCAAGTCTGGGGCTCCAAGCTGGACCTCATTATCCAATCAGCTCTGAAGTGACTCACTAAGGCAGACTTTCTCTGCTGCGTTCACTGGGCTCTCTCTCACTCTCTGTTTGGAATTGCTGCACCTTCATCCTTTTTGTTTCTGTGTATATTCAATGTTGAACTTTGTGTTTGGTGTATGCTTCCAGACGGATGTGGCATATAGTATTAACTAAAATCCAAACTTTATTCAACCTGTAATTTGTGAGACGGACAATTTAGCCCATTTTTCTAGTTGACAACTATAGCTAAACAGCATTTAATCCAGCCTTGTCTGGCCAATTAAGATGAATAAACATGGTTTAAAGGTGTCATTGATAACATTAAAGTGAAACTCTCGGCAAAATGCAACCAAGGCTTCATTTGTGATTGAATATAAGTCAAACCTTCGGGTAAATGCATAATTATGACGAAAGAGGCACTTTTAAGATTTACCGTAGTTTCATTTTCGGGCAAGCTAATTTTGAACGGGAGTGCTCGGGGCAGAGATACGATGGCATCAAAATCTCTATTTTTAAAACATTAAGAAGGCTCGACACAACATGAAACTTTGCTCGTAGCATCACCAGGGTCTTGGGTTAACCCATATTCAATCACAAATAAAGCCTCGGTTGCATTTTAGCATTTCACTTTAAGCCACAATCAGCCAGCAATTCAGCCCCCTTCCACTAAATTCACATCAGAACACTGATGTTGTTCATTATCTGCCTGCTCAAGTTGTTGCCAATGTGTTGTACTAGCTAGTGTTGCTAGCACTAGCAAGCAAACCTTAATGTTGCGGATGGTAGCTAGCCAATGTTAACACTGCTAACACTAGCTATCTTATGTTAACATTGCTAACTCTAGCTAGTTAAAGTTAACATTGCTAATGCTTGCTACGTAACATTAGGACAGTGAAGGATCCAATTTAAGTTCTTGTAAGACCCGCCTTACTCTGTCTGTGACTGGTTGGCCTTATTTGTTATGTTCTCCATGCTTGGTTCAAACTGTGGACTCACACAGTAACTCTGATAATGTCTGTTTTCAGCGGTTAATAAGCTGTAGGTCAGTGGTGGCTCACAGTCTGCAACAATAGCTCCACCACTAGCCGCTTGTTCTACAAACCAACCATGAGAAAAACACTAGAACAACACATGAACACCAGACAGCCACTGAACATACAGTCAAGGAATAAGAAAGTGTCAGTTACGCTGACAGAGATTTTCCTGGCCCTTGTTGTGTGCTGGACAAGAGGGAAGGAGATCATTGGACCGGTCCGCACGGCTGAGTGCCTGTTCTTGGCTGTCCCTCTGTGTCCACCCCCCCTGGGTGACTTGGTAGTCCTCTGTACAACCAGAGAAAGGAATGGATCTCAGTGGGACACAATGCATTTACTGTTTAATCAGACTACAGAAGAGACAAGAATTGGCTTTCTAGTGTGCTATTTCCTAGCTGTACTGTCTGTTGAGTGGCTGTCTGGCTGGTTGTTGTGTAAATAATAAATGGAGTTTGTGTGAGTGTACATACATTTGACTACTGAAACAGATGAACGATTGCTACCTCTGTACCTTTAAGTGTTTGATGCTTCAGTGTCTAAGTAATATGAGATCAAATAAGAGCCAGGGAGGAAAGAGGAGTTAGTGATCCAACCTTTGTCTTCAATTTTAGACATAGTCTAAAGGCTTCGTTGGCCACCAGAAGCCTGCCAAACAAAGGAGACAAGCCAAAAAAAACCTGGTTTTCTGGTCCACACATAGAGTTGAAAACGGCTTTTCTGAATATCTTCACCCTGGCAGGAGTTTTCCAGAAGCTCAGTTTTCAGTGACCTGAAGGACCATTAACGTGTGTGCGGGAGGCCAAAAATGCATAGAAAAGGCTTTGTTTTAAGAAATACCCGTGTACATGTGAACAGGGACTGAGTCGTTTACTCCCACAGGACTTGGCTGTCCACTATTTTGTAGCTTGTATTTGACCGTGTGTGATTTACAGGATGTGTTTCTTGTTGAATCTGGCCACATTTAAAGTACCCTGTGAAGCGGTAAACAAACACAGTATAGTTTACAGTCTACATTTCTCACTAAATTAATACAAAATGCAGTGTGTCCTGAAGGGCTAACCAAATCGCTGTATACGTTTCCCACCTCATTCAACATTTGCAACCATTTAAAACCGACGTTGTTGACATTCTGCGTTGGTTCGTGGTCTTCTTCTGTGGTCTTACTTCAATTTAAAAATGTGGGGAACGTTGTAGCTAAATTTGAATATGTAAATACAAAATAATCAATGACATGACAATTAAGAAGTCCAGTAGCGACAATGCCACATCCATACTGGTACAAGAGCTATCTTCAGCCCTGTCCGCAACAAATGGCACTGTCAGGAACCTCAGAATTCAAAGTTGTTAAACAATTACAATCCTGCATTTTCTTAAAACACTAAATATGGAGGTTTAGTGTAAAACTGTCTCTGGACAGCTTAAGGTTAAAGTTGTTTGAGGGAAGAAGATGCAACAAATGTGAGCCAGATGACAATGACTACAAAGTACCACATAAAGTCAATAGAATGATTGGTTTAAAAATGATCACTCTTAATAGATATCTTCATGTCCCTCTGAGTTGAAATATCATCAGGCTTTAGAGGATAAACAACAGGCAACAATCTGTCTCTGGACACATCTGCTTTGTTTCCTCTGTGTTGTCCTTCGTGCACAAGACAAAAGACCCTTGAAGTGTGTAGATGGCTTTAAATTTATATTTCAAAGATCAGAGTTCAAACCAAAAATCTCACTTGAGGAGATTGCTATTCAGCCATAAAATACTCTGTCTGTAAATCTTTCCTGAGTACACAAGGAGAGATGGTGCAGAAGACACAGATATGGCTTCCTCCAGTCTCGTATATCTTCCACTCCCTTCTCTTCCTGAGCTTGACTAACTACTTAGTTGTTTTAACAGCCATATCTCAAATATAAATTCAAACTAATCAATATTAAGGAGCTTTATTATAGACGTTTTCTGACTCTGTGAGTCGTTGCCTTTTTCACCAAAGGGGGAGCAAGATGACTTCAGAACAAAGACTTGATATACAGTTGCCTCAGCTGAGAGACTCCGAGAACAAGAAAAAGAGTCTACAGCCTGCTTAGCAGCTCTATGAGGCTGTACAGTGCCAGCTGTGTATTTTACCATCAGCATGCTAATATGTTCACACTGAGGATACTGACATGCCATGTAAAATTAAACCAAAGTACCCAACATCAATGTGTTATAATACTGTTTACAGATCAGCGGACATCCAACAATCCATCTGTGATAGGTGCACCAACTGAGGTGAAACGCATCCAACTCTGGAAATGTGTCTGCTGCAGTAGACTCACTTGAAATGTAATTTGGTGTCAGGCCACAGAGATGGTCTATTAGGGCCCAATCCCCTGCCAATTCAGCACCATAGACCCTGGTATTTGTGGTGCAATGGGTTTTTGTTTTTGGGTCAAGAGGCTGTCGAACAATTGGGCTCTCGGTTCAGTGCAGCATTATTTGGGGTTTCGGAAAAATGGGCCATCAGAACAATGGCCATTCCCTGTTTGCAGGGGCATTCGATCAGAAAAATCTTATAAACAATGTATTTTGACGTTTAATTTGGGGAAATTATTGTTTCTTACAGCAGTAGAAACATATCAGCATGGCAATTCCTTGTTGTGCTGTCATAACACCTGTCCAATGTTATTCCAATAGTTACTGTTGTTTCAGCCTTGGTTTGTTTCTCCAAACTGTGAAATCCTGTCCGGGGCCTCTTTAGCTTGGTGGATGTTAGACTCTCCCCACCAGTCAGTGCTGTATTTTTCGTTTTCCATTCAGTATTAGTGAGCAGGAAGGGAACAACAATGATTGAAAATCAGGCGATGAACATTCTTTTTGAAAAGTAAAGAGGGAGTTATTCTCTCCCACAGAAACTGCTCCTGCCCTGCTGGAAAATGGTGGGTTTGGAGTCAGACCTTTACTTTCGAAAAATGATGTGTCACTATAGCTTTTTTTATACAGGGCAGCAAGTTGCCAATTTGCTGTCCTTTTTGTGGCTAGGTCTGCGGATTTAGACAGATGCCTAGGATGGTACACTTTTTTCCACCTCCATTGCTATGTAAATCTGAGCAGTTGATGTGCCAGCAATTGTGTGAGATGGGCGGAGGTGTCGATGATGTGCACTGTTGTGCGACCCACAGCCGGGGAGTTTTAAAACCAGGAAACAGCTGATCACAGCAGTCAGTCCATCACTTCATCCGCGGACGTCAAGATGAGCAACTGGACAGCCGCTGAGATCCAGGAGATGCTAGCGTCTCCTCGGTCACTGTCCTCGTTGTCCGCTTGTTGTTGTAGCGGCAAGCTACTAACGGTAAAAGCCCCCCACTAAGAACCCAGTTCTAAACTCCAGTGGGGTGCAATGTAAAGCTCTTATTTTGAAGACAAATTTGACCTGCTTCACTGTTCACGCCGAGCTACGTGCTTCACATCATGTCACATCTTTACACCTACCCCAGTGGCGGCCAAGTGGCAGCTTTTTGGAAAAGAGGGAATATTACACCTCCCTTTTATATAGACAAGGCAGCACATGGCAGCCTTTACCTTGCTGCAAATGTGCCGCCTTTTCTATCTAAAAGGGGCTTGTGTAACAGGCGTGATATGAATATAGATTTTTACACATTTATTCTAAAATGTATACACTCCAGTCAGTCAGCAGACACAGTTGAAACTTCTGTAGTGGCGTTATTTTAGATCACACTACCTTGCTCAGCATGACCTGCCCTACTCTGCGTCTGATTGGCTACTTCCTGCCTGTTCTAGGTAATGCGCATGTGCAACTCTCAACAAACAGTGTGTTTACATGGCACTCAAGAAAACCGAATTACTGTGTTAGTCCAACTATGATTGGATTTTTAAGATGCATGTATACACCTTAGTCTGTCTAAAATCGGACCGGATCAGATTTCTCATAGTCGAATTAAAACACCTAGATTATTCGATTGATAGTTGCATTACTCCTGCATGTATACGTTCCATCAGATCTGATTTTCGAGTTCTGCGCAGGCGCGAGATGTCTTTCCCGGGGCCGTGAGCCGGAAGGGGCTCGGCGGCGTCTTTCCTCCGAAATAACCGCAAGAAAGAGCGCCATTGTGCATCTAGTTTGTGTAATTATCATGTACACCATATATGTAATGTACAGAGATGTAGCTTTCGCTCTTCGTACGCCATCTTTCTCGAATGCCGAGGCAGTTTGTTGTTGCTGGTGATGTAAAGAGGTCAGCTGGAGGTGTCTCTGTTGCCACTAGTTGAAATGGGTACAGCGCCACCTAGTGTACCGGGGTATGACATACTCCGGACAATAATCCGATTTTCTCACCGGCATGTATACTCGGATAATTGCAGTTGTCTGACTGAGTAGCATAGTCGAACTATGGCTGTAATCTGACTAAGATGTGCTAAACGTACTGAGTGATTGAGTGTTCAAGACACAGTGTGAAAAGGAATAGTGCAGCAATGCACTATATGAAAAAGAAGTATTCATAGCTATTCTACTAAGACGCCCAAATAAAAGTATGAACTCTATATTATCTTAAAAATTTGGTCAGGTCTCCTTTTTGTGGATAACACCAGCTTGAAGTCAATGAAAACTCCACAGACGCCTACTGTTCATTTCAAAAATGTTCCAGATTGAAAGACTAATAACACACAGTTCTGACTCAAAAGTTCTATTTCATTTCCTCTTTGGTGGATATCATTGATGTTGTCTTAAGCAATGCTCAGGCATGTTGCAGTGTAACCTGAAGGCCTCTACTGTCAGCTGTCCCCAGTGCCTATCCCATTAACAGGAGAGGGAAAAAAAGGAAAGCAGTCAGCTCCAAAGTTCCTGAAAAGACCTTGATATGAATAGAACAGTGCTGACTGGGAGGTTTTGCCAAACATTAGCTCTTTTTATCACCTGTCACCTGACGCCTGCAACTCTTTGTCTGTGTAAAGCCATTAAGGAGACATCTGAGGCTGCCACGGCGCCGCGTGACACGAAACAAATGCCCTCTGTTATTCTCTACCTGCACTTCCTGGGGGAAATTAGATGTGATCATGCTGCTCCGCTTACAAGATATGTGCTCATGTAGATATGTGCTTTTCGTCTTACACACACACGCACACACACACAAACATTGATACAAATGCATACAAATACATACACACAGGTCTGATGGATAGGCAGAGTGGTTTGACTTTCCAATGTCAACTATCCTTTTCTTTGCAGGACAAACTCAGAGGTGCTTCACTGCAGCTGCTGCCTCTTCCACCAGGTCTGCCTCCTCCTCCTCCTCCTCCTCCTCCTCCTCCTCCTCGTCCTCCTCCAGCCCAGGCTTGCCCTCTTTTTTTAGGAGCATTAAGATATCAAAAGATTACCCCTATAGTCAGCATTGTGAATTTTTGGTCCAATAAGGGTTTATTAAGGGCTTTCTATTTTAATTGGAGCGCTGGTGAGGGGAGGGGTTGACAGCTGCTTGGATTTTCTTTCATTAGCATAGTTTATACCTTTCAGCCTCGCCGTCATCCTCTTCATCACTGACACAACACTTGGCCAAATACACTATTGAGTCATCTCTTGACAGAGGTCCGACCTCTGCCAGACGTCTGTTTGTTTGGATATCTCTGAGTGACCAAGTGCAGGCAAAACTCAAAATGAGCTGGTGTCTGAAAACTAGTGCCTGGATTTGTTGCAAGGAACAGATTTTTAGAATGAAATGTTTACAGATGAAAGGTATTTTGCCGGAAAAACAGTGAATCAGTCAGTGTTTTTGCGGCTGAGCAGAATTTCACAAACCTTTTCAATTCTGGTATACACTTAGCAGACTGTATACAGTATTAATGACAGCAGGGTGTAACTGGAGCACGGATTATGAGAAAGTATTTCTCAAACAACAGATGTGTTTTAATCCTGGGTGGTTGAGAGACATCTCTCTAAACACTTCCCGGCTCAAAGTCACCTTCTAAAGGTTGAAATGACACCATTCTAATACATTCGATGGCGCTTTACCAGCTGAGACGTTGAGTAATAAAGTGAACCTATAGGAGCGCAGTGTGCTGTAAACAAATAAGTTAATACACAATCCTGTCCAGCCATGTCTAAAGGAAAATGTGTTTATACCTGTTTTGATCGGCCACACTTGCATCCTCCTTGCTCCCCGGTCTCATTTCAAGGTCGTGTTGTCCTTTTACTATTTTGTACGTCTGTAACTCAAATCATCCTGATGAAAAAAGGTGAGAGCGCACACTCTCAGACTTAGTTGCACAAAATATGACAAAAGTGTTAAAACTTGAAAGAGAAAGTCTCACAAGAAAACTCATCATACACAGTACCCTCTGCATACTTATGATCCTCACAGTAAGTGTTAGTGAGGGCTGATAAGTCCATTGAGGATCGTTGGGTTATCGGCTATTTTATAAGCACTCATAAAAAAACTTGTTGACAGTTTAAAGACACTTAAGAACACGACTAAAAAAACCTTTTGACTTCTCTTTAATAGTTATTAACAGCATCACAAACATATTTATTGAGTTTAACTTACTTATCATGGCATTTGAAAACATTAAGTAAGATTCTTTAGTTACTTTATTACGATTAATACATACTTTGTTATGCATTTATCGGCGGTTATCCTTTATAATGTAATTAGCGAGAGTTAATTCTGATTTTTGCAGATACTGGATCTAAAGTTAGAATTTATGACTTATTCAAGTTAATACATCTTTTATCGTTCACTTATTATCAAGCTATGAACACTCAAAACAATTTTCTTCTTATGATCTTATTAATGTTGATAAGCATCTTATAACAGCTTATAAGGGTGTTATCATCTATTAACTAATGCTTGTTTCAATAAAAACTGTAAAAATAACGCGTTACCGTGCAGAGATACACCTGATACTGACACCAATTATCATTCAGTGGTAAAGTCTGAAATCAGTGGCAGGAATTGTGCCACATATGAGTTTGAGTCCTGCTCATCAAAAACATTGCTGTGTCTTTTAAAATCCACTCAAGTTGATACAAAGTTGTTGTCTTTTGTGCAACGTGAATAAAACAGTCAGTCTGTGTGCATCAGTACGATGCAGTAGACATTATCTGCTTTTTTACAGGTAAACTGTTTTTGCATCTCGTCAACAAGAAATGAATGTATCGTTGATGTAATGTATGTGCTAATTTGCTGTTAAAAGGAACTCAAACAAGACAAGTTGTGACAAAAAAAATGCCTCTTTGTATTTAAAGGGAAAACGTTTTCTCCGTGATTTGATGCTTTATTTCACATTTTACAATATTGTTGACAATAGTTTCAGTCAAACATTAACACTCAGGACTTCAGTGGATTGAGGGAGCTGTGATGGCGTCGGGCCTTTCTTCCACACTGTTGCTGAAACAACCCTCGTGTTTGTTGCTGTTTGTTTGCTGTGGGCTGATTTACTGGACTGCTGCCTCATCACAACAACTCTACAAGAAGGAGCCCCTTTGATACAGAGCGGGGAGACTTCCGCAGTAACATAGCATCAGCTCTGTAAAAGGAGGCAGTGGACAGTGCAGTATGTGTGTGTGTGTGTTGTGTATGTGTGTGTGGGAAGCCTGCCACATACAGTGAAACCCCAGGGCAGCACCAGACCGTATCTAATGGGAATTAAACAGCGTATTAAAACATCGGCCGGTCGTCTTTCTGCCCAGCCTCGTCACAACAGTTGGAAACTTCCTATACTTGGCTACTGGACGAGCTCGAGCAGTACATCTATTCCTGTGATGGAGGCGTGTCCACTCCGGGCAGTGTCTGCTGTATAAATCAAATTATATAAAAATGTTGAAATTCCAAGGAAGAACAAAGATTCTGAGGTTGGTCTGCATAAGACCATCTTTGAAGATGGTGTTCAGACTCACTGGATGTAGACAGCTGTTATCAGCCTGCCATTAGATAGCATCCCCTCCTGCTATCTGTGTGTTACTGTTGTCAAAGGCCCGCCTCTACAGGAAACAACAACCTGCGAGGTAGCAACCTGCAGGCTAACACTGGCAAGTTACCCGAACAATAACCTGGTCGCTAACTAACGAACCTAAACAAGCCAGCAGCTGTTACCTTGACTTTTGCTGGCATTTAGCCATTTTAATACCAGGGCTTGCCTTTGCACGTGCAGATGTTCCACTAAGACAACATTTCCACTGACACTTTTACACATCCTGGGCCGCCCCACGCAAGAAGATGATTGTGAGTGTTGTAAAGAAATACAAAGAATCTGGCATTTTCTTTCAATACCAGAATGATGATAGGGTTGAGCCAGACTTTTCTCCAGTGCTAACACAGCTAGCTATGCAAAACTACTTGGATGGCGCCTGGTGGTGTTCATCTGTGTGTGCCAGCAGTAAACGATATAATATTTGTCTGTTTTAATGTGTTTTCTGGACATTTCAACGTCATTCACTGAAGATCAATGAAGTACTGGTGGAGCAAAAAATGACAACATGACACGTATGGACTCCACACCTGCATCAGCACTGCATTTGACTTTCAGCTGCAGTTTAAATATGCAAAGGAATCCTGAATTGTTCTGAAGTCATGCGTGGCGATGTTAAGTCCCTTCCCTCCATGATGCAGTCTGGTAACAATCAAACACACCAAGACCAGCCAGACTTCCTTTTCAGCCCATTTCTTTAATATATGCAATGAATAAATGTTCCTGTTAACTTTAAAATGATGAATTCTTCAGTTAGTGAACATTTAACAGTACTGACTCATGACTTTTATTACATCAAACTTATTTATTGAGCAGCTGTCAGAACTCTGCTACAAAATGCTTTATGAGACAAATCTGGACTCAGCCAGACAGGAGCGCTGGAAGGATGTGCTCCACCAGCACTCTTCATTAGCTGGGTAATAGAAACTGTCTGGATCAATATACTGGAGCGACACAGCCATTAAAAGAACTTAGAGATAGGTATAGATTTCCAGTCGCTGTTTTGAAATCATGATCTTTGTTACCAAGGAGCATTTTTACACTTACAATCTCAGATGTCAGTCAAGCACAGGCGGCTTTCTTCCATTTGATGAAGTTTGAGTTTCTGCAGGCAGTGTTAGTTTCTTCTGTCTCCTGTATTTTCTTTCTTTCTTGCAGCTCATTTGAACTACCCACCTCTCCTTATGTGTATTTTAAATGAATCACTTTACACAATACATCTCTTCTTGAGTGCAATCTCATTTTTCTCCCTGGACGTACCTCCAAGACACGAGGAGCAACTGGATTTAGATTAAAACACTATCGTTCATGTGAAGGATCTCAAATTAACGATGCACTAACAGTTGTTTTTATTCAACTGTATTGCTGCACAAAATGTGCTTATTTCATTTTAATTAGAAGGAAAAGTGTTTGTATGTATGTGGATCTGTGTGCGTATGGACGTTAATCTGCAAATGATCTGGCCCGGTGCCACACGACCAGCAGGCTTTTATTGTGCCTGGCAACAAACAGTGAGATACATCAAACACACACAAACCGGACAGTCAGCACCTCCGCTGGCACGGGCCCGTGTGATGTCATCAAAGACAAGAAATCCCAGGTGCTGATGGGATAGGAAATGGTCTCTTTGGCCCCCCCCCCCGACTCCTGGCACCTGGCTGACAACTGATGACATCTCCTTTCTCATGTAATGATCCCCTTGACTTCAAAGTGAAAGTAGGGGAATCCCACGTCACACACACACACACACACACACACACACACACACACACACACACACACACACACACACACGGCATAAGAATAAACATTCATCTAATTTTTCTTCCCGGCGGTGAGGTGTGAGATGATTATAGCTGTGATTTGCTCTCAGTAGCTATTCTTTAGATGTCTAACTCTCAAATACAGGGTTTTAACAAATGCTTGTTGTATGTCATTATGGTCACATTATGTGAAAGCTGAGATATTTAACAACACAGTAGGTTGCAAATGGATGACTGAATGAGCTGATTTAAAATAATTCTGGTTAATTTACCAGATTTTAATTTGTACATGATGGATCCATTCATGATATCGTGTTAAGAGATGATCTATAAAGTTGAAATAAAAGCCACACTTCAAAACCGTAACAATGGTGTAACAAAGCATTAACAACATTTACCGCCTTGTTGTCCCCGTTTGATCCTGTCTTATGCTCGGAGGTCGAGGATCTCTCTGCATTCACAACTTGAAGGGATTTTTGTTTGCTACTTCTGGGCCACATTTATCTCTAACAAAATGTAGCAACGTTCATTTAAATGGAACCAATGGAGCGTTGAACACTCTGTTTTGTTATTTTATTGTACTGCCTTTTCAATGCAACATTATTACAACAGTTTGATCCAGATTGAGACAGCGCTGTGGAGATGGGGCCTGTGGCACACTGTACCAAGGAAACAAGGAATCCAAAGTAAAACAGTGAACGCAAGTGACGTGACAGACCGTAGTTATTTTAATCTGAAGCCTGATCTTTTCCTAAACTTAACAAAGTTGTTTTTATGCCTAACCCCATTCCACATTGTAAAGAAACAGTCCAAAAGTCCAGACTTTGCAGATGTAACTTGCAGCTTTACACTGCCGTCAGACAGCCGTGGAAGTCTGACCCAAACAGCTGATCTGCAGCATTATACAGTTCGTGTCAGGCACAACCGCGCTTTATGTTGTACGATTGAGGGAATGTAGTGGCAAAGCACTGCAAATGTTGAAAATATGGCTTGCAATTAAATTAATGTGCATTTTTTTTTTAGGTGGGCCTTCCTTTTCTTTTCTTCCTTCTAAGATATGTCTTGAAAGACCCGAACTATCCCTTTAAGTAAACATATGGAACTGTGATTAGTAAAATTTCCCTCTCACTATCAGCTGCCAGTCAAGGTAACTGGTCCATGGGTGTAATTATTGTTGCGTTAATGCTATGTTAGTCTTACTGATGTAATCGGCCTAATGTTTAAATAGCTTTTAACTGTTGTAGTGAGTCCAGGCAGGATTTTGTACTCACTGCACTGTGTTATTATGTACTATACTGTTTTTAAGATGGAAAGAGATAATTGTTAGAAACAAGATAAGTTAAGGCCACATATTCACTGTAGAGCCACATAACCTAAGCTGTGCTCTTCTCTCCAGCTCTGTCCATGACTGATATCACAGATGCTGCTGCAGACTTCTAGATGGACCATCTGTGAGCTCCACGATAGTATTTCATGTCTTTGATGCTGGTGGGGGAACAGACAGATGCCAGAAGGCCTGACTGCTGAAGAGTTCCTGAGAAAAAGATGAGGCGATCAATGACACTGACTAATGCTGGAAACATACACTCACAGGGAGGGACACTGCTTGCATGCACACACATTCATCAGGAGCTTACGAAGACATTTTCACAATCTGAGTGGTTTGACATTTCTGATGGATCTTCAAATTGCAATGCCGGAGATATCACATTCTGACACATACACACACTGTGGTCAGCCTACACACAGTCTATTTCTATTCCCATGCAGGAGGAGATCACACAGGGCCACAAAAGGACAAGACGTGACTGACTGGCAAACAGATGCTCGCCGCTGTGGCAACCGCTGACTCAGCCAAATATAATCCTGGAAGAACTGACAGAAATTCACCCCCGAAATGTCCCACAGATACAAGCAGCAGGGAAATTACAAGGTCTGAAATGTGCGGCAGATACAGGATGCGAGCGCAGGACGGGAGAGAAGAGGAGCTGGAGTTTGACATTGTGGAGACCACACTCGGAAAAAGCAGCGCAGCGTGACGGGCAGAGTAAACAAACACAGGCAGAGTGAAAGACGGGGAGGGTAACCTCCTCATCAGGTTCATGTGAAACCTTTCACTGTTTGGTACGTATGAATAGAATCAGTGCATCCGCTTTCTCAGTCAGCTACATCCAACCTTTAAAGAAAAGGACTCTCCCATGGGTAACTCTGTGGCACGTTGCATTGAGAAGTGAATAAGTGATGATGAGTGATGCCAGTGTGTTTGAGCCAGTGCAGACCAGCCTGCGGGTCAACCTGGAACACTTGCGACAGCTTCAAGGGGCCTCCAGCAAAATAGAATATTAAAGGTGCTGCGTCGACTACTTTGCCTTGAGAAAATCAAATATTTATTTAGAAGTGAAAACTTAGAAACCAGGGAACATCTCTGATCCTTCACTTCTGTGCCGTCAGAGTTGTTTACAGTGTCGGCCTGCTTTTTGGCACACATCATCACACTCCTGCAGCTGTTTATCTTCCAATTCTTACAGGATGTATCGCCTCCCAGACAGTCCTGACAACAGCAGTGCTTGTAACAGCCCATAACTCTCTCAGCATATCTAAGACATGGGAGTGGTGTAGGGAATACGGCTGTACCTGTCTCTGAATTTTGTCAAACTGGATTTGTGACAACAATACAAACTATTTGTCCTGTTTTCATTCATATTGATTATCTGCCTATCACTGCCAGCCATGAGTCTCATATTCTACCTGTAACTCTAAAGTTTTAATGCCTTTTTCTGTGTGTCCTGTCAACACTTCAGCCATAAAATGCCAGGGCCTGATGGAGAGTCTCTCCTGCCAGGCTGGAAACAGGACCGAGGGCCCATCCAGACAAAATCAGGCATTGCAGTGATGAGGCTCAGGGTTGAGTGTCGGTGTGGGAGTGTCGTTTCATGGCCCGTCTGAGTATTGTAGCGTTTTGAACACTTGGTGTCGGTAATGCACTTCAAAGCAGTTGCCAAGTGCCTCCAAACAACAAAGGAGAAGCTGCTAATGTTGCTATGCTACTAGCATGCGAGCAATTGTTCGTCTGTTCGACAGAAGATAGAAGTCAACAGACAGGATGCAAGGCATATCTTTACGGTGGGTTTTAAAACGGTCCATAAGAGCTAACTGTGTGATTAAGTGGAGCTTAACAATGCACACTAAGTGTCCCCTGTTGTATTTAACAATGACTGTGACTGTCCCGCCCTACTCTGCCTCTGATCCATGGGTCATGCTTTTGCTTGGTAGGATTCCCTTTACTCATTATATTTTTGGTCATTCATGCTGTGAGACCTGATCACAGACTTACATGATTGGCCACCACAGATTGACTTTTTTTTTTACCGCAGCCGGCTGGGTTTTATTTTTTTCCAGCACCACCCTGTCCACACCACTGCAGCAAAACACACCAACCCTGATTCAAATGAATGGGAGGACTGGCTTCTCACTGCAATGACAACAGTGCTAGCAGCTCTGTGAGGTCCTACCTGGGCAAACTGGGCCTTTTAGTTAAGTGCTACTCTCTAAATTCAATGATGATAGAAACACCAGGTTTTCTAACACAATGCTATAACGTGCATTGATGATCTGGACCTTGGTGCTGGATAATTGTCCATCCATCTCCGTTCAAGCAGAACTTGAACGTCCTTCAGTTGGCGTTGAGTTGGGATGACAGACCAAAGTGATGTGCTTTCTACTATTACAGAAGTGGTTTTTACAAGTTCAGAGTAGAAGGTGAGGATAGTATAAAAAGAGTGGGAAGAGGTCGAGGACAGTCGGGTTAAACAATCACAGGAGTTTCACCCAGCAGAGCTTGTGTCCAGTGTGAAACCAGAGGAGGCGTACTGAAGCGTTCTTATCATATATATAATGTGATGTAAGTGACTTTAGTAGTGTAGGTTCTTGCCTTAACGTCAACTGTTTAGAGATTGTAATATATTAATTTGTGTGAGACACTGACCACTGACTTATCTGTCTGTGTACTGCAGGTACACTGTATATTTCCCAGTCCACCAGTTTGATACCACCACCTTGTCAAGTGGTGTCTTCGCTCTGGTCCCTCTCATTGCGTGTTCCCAGGACAGAAGGCTCGGGGGCTCGATCTCATCTCAGTGCGGTTTCTAAATCTTACAATCTATTTCCATCTCTGGCCAGAAAAACCCAACTGCGTATATTTCCAGCTGCAACCAGATATGTTGTATTGCTTTTGGGAGACAAACAACAGACCAGCCTGACCGGCCCTGGTAACTCGACGACCCGAGTGGGAGAGAGACATTATGAGGAAGGCGGAGAGAGAGCGAGCGACTGCTGAGGGCCTCAGACACTTTGGTTTGCATGCCGTAAATAAGCACATCGTCTGTCAACACAGTGGCACGGCGCAACAGGCTGCGGCGGGCTGGGGTGTAGCACTGTTCAGATTTAACAACATCTGTAGCCACCAACAACAATACAAGCATTTTAACAGCAAGGGAAAACGAAGCGACATGCTGAGAGAAACACATCGACAGAAGAGAGGACTGACCGAAAAAACAGCCACATGAGAAAATGCCTCCCAGCCCACAAGTCCTTCCACTGTCCAGTCCTAACGCTGCATGTCTCAGTGTGGCTCGGCACATGCAAACACGAGCGAAGCAATCAGGGTGTCAAACACGAGCGGCTCATGCAACAACTCAGGGACCTTTCGCTGAGAACTTGCGGATGCAGTGTGGTTGTTTCCTCGCTAACTCTACATCACACTGTGCAGATGACAGTGCAATTATCCTCCAAAGTACAGTGCGGGAAATTTCCCAGCAACCTCAAATCACAGACACTTAGGCCAAGTACAGGACCACCACAATTGCATCTTACATCTTAATGACAAGCAGACACTGTAATGAGCCAATGAGGTATAATATCATCATAAAGGTGTCTATTCTCATGAAAAAAGGTTTGTTCCACCATGTGACATCTCCTGCTGGAACAAGAGGGAAGCTGTTTGAAAGGTACTGAGTAAAAAAATTCATTATAGAAAGGAAATTAAGTTTAGTCTCGCACCGCCGTCATCCAATAATAGGCTCCTAAGAATTCACTCAGCCCTGCGATTTCCATCTTCCCAGCATGCTTTGGTACGTCTCTACATGCTTAACAATGGATTGAGGAGAGAGAGACATTTTTACTGCTTCACTATATTCAGCTTTCACTCATTTTTTGTTCAGCATGGGAGAACGCCTTGATCCCATCTGGTGCAGGTTGCAGATGTAGCCCCTAAAAAACAAAACCAACTTTGTGTTTATTACAGTAAGTGAAAAAGCAAGGACACAGTTTATTGTAAATCAAGGCAGCTGATGAGTTTGTTTGTTTGTTTTCTCTAATCTCTAATCTTTTTGAAAACAAAGAAACAAACAGGCTTCTGTTAAACAAGGTGTGTGTTTATCACAATACAGAACAGAAGGTTTTGTCCGTCTGCCCCCTGCTGTTTTTGAGAATAAATGATAACGTATAATCGCCTCTGTGTGCTCCGGCTTGTTCCCCAACAAATTTGAAGTATTGCATTAACAATTGTTGATGGAAATCACTCAACATCTCATTAGTTTTACACTTGCTTAGGTGGCAGTGTTTCCCGCATGCGCTCTCGAGACTTCATTGAGTTCAAGTCTGCTAACTTCCGGTTTAGCGAGCTAACATCGACGGGGATAAAATGTAATCAGGGAGCTCTTCTAGACTCTCCACATTATATTGGAGCGGACTGCTCAAATTCTGACAGTATTTATGACCGTTTTGAAAACGCACCTTTAGCTTGTGGGAAAAAGTCCCCAGTGCATCACATGACGGTGTAATTACACGGCTTAGCCACGACAAAAACTGGCTTCGAGGCCTGATGCTATTTGTTGGGGTTTGATCTCAATGATGAGATCATGCCAACTGCGTCAAAAAGTCTTTTACCAGCGGAATAAAAACCAAACCTCCATCCACTGTATTGAGTATATGACATCCTGCTAGTCACTGACGGGTGCTGTCTTGAGAGAGTGAGAACAGGAAACGCAGCTCCAAAAATAAATAATCACCATGTGGTGGTCAATGTTGATATTGTAGCAGGCCGCCACAAATAAACGAATGTGTGGGAAACACTGGGTGTTTTTTTTTGCCTTACTCAGCTCTTTCTGACGTGAGAGGAAAACAGAAGCAGGTGTTTCCACTCTTGGCGTCTTCTTGTGGTCCTCCATTTGGAGGTTTTGTTCAGGTTGACAGTGTCTCACACAGTGAAGACGACCGTGTTGGTTTGATTATCTCATCAAATACATTTTTAAACCAAAATTAGCATGTATGTGCAAGCTTTTGAAAACCATCTAAAGATAGGCGATCGAATACTTTTCCATTGACAGAAGACAAGTCTGCCTTTCTCTTTTTGTTTCTGGTGTGATAGTTTGACGTTAGAAACCTCCTGGAATACATGGAACAGCAGAAAGCAACATGGAGGACAGTGAAAATGTATAAATGGGTCATCTCTAATATCTTTCACTTTAGCCTCTCATTCAGGCGTTGTTCGTGTGGGGATGGACTGAAAAAGAGTTATGATCCAAATTTGTGTGCTTACGAGTGTCATTTTTTCTGATGCTGATGAATACCAGTGACTGCTGTAGAATCACGTGATCAGGGAATGAATGCTGATTGATTTAAGATGGTGTTAGTGTGTGTTTTATTCATTGTGAAATGAGTCTATGTTTAACGAGGCTTACATAAAGAAAAAAAATCCTTACCTGGATCAATGAATGTGTGTGATTTATACAACCATACCCTTTAAAACTGTCAAAGCCAAGTGCCACTGTGCCGGCTCTGTCTGAAGAGCTGATATGAACGGTAAACACTGTCATGAACCATTTGATCAGCACACTCTGAACACACAACTGAGCAGCACAGACATTTGTAAGAAAGGTTGTTTGACTTCTGCCAGGAAAGCTGTCCTGAGCTGTCAGAGGCCTTAATATGCTCAGCGGAGTGTGAATGTGTGTGTAGTGAGTTGGCTGTGGTCTTCAGCTGTGTGTCTGTCACTGCATTCCAGCAACCTGTCCAGGTGTGGCTGCTGTGGGACCACCTGGTCACGACAATCAGGATGACACACGCTGCTTTAACATCAGCGAGGAACTGAAGTGTGCACGACCTGATGCTTCCACGGGACAGAATTGAACATTTGGACAATGTACCTCTATTTTGGCTTGTTTCACTGACTGATGGTTAACACTGCTGCAAGTAAAGCATAATGCTGCCTTCAAATGCTGTCAGAAATATTGGAATTTTAAGGTAGATGACCCAGGAAAGTCCATGCATACAGACAACACCATATAACAGACTTGATGTAAAGCAGCTCAGAACACGTTTTAATTAGTTCTCAACTCAAACATTGTTGAAAAATACATATTTATCACAAGCCATACATAAACCATCCATAATCTTATTTTGCTCAGGTCTGTATTTGTTTTGCATTCTGTACATTTCTCCTCATTTCTTCTTGTTTTGTTCTTTGTTTTCTATATTCTCCACATGCGTTGTTCTATTTTTGTGTTGCTATTATCTCTAGAATGTGATGAAAGAATGAAGTTATTCGTAACCCAAAGACAACATTTCATTCAGTTCCATCTTTGCAGATGAAACGCTGCCTGATACAGTCTGACATATTTCATGAGAGCCTGCAGACGGTCATGTAATGTCAGACTGGGTTGATGCCGGCAGCGAGACATCATGCATCCTTTCTTGTTTGTGCATCTCGGTGTCCTGTTGTTTACATGCGACCCGACCACAACATGTAGAACCTCTGTAATACAAGAAGACGTAGGAAATGAAATATCCTTTGAGTGAAATTCTGTGGACACTGTGGCAGTTGCAGAACAATAAAAACAAAAGTTGTAATTGCATATACTGTGACCAAATGTGTGGGTGGTTTCAAGCCAAGATTCAGTCGAGGCATTTGCACTTATTTATGGCTCTGAAGAGATTCAGATTCTTCAGTCTGTCGGTTCTGACCAGTGATTATCCTGAAGACCACCAGAACTGAGACCATGTAGTCTTTCTTTTCTTTTTTCTTTACACTTCTAGACTTTTGCACCCCAGAGAAAATCCTCCATGTCTGCTGATTCAAATGCTTTTTCTATCTGCATTGTAAGAGAACTTTGGTGGTGGGAGAAATTCCTATTTTGTTGTTCTCTCTGTATCTTCAGCAATACATGCATGCATCTATAAAAAAACGAATCACTCCCTCTCTAACCATAATTTGTTCATTCACAAAAACAAGGTCTTTGTAAGTGTTTGGCATTCTATATCTGCTACAACTGTGATTTGTGATCGCATAAAAACATTTCAGTTTGATGTGTAGGCAAGTAGCAGTTCTATCTATCAACCTGTCCATCTCTTTTACCAGCAAAAAAAAAAGAGTCAGAAAACAGTTGAAATCATTTGTGCTGAGCTGAGGAATGTAAGCGTTACAAGTTCTGATTCGAGAGCTCCTGCTTCAGTACATCTGGCCCAAATCATTTCCTTGTCACAGCACCACCGTCTGGCCAATGTGTATACTTATACTATGTGTGGAGACTGGAAAGCTATACAAACTGGACTGACATCAAACTTAATGTGACTGATCCTCAACTCCATCCTCTAAAAGTTATAATACAACTTAAAAAAAACATCATAAAAATACTGTACACAAGACAACAGGCCTTGAGTGCTTTTCTAAGGGCTTAAAAAGGCAAAATCAACCGGGAACCTCTTAATCGTTAGCAATATATTGTAATTCATATGTTTGCAACATACTCCTATTGATGTAAAATCTTAATCTTAAAGGTGCACTATGCAGTTGTAACCAGAAGTGAAATATATTCATCTTCATCTTCATTTGTGTGCCTGACCTTAAAGGACAACGCCGTTTCATCCTGTTTTACTTTGTTTATATTTGGCGGACCCTGCCACCTTTGTAGCTTCAAACAGTGTTATGGGGACTATTTTTCCTCTGAGAACAGCTTGTTGAGTCAGTTATGGAAAAAAATAAATTGTTAAAAAAAAAATCACATTGTCAATATTAAAATTGTGAGTTTGAATTTATTCTCCAAGAAACATAAATGTGGATATAAATCGGACATAAATCGGATAAATGTGGTGAAGAAGAAAGTATAATAATTCACCAGTAGTATTTGAGTTACTTTCCGGCACAGAGGTCTCACACCAACAATAGCAGACAAAAAGTATTTCTTCTTTTTTAAACAAGCAGCCGAAATAGCCACGTGCCTGCTGTGTTTTGTTTCCACTTCATTCCACCACTGCGATGGAAAGCGCTTCACTGTTAGACCGAGTCAGCACACTAAAAGTTTCAAAGTACAAATTTACGAGCGGCACCTGAAGGCAGCAGCAGCCCGCCGCTGCCAGGAGGAGAATCTCTTTTTCTTCTCTTTTATCTGCGCGTGGTAAATGATGCTGCGCGCTGATTGGCTGCTGGCCGCTGACTTGTGCTCCATCCTGCTGGCGGACTCTCAGAGCCGCGCTGAGTGCTCAGTCAGCGCTCCTCCCGGTGATCCCCGACACCGCTACCTGCCGCTGCTGCTCACACAAACACACACACACACACTCACACACGTATACACACACTCACGCTCATGAGTGCGCGCTGCGTCTGTGCGCACCACCGGCTTCTGCAACCTGCAACTGACTTCACCTGAGCGAACAAACCGGGGGACCTGACGACCAAACCATGCGCGCACACTGCATTATGCGGTATCGCAGGTTATTACTACTTTTGCGCTCTTTCAGGAGGTAACGGGGGAGGTGTAAGCGCGCGTGCCATCACCATGGATTGCCTTTTTCTTCTGATATGGACTTTACCCATCCCGCTGGTCGGCTGCACCTCACTCAGGCTCCTGTCCACTTTACTATCCTGGAACATTATCAAGGCATGTGCGCTTTATCAGTCATGTATGCACCCTTCAGTCAAACACACGCACCGGCTCAGTGTGGGACCAAAACAAACACACATTTGTCTCTTTTCAGCATGATTTGTGCCAACATCCGCCGCCGCGCTCACTGATTATGGTGAAAAGTAAATCAAGTGATTGTCATCCCGAATTAAACTGTGCAACACATGTTTGAGCAGAGGAGCTGCATGCATCACCTGCAGTGCTCCAACCTGTTGCTACCTGTCCATGATTGTTTTTTTTGTTGTGTTTTTTTTTTTTGCAGACGCTGCACATTTACTGCTCACACACCTCCCACAGTGTGTCGGCCAGCTATTCTTCCAGCAACAGCCACGGATTAAATCTCGGTGAGTACTTGTCTTCTGTGTGGATTTCCTCCAGCGGGCATGAGTCCACGTTCAGCAAAGTGAAGGGTTCACCTGTAGGACCGCTGTGTCCTGTAAGATGGTCTTGAATGAAACAAGCAGGAATTTTAGTTTCATTGTCAACCCTGTTCTGACATGTTTACAGCTTATTTGTTTAAAAAAGCCACAAAAAACACGTTAGGAGCTTCAGCTGAGGTCTTTTTAATGTGCTGCTGGAGGCGTGAGCGGTGAGTGCAGGCAGATCACACACTGGGATTCCCTCTTGGCCACTTTGACCCACAGAAACTGAGGGATTCCTCCTGAGCTGTCCCACTTTTTAACTGTTGGTTCCAAACATACAGAAAGTCAGAACCTATAACAAGGCTGCAAGAGAGAGAAAACAAGTAGAGAAACTTTACTATGTGGAGCACCGTGACAACTGCATGCAATCAGGACATCGTGACATTTACAAACTCTGGCTCTGCAGCTGTGACCCATATCTGACATGCATGGAAGTATGATGTTGGCGCTACGGCTTCTGTTCAAAGCCATCTGTGATCCATATGAAGCACTGAGCTGGGAGCCTTTCACAGTGACCTGCTCACATGCTGCTGATGGATCCTGATGTAGCTTCTGGGAGCACTTCTTTGATTTTCTGACTAAATGTGACACCATGGTGAGGTACGTTGATCACATCTATGATGTGGTTTGGCATCAGATTTTGTCTTTAGCTAAGTAACATAAAGTGGCTGACATGCTGGGAGGTGTAGTTTCTTTTAAAAGCTGTACGTAGCTTTACATTCATGAACCCAGAATGCAAAGCAAGCTGATAAACAAGAGCTAAATGCATATGTTCCCCTCGTTCTTGGCCAAAATATATTCTGGAAAATGTTGTAAATAGCAGAACAGAAGCAGAAGGAGATGAAGCAGGATGTGTGTGAGCCAGAGAACAGAGATAAATCACAACCGACTCCTGGAGCAGAGGTATCTGAGTGTTTGATGTCCACTTCCTCTCCGTCCCTCCTCTCCTCAGACTACGTGTTCGTGACTCCGGTGGAGGTGGACTCCGAGGGAGCGTACCTGACGCACGACGTGACCCGGCAAGGCCGCCGCAGCAGGAGGTCCCTCTCTTCTTCTCGGCACTACTGGATCTCGGCTTTCGGGCAGGACATGCACCTGGACCTGCACCCGTCCTCTGTGGTCGGCCCAGGGTTCACCGTGCAGACGCTCGGCTCGGACGGCGTCGCCACGTCGATGGCCGATGAAGCGTTCCACAACTGCCTGTATCAGGGATTTATCCGTAACCTGTCGGCCTCCTCTGCAGCCATATCAACGTGCTCTGGACTTGTAAGTGTTTGCCAGTAACTTCTTTGTTGGTGAGTCATTGCAGGCTCTTGTTATGCTGATGACATGGTTATCTCCTTAAGTGGATTATATGGTTTATTGATGGTTGAGAAAATTTGCCTTCCCCTGGGTTGATTGAACATTTCCAAAGCAGATCTCAAACATGCTAACAAGAATGGTTTTCATTTTCTGAAAAGTTTCGGGGACATTTTGGAAATCAAAAGCTCGCACCCACACCCAACAGCTTTGGTACTCCACCCCTACCTCCAGCTCCATGCCTTTATGAGCGAACAAGCCCTCTGTCCTGCGATGACCCCAATGTTGTGATGCATCATTGTCTGCACGATTCAGACCTCGCTAACTCTGCGTCTGAACTGTAACATTACATCATTGCCCATGAGTGCAAGCATCGGTTCCTTGTCCTTTGTCAGGCGCTTTCTTTGAACATGAGGAGGAGAAAAGAGGGTGAAAGGATAGAAGGGGGAGAGCGAGAGAGGAGGGAAAGGTTACACTGCTGACAGTGCGACACGTGAAGAAAGGTCATGTTTCAGTGGTTATTGTGATGCCAGCACACATACAAACACACCCAACACATCGATCGGAGAGGACCGGATCGACTTTTGTGTGCATTTGTCACGTGTTACTACTTTGGATTTGGATTTGGGGAACAGATTTTGTTCACTTGTTGCAGGCAGGGCATCCACAGAGCAGCAAACACCCCTGCTGGCTTTAGAAGTGTCATGGTGAGGAGCTGAGCTGGCTCACGAGTCCAGCTGTTCACACCAACACTAATTGAATGATTGCCTACAAGTGGAGGACCATCTGCGTCGCCTTGTGGAAACACGTTTTCATCACATTTTCCGCATCATTGTCATTGTTTGTGTGTCCAGGCTAACTTTAGCTCAACATTAAATACATTTAATTGCGTTCTTTCAGAAAGTGAGACGAGACGCTCAATGCCAACTCTGGGGTTGTTGTGTTTATCATGCAGCTGGAGTCAGGACAGGTTTAGCCTAGCTTTTACCCCGTTAGCAGCCAAACCAAAGTACTCTCTGTACGTATGTCATTCAGTGATTCAGGCACAGTCAATACAGACATCAAGTATTAGTATCTAGCGGTATGATATAGATGTTATAACAGACAAATAAATGTTCACTTTTCTGACTTTTCTTTTGTTATCTGACATAAGCAGTGCTAAAGCAGGTCATGGGGCTAGCTTAGCTTGAAAGTAGGAAAACATGGAAAAGAAATTGGGTGGGAAAAAATCAAGTGTAATTAAACCTCTTATCTACAACACATTGTACCCTGTTTAGAAATGTAAAAGCAGGAATTGGTGAGCGGAATACAAGTACTGAAGAAAAGGATGAATTAAAAGTCATATTTCTGTTCATACGTGAGCTTTAAAGTTTGTTGTTTTTTCAGATTCAGTAGCTTGTTTATTCATGTCTTTGTGCTGAGGAAGCTAAACGAGTGAAGCCGTGTGACTTGACTTCATTTCTATGCAAAACCAAATAACAGAGTTGATGATATCAGCGATGCTGCGTTCAGGCTCCAGATGAGGACTTTGATTGATTTGTGTGAACTCTTCACAGCAAGCTACAGACAGTTTCCCTTAAACCACATGTAGTCTGTAATTACAAGATCATCTGCTTTCTTTTGTGGTTTATGAGCTACCTGGACCCTCCGGCCCACCAGCACACATGCATTCCTTGACACATCCCACACCAGCCCGGGCCAGATGGACACACTACACCTCCATAAAAGCCATACCTCCATTTATCATCAAGCCTTCATAGCTCCTCTGGCCTCCTCCTCCTGTGCGTACCCTGCTCTTTTGTCCTCTGGTTGCCCTGCCTCTACATCTCCTCTTATTTGCAGCAATTAAAGCCAGGGTGAAGTTTGAGCCGCCTGGCTGGCAGCGCTAATCTTCGTATTGTCCCTTTCATTAGGCTAGCTCCCACTCACAATGCAACACCACTGACCCGTTCTCTTAAAAGCGCTGTGAGAACACAATGTGATCGGGTCGTGATTGCATCTGAATGGGCCGGGATGAAGACTTTGATCTATTTTTACTCCTCCGGAGCTTTTTCTTTTTCATCTTCCACTCCTGAGTGCGACCTTAGAGCCAGCGCTGCCTGGATGTTCACTCGGCCTGTTAAATGGACTATGGATAAGCAACATTGTTAGAAAACTAAGAGGGTTAATGAATAAAGTGAGACAAAATGACAAGTGCATCAAAAGGGAACGCTGGCCTTCCCTCGTCTCGTCTCTTCCTCTTAGTGCATCAGTCTGTGTGTGTGCTGGTGGACTGCTGTGAGGCTGAGAACAACGGGAGCATTTGACCCCTGCTTTCCATCTAGACCTCCACCTGAAACATTTGGATTGAGTACAAATGAGGAACGAGCCACTCAGTGATGCAGCGACGGACTCGAGAAAGGGATTATGGTGGGATTAAAAACAATGCTAAAGAGCAAGAAGTCAGAAAAACAGACGAGAAGACGGGGAAATCCGGGAAGACACAGGACGGAGAAAAGCAAAGAGGCTGAAATAATGAATGAGAAGAGCTGCGCTGAGAGAGGGAGCGTTGTGCAAGAATGATGTGAATTCATTGTCTGGAAGCTCCCAGGGAGGCTGGAAAGTCTCTTTATAGAGAGTTGGAGAGATGGACTCTGTTTATGTCAAAGGGTTTACGATAAGAAATGTTGTGAGAGCCGGAGAGGGTGTGAAAGAAAGAAAAGGAGCTTCCTCGTACTTCATGTCATTGTCTCCTTTCAGCAGCGCCCAAAAGAGCGAGAGAAGCGAGAAAGAAAGTGTCTGAAACAGGGTTGTTGGACTTGACCTGCTTGTTAATAGGAGGTGTCAGCACCAGATAGTGGGCCAAACAGAGGCCAGGTCTCCTTTAAACATTCACCCGGACCAAGCAGATGGAAGTGGGATTCAGCTGTTTAAATGAGGGCCAGGGTGAGATGGTATTAAGAGCAGAGCAGGATGGATGGATGGATGCAAAGAGGGATTTTCTACTGTAAATCCCCATTAATTGAATATGGTGTTATTTGTTGGTTTTAATTACACTCTGGGTCCTTCTGGAGCACCCTGCTCATGTATCTAAGTGAAGTGAAGCTGTCTCTCTCTCTCTTGTGCATGAGAGTTGAAAGGACGTCATTTCAGATCTAATGCTCTCTGATTTGTAAGAGGAGTGAAACGGGCGGGGGTCTTCTCTCTTTCTTCTTTTGAGGGTTTCTCATCCGAGGTCGCTCTGCTGGTTGACCCCAATCCTCTCGGCTCATGTGAATGGGGGTGGGTTCGCGTTTGGAGGGGTGTCAACCTGAGCTCTCACAGGTTCTTACTATGTTGTGCAAGTTTGGAGCCGCTCGCCACTCGTGTGAATGCAGAAGAGAGGAGTGATTTACTGCTCCGCTCCGTCCCTCCAGCTCCTTCCCAGGATAGGATTCTCCTCTCTGGGGTGACGAGGGCACATCACAGACCTGCACTGCCAGAGAAATCGTCACTCGAGATGGAAATGCTCAGAATGTGACAAGAAATGTTGCACTTTTTGCAGCTTTTGGATGAATGCTGTACGGACAAAGTGCTGTAAATAGACAAACACCCAAAGTGATAAAAACAACACAGGATTTGCAGCGTTCTAAGGCAATTCTGAGAAACTCCACCAATAGCTTGGACTGAATAATGTTTTACATTAGAAGACAATCTTAATTAACTGTCACAGTTTCTAGGAGATTAATATGACATGTTCAGCCAGCAATTGTTATGTGACAGTCAGTCCTAAACTGGAAGATGTTCACTTTCCGCTGATATAAAACAGGAGTCGTACTTGATGTATAACTTCAACAATCAATCAATTCTTAAAAAAAGCTAACATGTCATTGTTCTCGTCAGTTGACTAATAGATCTTGCATTTCCAGGCTTCAAGCTATGTGCTTGTGGCTAAACACAATGGTTGAACCAATCAGCATCATATGTGGAACTAAGAGCAGGTCATGTCTGGTGAGAGAGGCGACTGTTTGTATGCAGGCAAAAATGCTAATTTGCTCCTCACCTAATGAAAAGGCAAATGCTTGCCAATAAGTTAGCGTAGCTGCTTTAGCATCAGTTGTATCAAAACTGGAACATGTATTTTGTTGAAAAAGATTAAAGGCACTAAAGGCTCTTAGAGTTGAATACGGTTTTTTTCACACTTTTCTGGACAGATTTCGGCAAAAGTTTGATTTACCAATTGTTTTTTCTGAATTGTTTCTAAGGGCTCATGTCCAGATGGTTCTGTGGAACAAACAGTCTGGCCTGTCAAGATACAGGAGCTCATCATCAAATGTTATCAGTCAAGTGAACTCAGATGTCTGCATGTAAAGTTGGGATTTCTATATTGTCACTAAGCTTAACTTTCTCTATTCATCCACATCTTGAGGCAGTAGATGTTGTAGTGTTGGAGTGATTAACACTTCAGTCCATGTGTTCCATAAGACTGGGTCGGCTTTAAGAAATACACTTGCTGCATCATTGATGAAGTGTGTCCCTGTATGACGGCTTTAAATAACGCCGCGGGTCACGACTCTGCAGTCTTCATTACTGAGACAGTTGTGTGTTGGATACCCCACCATGTCGCCATGCCAGGCTGTCTGTGTCAGGCCGTGGCCGGGCTGACCGTGACCTTTACTGTCACCTTTCCCAAGCCCCTGCAGGCCAGGTCAGAGACAGGTTAGGCTTTATGGAAACTGAGCTCTCTGGTTCATAGTGACCTGTAGGTGCCATTCAAGTGATCAGTTGTCCTCTTCCTCTTTGTCCTTAGGTTGATACACCAAGCGCAGTGTCATTTATTTGCCTTTTCAGTGCATGGTATGAAGTTGTGAACTGAGTGAAATGACAGTGATTGGCATATGTTGTCTATTCTTGCTTGAAGTAGCTGGTCGACTTCAGGGTTTACAGCAGGCGCACTGATACAGCCTAATTTGACTCAGCAGGTGACTTTGTTTGAACTTAGCCACATATTTTAACAGCTACGGCAAACAAAAAGACTGAGAGAAACAAAGTGCTTCTGCAGATTTCAGCGACTTCGTGGTCAATTTGTGAAATCAATTGCACACCAGTAATCAGTAAATTCTCATATGCTTTGAGTCAAAATGTCTCAATTTCACTTGCTGCTCAGTTACCTGTGTTTGAGTTTCTATAGTAATGCATGTTATTGAGCATCTAATAATTCCAACTCTTAGTAAACATTGGAAACACCCACACACTCTTATGTGTGGTCACGTTTTCCCAGCCGTAGTCTGGTTTTGGGATAAGCTCTGGAGACTTCTTGATGTGTTTTGGGAGTGGGCCTTATGACCCTGTAACCCCCAGGTGTCACCTTTAATAGCTTGGATGTGTGTTTGTGCACCCATGTGTGAGCGAAAAAACACAAGAGGACGTGTCAACACACACCCACGCTCTTTTTTCTCCCTCGTCTCCCTTCATCTTAGATCAAACCTGCCTGATGGCCGTCGTTGACACGGTGCCGCATGTTGTGGCAGCCATCAGTGACTGCTGTAAGAGGGGAGCTCCACCTACGACCTCTGTCTGTCTGTCTCCACCAGACAGGGGGCTCCCTGTGGTGTGAAAAAAGCATTTGCTCTTTTCCCGAGCCCTGCTATTGATGCTGGATGCACTGCAGCCTCTGGAGGTCTTTGTGGTCGCAGAACACATCACAGTGTGAATATATGAGAGGCTGAACTCCATTACATGTTAAAGACGTGACATCCTCACTTGCAAAACTGCTGCTGGCATGAAAGCCTCGTAAGTTCTTTGGTTGTTTTTGTAAAATTGAATATGTCTTTCAGGAATAATTGATGATTAGAAGTAAATTCTACTCCAAAACTGCTGTATTATACTGGATTATGAAATGGCATTCAAATATTTTGAAAAAGTGTCCATACACGACATCTGGAACATAAAAATATCTGGCCAAAAGACAAATACTTAAACACTCCGTTTGAATATTTAACACACGTAGCGGTTGTAATCCCATTAGACTCTTCATGGAGTTGAGACAGTATATGATTACTCATCTGTAGGGTGGGAACGGGGACGACATATGATGTGTGTGTGTTTGTCCGTGTGCTCCAGATCCCCCAGGCTTTAGCAGAGTTAAAATGACACTTGAATGACCGATTTCCAGCCAGCACTTGGGCCATTTGTACCTGTCTGGTTTCTGTAAAGGCCAACAAATTGGAACGTCTCCCTGCTACAATATGCCTTTCTGGCTTGGCCATAATTCAGCGACTGGGCTGGGCCACAGAGGAGCTCAGAGCTTGGCGCTACAAGAGGAGAGTGGCCCGGAGCCGTTCCCTGGTGGTCTGGATGCTGACAGTGATGTAGTGCCCACTGTTAGATGCCAGCAGGAGAGGGGGGTCAGGCTCTCAGCATGGGTGTGGGATGTTGTGTGTGTGAAAGCCCGAGAAAAAACAGAAAGCCTGTGTGTATGTGTGTGTATGTGTGTGTGCTTGTACGTCCTTTCTCGTCTGCACAAGGTCTTTCTCACACAAGACTAATGGCTGGTGTTGAAGTCTTGAAGTGGATGCTGCAATTCCTACAAACAGAGCCCATTCATCAAATATGACCTACTATTGTCACCGCTGAGCAGCATTTAATGGT
The DNA here is from genome assembly GCF_900880675.1 of Sparus aurata. Classification (NCBI taxonomy): domain Eukaryota; kingdom Metazoa; phylum Chordata; class Actinopteri; order Spariformes; family Sparidae; genus Sparus; species Sparus aurata. Next base: position 11,286,875 of record NC_044190.1, read on the forward strand.
GCCATAGTAAAACGGTCCAGGCTTACAGTAAAGCTGGTAGTGCCAGTTTTATTATATCAATGTATTTTCCTGTCTTTTTATATAGTCCTGGACGGTTTGGATAAAAGTTAAGCTCAAAGTCTGTCTTAAATAAAGCCCAGTGCCGTTTAATGTCAGGGCCCAGACACAACAAATGGATAGCAAAGAACTTGTGGTGCATCACCTCATGTCACCTGAGTATTGACCAAAAAGTTGCAGTCGACCACACCGTAAAGACTAAGGCCACATAGCAAAGGCATTCTTTACCTGCATGAGAGGAAATAACTTTCTGGTGGTAGTTTGTATTTGTCTTTCAAAAAGCCACCAACCAGAAGACTGAATATACAAACTGTTGTTACAATAGTTTTCGCCTACCATTTTCACACCATTATTACCAATATAGCCATTTAAAATTGAGCAAATGTTTCATAAAATGTTTCAAATAGCACTGGTGTTGTAAGCCTCTGGTCTTTCAGTTGTGATAGAAGGAAGAAGAGGCAGAAACTGAGAAATGGAAAACTGCACTCAACGGCTGAAATCATTGTTCCTACAGTGACAGGATGGAGGAGCGTTCCCTTTCTTTTTCAGTTTCTCTTCTTGCGAACTGATTTGCTTAACTGTCAATCAAAGTGATTTCTCTCGCTGGCGGGGTCCACCACTGATTCAACATATTCAGTCTGCAGAAAGGCTGCCAACGAGGGGCTGACTAGTGCCAACAGCTAGGACGCTCTGCCAAAGCTGGTGCTTAATAGATGCTTAATGACATCCTGACCATTGGCCTGGTGTGTTCAGGCCCTTAAAGACCTCGCCTCGACTGGTTTCTAGCAGTCTTGCCTGTTAAAGTGTTTCAGACTGTTGGACAGGGAAAGGTTCGCCGGTGAAGAAGAGTATGAGGTTTTAGTGCTTCATGTCGATAATGAGTTCTTAACTTGGATGTGTTGAGCAGGAGGTTGTTATAGCAACCAGTGGCCACATGGACACTTGTTGGTTATGCCATCAGTAATGTTTGTGTTGTTGTGTCAGTGTCATTAAAGACAGTGGTGGTTGCTTCTGGGGGCCAGAGAGCAAATGCCTTGCTGGTCCCAGTAAAGGTGGATATATGGTCTTTCAGGACAAGGTGGGACAAAGTATTGTTGGATCACTTGAACATCGTCTTTTATTGTCCACCTCTGTAGGTGCGCTGGGATGTCAGTCATCATAAAGCATTAGTAGTCAATCATTGTACAAGAGAACAATAAACAGGCAGAACAGTAAACATTTCCTGGTGTGTGATGAGAACCAACAGTAAGAATTTTATTGGAAATCATGAATTCGATGTGAACAAAAGAGATTATCGATGAAATCTATGATAATCTCTTGCATCTGTTCAAAATGTGCTCCAGATTTTCTTGTCTTTCTCTTCTTTTTATGAAATCACATTGCCTCCATCAGAGCAAAAGAGGAGTGGTGCAGTAAGCAGAAACAGTGAAAAGCTGACGAAGCAGGAACACCAGGAATGTGGAGAAAACAGCTAACAGGCATTATTGTCTGATATTTAGTCATCCTGCAGAAGGATTAGCGAGCTAGCTAGAAGAGTTAATTAGCAGAAGACCTCCTCTGTCTGACCTTCTGAAAAAGGGATTTTACCTTTATCATTCTTTTTAGCCTGAAGAGAAATTTGGGCATTTTTCCACCTTGCACTCTCTTATATTTGTGGCCATTCTGAATAGGGGTCGTAATAACTTTGCACTCCCAACCTTAATTGTACAAATTTGAGAAAATTGAATGCTTGCAATTCAATCAAACTAAGATTGTTGGGGAAAGCAGTATCCTAGATTTTCATTTACATTTTAAACAAAGCAGTACGTACTATCTGGTCTGACGGAGGTGTAAACGTGTTTTTCTCCAAGGGAATGTTTAAATTCCTGAATTTTCGGGGAAAATGGGAAGTAAAGTGAAATATCAGTGACCAAATGACTGCATGCCTTTGGATATATCATTATACCATCAGTGGATATAATGACCTACTGTAGAAACACTGTTTCCAACAAATTAGTCTTTTCGCTTCCTTTGCAACTTTCAGTTCATTCCCCTGCTCTGGGTGTTGGGGTGTGACGGGCAGGTACGGCAGACATCCATCTCTGTAAGCTCCACCTTAGCAGCCTCCGTTGCGTTTGCTGGAAAATGGAAAAGTTGCTTTCTCATCAGCGTTCTGTCTCATCAGCATTTCAGCCGAGTTGAAAACTTTTGAGTTGATGTAAATTTCCCTTTCACATAATTTGCTTCACAGCAGCACTGTGTTTCTAAGTCAGTGAAAGTGTAAGGGCGGCAATGTAACCAAGTTAGAGTGCAATTAACACACACTTAGAAGGAGGACATTTCCATTTGTATGGGCCGGTGTGGGAGTAGCCCTCCTGTTCCCTGCTGTGTGTCTACATGGGATAACGAGTGGGACCGTGTCCGATGCCTCCAGATGACAAAAGACTCATCCAACACCATCTCTCTTTCTGTGTGCCCACCTCTGCTGTGCTTCCCAGACGTGCTCAGAAGGTGTCAGAAGGTTGTTCAAAGACCATTAGTGAGCCCAAACAAGGACTGTAAGACCCCTGGCTATTGACACCTTGTGATCCTAATCAGTTGTGCATGAAGAGGGACATCTATCACTAATGGAGTGGTTGCAAATGACCTGGCCCCCGTCCACCGATGGATGCAGCTGTATTTCTGTGGATGCTGCAGTGGGCTGTGGAACACAGTCATTTAAAGTTAAAAAGATGGAAAATTCAGCCAATGTTCTGCCCTTTCATTGGCCGCTTGGCTCTGCCGTGCCATCTTCTTCTGATCCAAAATCCCAAATTACCATCTCTTCTCTACCCATTTCTTAACCCATTTTAAATACACATAATTCACTTGAGCAAACTGTAATTACTCAGATTGTGATTCCACTGAATCTGTTTGGATGCCTGAGGGGCCTCTCTGCTCCTGTATGATTTTCCCCCTCACCACACACCGTGTTCACGTGACTCTCTGCTGAGCTGGAGTGCAGATGTGCTTTAGAGCTCAGTAATCACCAGCTTGGGGCTTCTCGCTGCTCGGCACTAGTCTTTAACAGCATGTAAGCACTTACTCATTTGCCTTATAATATCATGGTATGAAACCTTAAAAGGGGATTCAGTTTATACAGAGACGAGCAGAAGATGCCGCCTCTGCTGACATAAAACCTTACGCTGCCAAAGACACAGAGCTCTTTGTTTGTAGTGGCTCCTCTGAGAAAAGGAAAAGACCCGAGAGAGTTTTAACCCTCGTGTAGGAAATGATGGCATTGATTTGAGGTGATTTGGGTCAACCTGTAATCTGACGGTGTGAATCTGTGTGTGAGAGTCCAGGATGTGCGAGTAAACGTGGGAGCAAAGTAAAGTGGTGTTTAGCAGAGAGCGTTCATCCCTTTAATCTAGCCAAGTGTTAATGTACAGAGATAACTAGAGGTCTGCTGTATCAACGCTCCAGCTGCAGCCACAGCCTTTCTCTGCTGCCTGTGAACTCTGTGAAACTCCATACAGCTGATCCATCCTTTTCATCGTACATCATTAGGTGCACAGGCCAGCACATGAACATTGTGTTTTCAGGAAATGAGACTGGCAAAAACATGTTTTTTCAGAAAGTTTGAAACCGGGAAATAATGCTGTAAATCTAGAATCTGCAAGATGCAAACACAATCCTAATCACAGTTTACTTCTGGTTTAGCGCTGTGCTAACTCGGACAGGGATAAAATGTAACTGGGCGGCTCGTATTGACTCTCCAAATTTTACTGGACCGGATTGCCCAAATTCTGACAGTAAAACGAGTCATTTGGTTGGGGTCGTGAGGCTTTTGTTACCGTTTTACAGAAGCATCTTTCACAATGTTAGCTTTGGGAAAAAGTCCCCAGTGCATCACATGATGATGTAATTACAACAAAAAACTGGCTTCAAGGCCTGGCACTCTTTGTAGGTCTTGATCTCGACGTTGAAGCCAGCCGTCTTCTTTGCAGAGGAAGTTACGGTCAAGCCAACTGCATTATATAGTCCTCCTCTTCTTCTTCGTTGGTTTTAACCGGCGGACTAAAAACAACACCGCCATCCACTGTGTCTGAGTATATAACACCCTGCTTTTCACAGAAGGATGTGCTGTCTTGAGCGAGTGAGAACAGGATGTGCAGCTCCAAAAAATGAAAATCAATATGTTGATATTGTGACGGATCGCCACAAATGAGTTAATGTGTGGGAAACACTGCTCTTAAAGGGGCTCTGTGGAACTCCTGTGTTGTGCTGGAAGCCAGTCGATAGTCAATGTTAGCGGACTCTATTTCTGAACATCAGCTCCTGGCACACGAGAAGCACTCAAGGACGTGCATGAAGTCTCATCCTCCGAACTGTGGAGTCCTTCACAAACACATCAACAGTCCAGCAGCATTAACACAACTCAAACAAATCCTCCACTGGCTTGTATAGGCGACCAAGAGGGATGGGGAGGGTCTCATTTTTAGCGTTACGCCACAATCTGCTCACATACGGCCAATTAAAGAAGTTATTAATACATATAAATTGCTACAAATTGTTAGGTAGCCTCTTTAACTAACAGACAGGAGTTGAGGCATCCTTGACACATGTACTGTAAATGACCTGGCTGTGTCCAGCTCCGGTCATTTTCCCTACTGAAACACTTTTTACATTCTTTCACACACTTTGTTGTCTGCGCGCGGGTCAAAAGGGGCGCCTTGTCTTATTACTGAACAGGACACTTCTATGTGTTTGTCTTTGTTTCTATGCAGTTGGTTTACGTTCTTTACCTCAGTGTGACAGAGAGTGAAGACTGCAGCAAGTGGAGGCTTTGCAGTGGAGATCACTTACCTCGATGTGACTTTCTAAAAAGCAGCAGGTTACATTGGCTGTCTTGAGCTGCCTCATGTTGTCTTCTTTCAACAACCCCGACCACCACTGGACACATGAAGGATGGACGAGCAGCCAATCGCAGAAGTAGAAAACAAGCAGCCAGCTATATTTATTTCTTTTTTTTTCTCCATTGGCTGAGTCAAACTGTGCTGCGCTGATTTGCTTTTCCATTACCAGTTTTACTTTGGTGAGTTGAACCGCGACGCACCCCAGATGGACCCGCCTCGCCTCCAAGCGGGCAGCGGTGCCGTCTTGTGACTTTTGTAACTTCAAACTTAACTCTTCCATTTGTCTTTGAATTTCTGATATCTGCTTCATTTTTACTGTTTCATCACGATCGCTTTCAGCTTTTTCCAGTGCCATGTTTCTTTACTGCTGGTGAGAACATTTCCTGGTGTTTGCCACAAAAGCTTTTATATAACTAAATAACTTTTTATTGTGAAGAATTTATAGGACATAAAATGTGTTTACTACCAAATTAGTGGTAAGTCATGCATGGAAAAGCCCCGTCTGTAATTCTGAGATGAATCGTTACGTTCGTCTGTTTGAGCAGGCGACATCAGCTACAGCAGAGTCTATGGTGTAGCTACACCCGCTCTAGGTGAAGTTTGCGTAGCCCCCACTCACCACAGTGTATTCATCTTTCCATCACACTTGATGCATTGATGTAGTTCGTTGCAATAGAGCTCCAGTAGGTGATGTTTCACTTTGTCGGGTCTGAGAGGCAGGTAACTGTTTGTCTGTTTAATTAGTTGTTCTGATTTTGACAGTCGCTTAAACACACAATTCACGCTGAAAATGTAATCTGCACACACACACACACACACACACACACACACACACACACAGACACAGAGCTCCTTTATTACTGCAGATGGAATACATTTCCTGTCATTATCATCACTGACGCGTCCATCTGCTAACAGCTGGAAAAGACAGAGGAGAGCTTGCAGATGTGTTGAGACAGCAAAAGAGAGAGTGTGTGTGTGTGTGTGTGTGTGTGTGTGTGTGTGTGTGTGTGTGTGTGAGAGAGAGAGAGAAATGTAATGGATGGGATTTGTAGTAGTTCTTGTAAGTAACTTTTACACTGTTATTGTTGGAACACAGTGGTTGCCAGGCAGGTGTGGTGTTGGTCACTAATTACACTCTCTTTGTATGATGGTATTAGTTGACGTGTACAGTGAAAAGACAAGCATAAAACAACATAATCTCATAATGAAGTACAAGCTTATTTTCATGTCATCTTAATGAGGTCAGCGTACTGTTCTGAAGGTGTTAGTCGGGCGGAGAGAAAAAAAAATGATGAAATGATTACACTGATAACTTCTGACGGAAGGAGCTGTCAGCAAAATGAAAATAAAATTCTGAGTGCGTCATCTTCCAGAGAGGAATATTTAATGAGGTGTATGTTTGTACATGTCAGGTGCGCTGTAAAAGCCAGACAGAGAGACAGATGAAAAGATGGTCAAATGAGAGGTGACAGCAGTGTGTGCTGATGGGAGACACCTCCTTTGACCTCCTCCAGCTCTGTTTTGAATTCCAATCTATTTTGGGGAGCTGCAGTCATTTTTGCCAAGAAATGCCTTTCTCTCTCTTTTAATTCGAGTCTATGATTCGACATATTTTATTCACGACCCGGAGGGGAATTTTTCTTTCCCCCTGCGCTTGCAGGTTGAGCCTCGCAGTGCGATTGCCGCGGGGGCAGGTGGCTGTGAAGTATTTAGCTCAGGGTTGTTTTGGCAGGTATTGATGTGCTGAGGTTCAAACCATTGGCACTGCAGAACAAAACTCTCGACCGCGGGACCGTGTGGACCCTTATATGTAGTCAAAATAATGAAGTTTGACAGCTGACTTCCTGTAAGACTTCCCATCGCACCAGGGAAGATTGACTGAAGGAGAGGATGATTTATCGATGGATGAAAGATGTGCTGGACGGTTCGAGAGATGGATGGATGGATGGATGGATGGATGGATGGATGGATGGTTTGAGAGTTGGATGGGGCTGATGATGGCAGCCTGCCATGTATCCAGGCACTGTTTTGACAACAAGAGCCCCGCCATGGCTTCCCTTTTGTCCTGCCTCTGTTTATTTTGCCACCTGCTAGTCTGGGGGAATGGGGTCAGTTCAACAGGAGCAGGGTCCTGTCACACACACACACACACACACACACACACACACACACACACACACACACACTTGTCAGTAGGTTGTTGGAGAAGTAGATGGAACACACACACATACACAAAAAGGTCAGAGGTCAGTGGGTCAGTGGGTGTATGTGTGTGTGTTTCTGATAAGTTCACTGAGTCCATGCTCTTATGGACGCACGGGTTTGTGTGTGAGTGTGTGTGTTATTGATTGCACAGCTATTTTGTGTGCGTTTGGTTGGTCTGGCAGTGAATTAGGTAGAACTCCGTGGTCAGACGGAATGTTTAGGGTTCAGCAGCTCGCCGTCTCAGTTCAGAGAGCAGCCGAGACCACTCGACTAAAACCAGAGACCCAAAACACTGAGACAGTCTGCTGCTGCGACAGTGTGATAGTAAGCTCGTTGTTTTTCTGTAGCAGTGAAGTCAAATTGTTGACGTGAATATGATGCGATGGGAGATTAGCGAGTGCCAGGGAATATATGAAGTAGCCAATGAGGTAAAACATCTTAGCTTTTGATTTTAGATTTGTGATTAACATTTCCAGGAGCCAAAGATGTAAATCCTCATAAAGAAATCACCTTGAATTCCCATCCAACTGTATTAATCAATTCCAAAAAAAAAAGTTTTTGAACTGAATGACATTGGGAAATAAAACACTTACACAATAAGCTTTATTTTGAGAAAGTGGACTAGAAGCAAAGCCAGGAACAAATGTTGTAACTGATATGAATATGTCAACACCACCACGGCACTGTGGTCCGCTTTGAGTAAACCCTGTTATGAAGAAAAGCCCTAACCTGGAATAAACTCATTCTGGTTGGACACATGATTTAGATTTAGCTAAAATCAATTAAAAACAAATCTGGGCTCTCCATAAAATCTGAATTTCACACTATTGCGTCGTCCAACTAAATAAGACATCTCCTCCCCGAAACAGCTGTAAGGTGCTGAACTGCACACGTCTGCCTAATGTTAGGATGGAGTTGGCTGGTAAGTGCGTGTGTGTGTGTGTGTGTGTGTGTGTGTGTGTGTGTGTGTGTGTGTGTGTGTGTGTGTGTGTGTGTGGGGCCGATCAGGGTGAGTTTGGAGGTTAATGTCTGGTTAGAGTGGGAAGGATTGTTGGTTTCACTCGACAGCTGATCCAGCTACACTGTAGCTGTGTCACGGTCAGGTAGAGGCGACTGGGAGTGTTGGGAGGTTGTGAGGTGCTTGATAGGTATGTACAGTGGGATGTTATGTCATTATGGCAACTGCCTGTCTGTGTATGGACCAGACAGGTTGTCATTGAAAGAGCAACTCAAGAACCATTTGATACAGTTCACACGTTTGTCACCGGTGACTTTCTGCACACTTACTCTCCTTTTACTGTGTAAACTCTCCAGTAACGTTACCTACGCCTCCACAGACGTGCCATTTCATCCTAAAGTTAGTTACTTCATCTGTCACAGTTAACTTTTATGATTCTGTTGTTTCTGTCGTTTTTTAGATTGTATTGTTTTTTACTGTTTTTGATAATTGACTCACTCATGAGGTCAGTCAGCTAGCCTAGCTGGCTATTAGAATAAAGAAAAACACCTGAATAAACATCTGTTCATGAGCAATGGTTTTTGAGCTTTACTGCTGGCTTTTGCCGGACAGAGTACATCAATCGCTTCAGTCACTTTTGATAGCGCTTCTAAGCACCAAATGTAAATAAAACACAGCCAGCTATGTCAGCTGAGCTAAGTGACGAGCTCAGTAATATTAACTATATGTACAAAGCTGTGAGAAAGGTGTAACTAAGGATAAAAAAGCAATGTAAGGTGACACTAAGTTTTGGAGGTGACAGTGAGGTTACTTTAGAGTCAACTGTAGTTCGATTGGTAACTTTACTTAAAAGTAACAATACATTTATCTTGAATATTTCTGTGAGCAGTCAGTTTTTACTCATTGTCCATGCCTTTCATGTTTGTTTCTTCCAGTCAGGTTTGATCCGTGTGTCTCAGGAGGAGTTTCTGATCGCCCCGCTACCCCAACATCTGGCTGAACAACACAACTACAGCGCCCCCGATGGTCACCACCCACATGTCGTCTACAAACGCTCAGCGGAACACATTATCCACAGAAGATCTACCAGCCCATCCAGCACCAGCTCCTCCGGATCTGACAACCCATACCTTCAACATCACCATCAGCAGCAGCATCATCAGCACCATGACTACCAGCATGGAAAGCTGCAGAGGCAACACTTCTGCGGACGCCGCAAGCAATGTATGTAAGGGAACCTAATATTCCTCATACTTCATGATCTGATCATTGTGTTTATGTTGAGGAAGAGAAGTGACCGGCTGATGGGCCCTAACACAGTAATGTGTAACATAAAACATTCTTGCAGTTTTATCACCACTTTATATCATAAAAGTATGAAATTCAATAGGAAGATTAATGTCTGTAGTCGATGTCTTTGAGTGCTGTGCGTCCATTGAAAAGAGGCCACACCAGACCGAGGCTGTCCAGCCCACAGGCCAGTTTACAGTTTTATATTTCCTTCTAGTGGTGAGAGGGAGGAAGCAGCGTAGGGAGTGAGTTTCCTGTCCTTTCAACACCAGAGCTTGTTCTCTTATCACCTGGCACGAGCCAGGAAAAAGAAAGTTCATTCATTTGACCCTCACTGCCAAGTCTCTCTCCCTCTTCTTTGTCTCTCGCCCTCATACTCTCTCCGTCTCCCCTCCCTTCCGTCCTTCCCTTTTTACCCTCCTAGACACTCCCAAGCCTCCCGCTGAGGACCGTTTCATCATGCCTGACGAGTTTGCGATACCTGAGGCAGAAGGGCCAGGAAGGGCAAAGAGGTCGCCCATTAACTCCAACAGGGTGGGGGGCCTGAACGTGGAGACCCTGGTGGTGGCAGACAGGAAGATGCTGGAGAAACACGGCAGGGAGAACGTCACCACCTACGTCCTCACCGTCATGAATATGGTGAGGGTGGGGCAGGGCAGCAGAAGGAAAGGAGGAGGTTGCATGTAACATATGACATTATGATGGCTTGATGAAACATGGAAAATATGTTGTATTACTCTGTTTCTCCCAACTCTTGTTCAGCTAACACGGGAGTGTCTCAACAGACCCCGATCACACACCCCGCCTTCTTTATTTTGTGAATGTGAACGATGGAAGTGAAGCTTCTTCTGCTTCTCTACTTGTAGGCTATTCCAGATAAGGGTAGTTCTTTCAAATTACGTGAGGCTGAACTTTACTTTATATTTCTCTCAGTAGGTGGGGACATAAATGGTAGATGTGACATTTGTTGTATTTTAGTAGTACAACTGTAATCTCCTGTAATCTCCTATATTGCAGGTTTCCAGTCTTTTCAAAGATGGCACCATCGGGACAGACATCAACATTGTGGTGGTCAGCTTGTTACTACTGGAACAGGACCCGGTGAGTGGATTCAGACTACAGTTCAGCAAAAATACGTCATTTTGCACGGTGCACTGATTAATTAAAACCCCTCCTAACATATCTTTATTTCTCTCCTTTCCGTTTCCAGCTGGGCTTGACCATCAATCACCATGCCGACCAGTCCCTCAACAGTTTCTGTCAGTGGCAGTCGGGTCTGGTGGGGAAAGGTGGTAAACGGCATGACCATGCTATCCTCCTCACTGGACTGGACATCTGCTCCTGGAAGAACGAGCCCTGTGACACTCTGGGTAAGACAGTGCACAGAATACTAGCTCAAAAGCCAAACTGCCTACTTTTTAGCCAAATGGACACAGCAGTTGACAGTATGTTGTACAACGAGATGTGGGAGCTGTCTCTAGTGATGACAACTTAGAGCTCTCTGCATGACATAAAAGTTGTCATTTCGGGCTTGTAGTCAGCGAGAGGTGATGCTGAGGGTGTAGCTTTTACAACAGGAGTGAAGGGAGTTTGACAGGTGCAAGCAGCAGAAATTTCAAGTGAAGAAATTATTTGTTGCTGTGACCAACAGCTACATTTAGTTGGAGGTCCTCTGCCAGAAGTGCAACAATCCCTTTGGTTAACTGTCACTTTGAGGGAAAAGAGCTCATTAAAAATGAATCCTGCCATGGTTGTCTGTCAAATCTGTGTGTAAAATGTGTGAAGGGAGCAGTGTTGCAGGAATGGATGAGCTTAAGTTCAGTTTACGCATGAATCTAACGGCTTCTAACAGGTAAAGGCTGCTGGAACAACATCCATGTAGGGAGGTAATCCTGCTAATATCTTAATCATATTGCTTTCACACCACTAATTGCCTGCAATCTCAGCGCGGCACGTTATCTCATTAACGACAGGAGTTTAAAAAGGTGAAACTCACAAGTAAAAGGATTCATCAGCTGTATGCGACCGCTGCGTCCGTACCAGAGATAGACATCGTCTAAGACGACATTGACGGGCTGAGACAGATGTCAAGAGCTATTGGATGTTAGAGTAACAACACTAACACAGTTATATGTGAGCCAAATTTTTGCCCCGTGTTGTTAAAGTTTAACATCTGGCTCTTAAAGTCAAAGGCTCATTCATCAGCCGCATGTTGATGTTTCTACCGTACATGTTCGTATATTTTTGGGTCCACTGGGAGAACGTGCTGCCAGAAAATAAGAAAAAACATCGAGCGCTTCTGAATATTTTCATCAGCTTGTCAGTTACTGTAAACCCCAACTCTGCAATCGCTTATCTTCTCCTAATGCTGGCAGCTCCACCATCAGCAGTAGCCATCTGACGTGATTGACTATAAATGCCTGGGAGCAAACTTCAGTTAAGTTGGCCGGGGATTATGAGGTTGCACTTCACATCCAGTGTGAAACGCTCCTCCATGCATGTATGTATGCAATATGCAAATATGACAGATGTTTGGCGTTTGCCAAGTCTGTCAGAGGTTTCAACAGATGCAGAAGAGACAGGATTTGATTTTGTTAAGCTTGTGCTTTTAACACAGTTAGTATATTGGAGTATAGAGTTTTTGCTCAAATAGTTAAATGCCAACTATTATTGTGAAAAATGATATTTATTTTCTGGTTCCACTTTGTTAAATGTCAGAATTTGCTCCTTTTCTTTGTCTCTCATTTGGCAAATGAAGAGTGTTTGGGTTTTGGAGTGTTTGTTAGACAAAAGAATCAATTTAAAGATAATATGATGAACATTTTTGACATTTTCTGAGTGATCAAGTACTCGTTTAATCATGCAAATAATCAGCAGATTTATCAATATTGAAAATGATCATTAACTACTGCCCTGGTGTAGATAATAACCAAATAAAATACACTTTCCCTCTCCCGTTACTTTGTCTATGCAGGTTTCGCCCCCATCAGTGGAATGTGCAGCAAGTACAGGAGTTGTACCATCAATGAGGATACGGGGCTGGGCTTGGCTTTCACCATCGCTCACGAGTCTGGACACAAGTATGTTTAACAAAAGCTGTACTGTATGATACAGCTATAAAACTGCTCTCACAATCAAAGCTGACACATAAATTGTACCTGTACAATTAAACAAATGAACGTGTGTCAGGCATTCGAGCCATTTTGAAGCGGTACACTGCACCACTTGCTATATTTGTTCTTTGCTGCTGTGAGTGTCTGTATTTGATGTGTATTAAATGACATAAATGTGGTCTGATTTAAAGAAACAAATAAACCCTGCAGTAAGAGCATTACGTTAGCGCACTACTTCATCCCCTCTGCGACTCTATGAGAGAATAATGGAAAGAGCCCGAGGCCACGCGGCTCTGAGTTTGTGTTTCTACATTTCCTCTGAGATGGGATGACTTTTATTTTTGATATTTAGATTCTATGTTGTGGTAAAACTTTTCTCGCTACTTGGCACACTCACAACATAAACTAGCGACAAAGTGTGTTTGTTAAGTCGCCCAGGTGATGATATGTCAGAATATGTTTACGCTGCAAACTCTGTATGAGTTTAGCCAGCTAAATCGAAGGCATGCCCAGAAACTTGTTGACTTAGGGCCTAAAGCTGTCCACTGAAATTTTCAGATGACTCTCTCCTCCACGCTGTATTTTCCTTTCATTATATAGTGTAAAATATAAAAAAGCTGGGGGTGGAATGACATCAGCTTGAGCATCACGACAGAAACGTATAATTTTTCCCTCCAGTTTTGGGATGATCCACGATGGCGAGGGGAACCCTTGTCGCAAAACAGAAGGCAACATTATGTCTCCCACTCTGGCTGGAAACAACGGGGTCTTCTTCTGGTCCACCTGCAGTCGACAGTACCTCAGCCGCTTCCTTGGGTAGGCCTCAACGCTGCATGCAAGTGCAGGAACACTTTTACATTTGCCAGTGAGTTGTTGTGGCTCTCTTTCTGACACACGGGTGGTTTGCTGTGTTCACCAGAACAGCCCAGGCATCCTGTCTGGTGGACGAGCCGAAGCAGATCGGTCAGTACAAGTACCCCGAACAGCTTCCCGGGCAGCTGTATGATGCAGACACACAGTGCAAGTGGCAGTTTGGCTCCAAGGCCAAACTGTGCGGTCTTGATTTTGTCAAGGTGAGATTTCCACTTTATGCACTTTCACCACGTTTTTACGCTGCTATCATCGAAAATGATATATTAACACTGACAGCTCGTCTGTGAGAGGGTTCACTCACATTGATGAACCTTCAGAGAGTTGTCGTCTGTATCACCTGCAGTTCCCTCTGGCTCTACGGAGCTTTAAACCAGTTTTAAGCTCTTTGTTATGCCTTTTGTGCCCACAGTTGTGCTGTTTTGCTTCACTACCACTGCTCCTCTGTTCAAAACAATCTGAGAAACATTTCCAACCGACCAACATCAGCCCAACAGCCAGAGACTGCCGATATATTCATATATGTGTGCATGTGCAGTGGGCAGGATAGTCCATAGAGAAGAGTTCTGGAAGGTAACCTGGCTTGTTCCATTCACCTGCCAACAACCTGCACATGTGCTCACTCCTCCTCTGGCTGTATTCTGTGCTCCTGGGTTATGTTAGTGATGAAAGTCCTCAGCTGAGCAGGTCCTCTCACTCAGTCTTTCTTGGCTGACCATAAAACTGGCAAACTAGAAGGACAACAATCCCCGGAAAAACAACCAGTGATGCAGTCCAATTCGGCGCCAGATTCTATTCGTCCAATCAGCCAACTCTAACAAGCTGGTGGAGAGAAAGTGGAGCAATTAGCAGCTGAAGGGCTAGATAGTTCCCTCAACAGCTAGTGGAGACAGCTGAAAGAAGAGTGTTTACTGGACTTGCATTCATCAGGTAGATGTCATCACTCTAACTGCCCAAAACTCCAAACTCTGAAATCTGCTGGATTTGTCAAATATCAACTATATCAAAGGTGATAATACGTCTGTGTTGTGTTAACATACTCTTCCAATGCCGAGCAGTGGCCAGAAAAGCTTATTGCTACAGTTTTTGAACTATTAGCTTACTTTATGAAAGCTTGCATTCTGTTCCTAACCAGCCAGCCGTTGTGTCTGCTTTTGGGTCCTCACCTTTTTACGAAACTCTCACAGTTGTAATTTCATCTCTCTTTCATCTGTCTTGGAATTTAATTTTTCTCCCTAATATTGGTGATGTTGGTCTGGCTCTACTCTCTTGATAGTCAATATTATATACTCTTTTTTGGAGAAAGTTTGGCAAAAATGGCAGCAATCTGATCCTATAGAAAGCAGCACTATACGCTAGGGCAAAAAAGGAAAGGAGGGAAGATCATTCCTGCAATAGTTCATTAGAATAATCCTGCATCCTGCAGCTGCAAAGAACCGAATCTGTACAGCAGTTGTTTAGTCCTGGTTTTACATGGACACCAAAAATCCCACATCAAGTATTATTCATGAGTCCCTTTGCCTTCACCAACGCTCACTAGATGAGCCCCCGATAATGAGATGGAGCACTCGGATCACATATGAGCTTCAATTGTCTGCGTTACAGCGCTAACGATGGAGTGTTTAATTGGCACTTTATTAATTAGCATGATCTTTGCATAACAACCTTGAACCCCCCACGTTTGACCCTCCATTAAAGTGCATTCCATCTTTTCAATGGGGGTCCCCAGCCTCCCCCTGAGCTCCCCCCTCCGAGCCTTGTGCTCCTGGTATAAGCCTTTACGTTGGGTGCATTCAGAGATGTCGATTCACATGTAAATGCTGTTCAAAGTACTGCAGGGTTTCCTCTCCAGGGCTGTAATTGCTGGGAAATGGACTTTGCCAAATCGTATATATGACGGATTAGCGCACATGACATTGCATTGGTGATTCTTTAAATCCCTGCTATGTTTCCCTAACAGAAGATAAAATACTACATCTGCATTTCTTAAAGCTGTGTTAACGTGGGTGGGTGGTAAATTAACCTACACTCTAATTAACAGCGGATTTGGAGCTGCCTTTCACACTTTTCCTCCCTGCTTTTGTCCCTGCTGGGCTCATATACAATGATTTTCAGCGTGCCCTTGTGGCTGCCAACCACCTGCTCGCTGTGGGAGAAGATGATCAGGACAAAGTCTCCGACACACACATGCACCGGAGATGTCTCTCCTTCATTTTCCTCTTGTTGCCAGTTGCAGTTGGGCGGGTTGCCAGACTCTGCCGCCTATCTCTCGACCCCGGCTCTCCCTCTGTGCTCACTCACTCGCTCTGTCTCTGTATTGTTGGGTCAGATGACACATGCAATTATAGCTCGTTTCATTAAAGAAGTACAGTAATTAGATTTGACACCGAGGCTTTGTGGAGAAGCTTATCCCCGGTTATCAGGGCGGTAGAGGCTGATCGACCGGCGTGATGGTGGTCCTGGCAAGAAGCAGGTGCAGTTGGGTCAAGGAAGAGGGAGGAGGGGCGGGACGTGATGCCAAAAGTTTATGGTCATAATGAAACCTTTTCCAGTTAACAAAAAGCACCATATCTGACAGGATGTGTATGTGTCTGTGTCTGTGTGTGTGTGTGTTTGACAGGACATCTGCAAGTCGCTGTGGTGTCACCGCACAGGACACCGGTGTGAGACGAAGTTCATGCCTGCTGCAGAGGGCACCGGCTGTGGTCCTGATATGGTGAGGAAGAGTCACACAGCAGCCGCCCACTCGATCTGCCTCCTGACAGTTTCACTTGACCAGCGCTCTTATTAGACACCACACACACATGTTTAACTGGCAATAAATGGACAAACAAGTTTTTCTTGGTATGGATATGTTTTGAATATGAATGACCACAGACAAAACATACAAGAGGATAAACAAACAAAACAGTCATTGATGCTTTAAGTATTAAGTAGTCTAAGTGGAAAATACGATTTGCTGCTGGTCTGTATGGAAACTGCTAGCGAGGTATGCTAGCGTGTCTGTGCTGGTTGCCTGGTAACCTTGAGGCTGTGACATCACCTCAGGTAGTGGCTTCTCCCAGCTGAGACATAGGAAACAGTAAGGCACCCACAGCACACCACATTGAGTTTGTTTGCTGGGTTAGCCTAAGAGGTGCTGCTAGATGGATTTTGTTCCTTTTTTCCAGAGCCAGGCTAGCAGTTTCCCCCCCGCTCACTGTCTTTGTGTTAAGCTAAGCTATCTGACATGAGAGGAGTATCAATCTTCTCATCTCACTCTTGGCAAGAAAGAGAGTAAACTTATTTCCCCAAATGTAAAATGATTCCTTTGAAAAAACCCAGTCAGATTTATTGAAGAGAAAACTAGCATGGCACTCAGTAGAGTGCATACCTCGGCTGATATCAAACTCAGTAGCTCTGTATCACCTTATATTTTAAACCGCCGACAACTGCTTCACCATATCTTGAACTCACCAGAACTGTTACAACCAAGCACTTGGACAACAGAACAGTGCAGATGAAATCATAATCTGCATTGTGTTTTGAAGGAATGATGGGCTTTAATTAAGATTGCATCAAATTGTACTCATAGATATCAGCCACTTAATCAAGAATCAGATGTTTTCATCGACGTCCATGCTTTTTCCCTAGGAAAATAACAAAAACTCCCTATTTCCCAGTGTCAGAAATGTTTTCCTTTCTTGCTTTCCCAACGTCAGAAAGAAACTCCTGGATGAGTCCCTGTTATCCTTGTTCATGCCAGAAGTTCATGTGATCTGTTCTGGACCGAGATCCTTCCTCCATCCAAGCTTTGTGGAAGCTGTTCAGCAGTTTTTGTGTGATCCTCCTGACAAACCAACAAAATAACCAACAAACTGACACCTTGGCAGTATTTAGTATTTAGTATTTAGTATGTATTTAGGGCAAAACATCTATTTTCAAACTGTCAGTTGGAAATACACATCACAGTTTAAATACCGACTTCCTACTTCAACTTTGATCTGAAGTGTTTGTTGTAGCTCTGCTGTCTAACAGAGAGAATGACTGACATTTTGGGCAGTTTAGATAAACTGTTGGGATGTTTACCACCCGTCAGACTTTGTTGTGGTGGTGGCATTCTGTTCCCACATGGCAGTTATAAGTTCAGTGTGTAAAAACAGGTAATAACTCATAGAAGCAAAGGCTATGAATTTATAGGAGCTACGTTATGATAAACCACAATCGCCCTTTTGGTTAAAGTATTCTCAGGAACTAAAGTAACTAAAAAAGGAGAGGAGACAGCTGAAGTGAGATTCTTCCAGCTGGACAGAGAACAGCCAAACACATATCGAAACACGATATCAGTAAGGGACAGAGGTGGTGATGTGTGTTTGTAGGTTTGGCTCGGACCGGTCCGGGTGTGGTGCCTTGGCTGCAGCTTAAGAGTCTGAGTGTCCAGGTGTGCTGCTGGGCTTTTGTCCAAGCCAGAAAACTCAAGCAAGAAGCTCGGGCCAATGCTCAAGTCCTGATAAGAAAGCTATTTCTGTGCATCTTTCTCTCTTTCATTTCCCTCTCTTTCTCTTTTTCTCCAGTGGTGTCGCAGGGGTCAGTGCGTCAAACACGGGGAGCATGGCCCGAGAGCGGTCCACGGCCAGTGGTCCACCTGGTCGCAGTGGTCCCACTGCTCCAGATCCTGCGGAGGAGGGGTCATGTACAGGGAGCGCTCCTGCACCAGCCCAAGGTAAACACACGTGCACAAACTCACATAATCCTCCATTAATCTAATTCATCACCGACTTCTTAACGCGGCAAACAGATTCATGTTGTCACGCGCTTGTTTCTACAATGAGAATGTGACTTGCAGTTCGGGCCAGAAAGCAATTCTTGAAAGCCGCGTGTCTTAAAATCTTTCCTTTCTGAACACCTGAACGCGCTCTCTGCCAGGTAGCTGTCAGCACACACATGCACGCACACACTCGCACTCTGCACGCACACTCACACACATGCGCCTGATAACGGCTCTCATCAGTCAGGCTGACAGTCCAGACAGACAGACTATCTCTCCCCATGCTCCAGACGAGGAAAATCTCCTAATAGCATGCTCTTTTTCTCTCAAAGCTGCCAAGACGGTCAGAGAACGTCCCCCCATTGCTGCTCACTCACACAAACGTAATTCTACATAATTCTGCAGACCCAGATCCCACAGTGCATATCTCTTTGTTAGCAGTGCGCTCTGTGCATGTCATTACACGAAAATGAGAGATCCTGCCTTAATGTTGTGGTTCATAACAGATGTACAGTCCCTCTTTGTTATCCACAGAACACCTTATTTGATTCATTAGATGTTTTAAGGCCTTTGCTTCACTTTCTTACATTCAGCAGGTGTGTAGCCAGTAATGGGCCGGGGTGGCACCGGCCCGGCCACATTTCTCACTGACCCCCCCAGTCAAGTTTCATCAAAATATATTCTGTCACAGAAAATACATTACAAATACATAACATTCATGGAAGAACATAGATAAATATAACTTGATTTATTGTTAACTTGTGTTTGTTTAATTTGATTAAAACGGAACTGTTGAAGGAACCCTGCAGCCCGGAACGTGTTTGGTTGCAGCAGGGCTGCCCTAACGTCGCAGCAACAAAAATGGCTGAAGTTCTTTGAGTTGAGAAAGAAGACAAGCCACAGCCTCCATCAACTGAATCTCACTAGCTTCTAAGACATTTATCAAAAGGATTCAAGACCATTTAAAAGTCTTTCTGGATATTGTACTGTTTTGTGCCAAGCAGGACTTCCCCCTACGTGTTCACAGGGAAAATGCAGACGCTGTCAATAAAGGGAACTTTCTAGTCATGTTCAAATATGATCCATGGATCCAAAATTGTCCAGAGCAGCTGCCCAGAAACTGAACTTTAATGAGCCTAAATGCTCAAAATGAGCAGCTGGAATCTGCAGGTAGGGTTGTTGCTTTACTGATTTTGCGTTGCTTCATATTTGCTCATGATGGGATTTCACAGGAAGTAATGTGTATTAGCCACATAGGCCTACTGTTGAAAGCTACATTGTTTATTTGAAATGGGTTGCTCTTGTTTCTGCACAGAAGCTACATTTCAACCAGCTTTCATTGTATGTGGTTGATAGAAATGAAGGAATATGTTGTTCTTTCTCATGTCAAACGTTGCTCAGCTGGGTGTTTTCATACTTTGATTTCTGTTTTCTGTTGATTTGTGAAAAGAAAATTTGGTGTTTTCCATGAACTGACCAAGACACTGAAGCAACGATGGCGGTAATGAATGCAAAGTGATGTGTTACATGTGCAGATTAAATAATTAACAGTGCCGGGCGCTGTGGAGATATGCTTCCCTTTCTGCCGGGGCAAATATATGTTTAGCCTGAATTAGGATATAATAGACAGGTTTGGTCTATACTGTTGTGTACAGCCTTCATAGACTGAGCTCTTTTGGTTTAGCATGTAGTAATGCAGAATGTTGCAAAGAAAAATTGTCATAGTTTTTTCAGTTTGTCCTTGTTTCTAGTTTTTATAAGCCCATATTTCCACCTAATTTGTCACTGGCCCCCCCTAAAGTACCATTTCTGCCTACACCACTGCAATACAGTACTAGATTCACTGTCGGTCTGTCAGCTAATCAATCGTCCTGGCCTGCAGTTATTTGGCCCTTGTAGTTCAATACAGGACAATGGAAGTCTGCAAGGTGATATTCAGAAAGAGGACTTATTTCAGCCACTTCCGTGCCTGTACTGTACGAGCAGTCTCACAGAGGTCTTGTTAAACACTGACATTGTGTTGTAATTCTTTGCAATGCTTGAACAACTTTGATTGTTGTTAAGGGTTTAAAGTCTTCTCCCTGAAGAGTGTGTGTGTTTATACTAGCAATTTCCTCCGTACTATAACTGAGGAACAGTCGTGATCAGGAAGGTGGAACCAATTAACAGTGTTTTTTTATTTCACTAGTGGCCAATAAAATAGAAAGAAGGTCAACACACATTATTAGAAGGAGTTTTGTTATTAGCCAGCTGTCAAGAGAACTTGAGGAACTCTTGATATGTAGTTTAAAAAAGCACATTTCTTGCTGTTTTATGACGCATGTTTCATTCAGAAGTATCCTTACAGATCAATCTGTGGCTCCACAACTATACAAGGAAACAGTCTTGCTACATAGAACTCATATTCGACCATGAGCACACACATCTACACACTCAATATAACCAGACACTCATACCACAATAAGTTTCCAGTAGAATCATGACTAATGGCTGACATCCCAGGCTATTGCACCACCTTGATTGGTGGACGGATCTCAAACTTCATCACAAAGGATCTTCTGTTTGGTCCGTTCACTTATTGATTGCCATCATTTAAGAATTAGTCACAGCAGGTTAGATCATAGTGGCGTGTCACATCCAATCGTACGTGTCTCCTCACAGAGGTGCAGGTGAGATGTGTTTGTCATGACAACGATATTAGCAGCACAGTTGCCTTCTTAATTACTGCTGCACTTGTAGACTGTGTTCTAGCCAAGCAGAGTCTGCATACGTGACGGGAATATCAAAATGACGTCATGCAATCATCTTTTCATCTCATGTAGTCATTGACAAAATCTCCATGGTTGTCAGTCAAATGCTGCACACGAGAGCCTACAACAAGTCACGGCAAGACAAAATAACCGGCGCACCTGAGCAATATAATGCAACTTCTAGAATCAGTGTCAAGAAATTAGAGCAGGATCAGAACGGTCAGCGCTCATAATCCAGCTGCGTTTCCATTACGTGCTCTTGAGCTGTCCTCAATGCTTCAGTTTAAACTGACATTTCAAGCACTTTAACCATTTTTTCCACAAACTGACGGATCATCTTCATCATTACACATCAGTCGGTGGTTTCGCAGCTGTCATTACTTCTTCTTTTTAGGAGATCTTCTGCTATCTTCTAAGACAATGTTGTCCAGGTCCACTGATCACCTGCTCTTTGATGATTTCACCTCCTTTCAATAACTTATCTTCAACCGATTCTTCTTTGAGCCCTTTTATCCAACTGATACTTCGGCTTTGCTTAAGATTTACAGTTTGATTGACACCTAAAAGTCATTGAGCTTACACGTTTAAACTGAAACTTTACATTCTTTCACGTTTCCATTAACATTCAGCCACTAAATGCAGCATTGCATTCAAGTCACAAACCCCCCTATTGTTTGAATCATCTGGCCCCTCAAGTAGTTGCCAATTTGATGCGATAGCTGACGTTGCTAATGCTAGCAAGCGAACATGAACATTGCTAACTTTAGCTAGCGAACTTAAAGTTGCTAAGGGTTGATAGCATCAGTTAACATTGCTAATGCTGGTCACACGCTGTAGAACTCAGACTTTTTAACAAAACAATACAATAAGACTGGACAGGACAACCTTTTAAGTTATTAATTCACCATCATAATAAGAGATACTTTTGTTATGCACCTTTCTACAAGTTATGTAGATTTAGGCTACATTACAGTATTTCTGAGAAAATGACTCGTGTATAAAAAGATCTTTGACTCAGTTCATCTTCTTTCAGTATTCAGAGAGTGTACGTATTCTTTCAGTGTATGTACATTTTCTGGAGAAGTATAGCTCTTTGTCTCAATCACATCTCCTCCATTAAGGAGTCTGTTGAGATATTCAAACACGTCTACTACTGTCTGTCGTCCTCTTCACTCTACTGGTTTCATCACTCCTCACTTAACAGCTGGGCAGAAACTGATTCGGCTGCTCTGTCTGTCACATCTAACCCTTCTCTTAATCCCTGTGAGGGATCAAAGACCACAACGTTTTCTGAGGCAGACCGGCTCTCATATGATACACATTATACACCATGACTGGCAGACCATAAAGAGCCACAGAGGGTAAAGCAGGTTAGCTGTCAAGTTCATTTATCATTCCTGTGGCACTAAAGAGTGCTTTGTAGGAGCAGCCGCTAAAATATGGCTTGATGCTGCTCAAATGTGAGTTATGGGGTCAGTGGGACAGAGGGGGGGATCCAGGCATGCTAAGACTTGATAACATTATCAAAGTACATCCAAGTAGTTGTCAGATCACTCAAGAACGCTCACGTGAAGACAATAACATTAGGCTGGAGTACGTTGTAATAATGGCATCTCTTTACCTCCCTGAACTCCACCACAACACCTCCGCCACCGGAACACACTCAGACCTTTATACTGACAGCATGATGTACCCCCGAGTCACGTTTCAGTCCCTGACTCATGACATTCAGACTGTGTTTGTCCCCAGTAATCTGTGATTATTTTGGCAGGGCCCCCTTTGCTCTTAATCTGAACAGAACAAGAAGGATTAGCCCGAATCTGACTGCTTGTGTCTAATGTCGTCTTCACCACTGAGTTGAACTGTCTGGACTGTCTGAGCTGTCCTCCTCACTGATCTCTGGCACGTGACACTTTTTAAACTGCCAAACTTGCAGTATGTGCCTAAAATGGCATGTTTGGGAATCCATATCTCTCATAATGCAAATGCATTATTTAGAGTTTGGCATCACAGATATGACGGCATATACATATTCACCTCTGCCCTACTACAAAATCCTCACCCAGCAGGAGAAGTCTTAAAATCCTTCATTTGACTCTGCACAAACCCATCCATTTTACGAGGCCAGCATGTATCTTTTGCTCCGTCTTGTAAAAGAGTTCTATGGGATCGGCCGATTAAAGCCTTCCCTTCTAGGAGTCGCTCCAAGACGGAAAATGAATCTTCTCCCCGCCTTTCCCTCCCTCTCCCATCCTCCCTCCGTTCCCTGTAGACCACCTGCCAGATCAAACACAGTCATCCTAATCCTCACCAACAAGCCTAGGAGATTAGGTTCACGATCTTGACCTGGTTTTGTGGGGAGCACATTTTGTCACACACTCGATTTAAAGGGCGTGGGGGGTTGTATGATGACGGGGCGATGGTGCTCAGATAGGACCCTGTGTGGAGGAGGCTCTCAGCAGACTTGTAAAGGTGTTTTACAGGAGTTCTGACTGCAGAGGAGTGGATCTATGTGGGATGCTACAAGAGGGGCAAGGCAGGGAACAGGTGATGAGACTAGACACAATGACCTCTGACCTACAGTAGTTCAGTCTCGGCTTCTGTCGCCGGGCAGATTTATCAGGATCCTGGTACATTAAAGCATCCTAAAGGGTCCTGGGGGTTGCGTTGGAGCTGGAGTGTTGAGACAGAAGAGGAATGACTCAAACAGAAACTGAAAACTTGTCATATCTGGTTTCTGTCCCGTCGTTGGAAGCAGATTTACAATTTGCAATGATGCGGGGTGATGTAGGGAGAGGAGCAGTGAAGACAAAGAAGAGGAATCAGGAGTTTTGTGAAACTCAGAACCGACTGTCTGTAATCCATGAATTGCATTATACTCCCTTCTGCAGTAAACTGTCCCTCTTTAATGCTCGCCTCTGATCAAAAGGCCTCGGCTGACGGAGTGCACGGCGTGGTCCCCCACTGGCCTGCCGTAAGCACATTACCATATGTGCTGCATTTGTCTGCCGCTAAATCTTAATAGGATCAGGCCTTCGAAAACCTGGGCCAACTCCCCCCCATAACCAAGGGGAGCAGATTTACACACATACACACACACCTTGAACGGAGCTCTATCATTCTTGGCAGCTCGGTCACTGTTTGATTGAGTCCAGGTCTGAATGGAGGGGATGAATGGTTGGAGTTAAAAGAAAAATGAAGTGAAGCAACATGTATTTTTTTGCCTCTGCCCCCCGCTGCTGACGCTCACGCAGACATTTTCAATAATGCCTCATTGGCGAAATTCAAAAGAATTATCACTAGTTGTGTGTTCGCCTCCTGGTGTTTATTGTTTCTATCAGGCACTTTTCAGTTCCTTCTCCAGAGCCCTTCATTACATTGTAACACTTAGTGAGTTTGTTTTATTGGACATGTTTGATCAGCATGGTTCCTCGCTCTGTGTGTTTGCAGACCACTTTAGTAAATAGCTAAACTCAATTTTCTCTGCTGGTGGTTGGGTCGGAATGCCTGGCATGAGTTTAGAAAGCCTGGGAAGTCAGAACTGGCATCTTGATGTTTACTGAATGTCAAGACTCTGCTTGTCTTTGACTAACAAGTGGTGATCGCTTTTATCATTATAACGGCATTTAAAAGCTCCATTACTTGTTTACGTTGCCATGTTATTCCCATGTGGTTAAAGAGGCGTGGAGACATCTGACAGCGTATGCAAACTTCTCCTTCACAGTGCTTTTTTTAAACCACATTCTTGATTGAGCTTGACTAACCCTACACTGACAGATAGGAGGTGTGTTTGATGAAGCGAGGCTGCCATTTGTTGTGGATCATGGAAAATCAAAGAGAGAAAGCCTGAAATGATGATCCGACATTTTCTACCCTGTTTAGTTTTCTTACAAGCAGACAGAGGCGACGTCTACGTTCACAGCATGTTCAAGGCATTTTATTCCACATTCGAATATTAATTCAGCAAATTTTTAAGGTCTCTTCATTTGGCATTGTGAAGCCCCTAACCATACTTTCCATAAGTCCGCAAACGGCGATGATAGTGGAGTCATGCATTAGGCCGGATGGTGTTTCCTTTAAATGTGAACACATATCTGGTTTACCAGCAGTATGTTTGTTTAATATTTTTATGTAGGACGGGGTCTTTTCTTCAACATATGTTCAACAACTGTTTTATATAATCTGGCAACAAACAGCTCACTGAACTACATACAGTAGTACTGAAAATATCACAATGTGCCCTTACATTCCTTGGACGGGGTTAGAAGCCAAACAACCTCCTGGACTCAGACTAGTGTGATGATGTCACCTTGGACATTGTTCAAAGTCTCTGAGGGTTCAGTGTCATTCCCATCAGAACTGAGCCACTGTTTATGTCCTTGTTTACTAGCTTGCAGTCTTCTTCTTAACGCCATGGCATGTTGCTGCCACCAGTTGTTGATCATTGGAATGAAACTTGCAGCAGCGTATTGTGTATAAAATACATGTGAAGGCATAAATCTGCCTTAAATCTGCACTCTCATATAATTGATATACCTTGACATGAGAACCGTATGAAGCCTGTGTTGTGATGAGTACAGTGGAGCACATTTCTACTCTGTCCCACATATACTGTTCATCTTGTTCCCTGACCAGCTCTCTGTGTTTTGTCTGTATCTAAGTTGTTACATCAGGTGACTTTAGATAGGCATCTTGTTGACACCTAGTAAAGTTGTGGTAATAAAACGAGCAGGATATCTCTGAAAATGTATCTGTCTTCTTCATTGTTTCATTGTTTCTTCTTCTCTTCTGTCTTTTCTTGTGTTCCACTCAGGCCACAGAACAATGGTAAATTCTGCTCGGGGTCAAGCCGTCTCAACCAGCTGTGCAACTCTCGGCCGTGTCCTCTGAACGCTGTGGACTTCCGGGCTCAGCAGTGCGCTGAGTACAACAGCAAGCCCTTCAGGGGCTGGTACTACAAGTGGAAGCCCTACACCAAAGTGGACGGTAAGGTTGGTCAGTTGATATCTGACTCAAGTCTAAAGATGTTCACTCCTGTGGTTCATTAAAGTTAAATTTAGTATTTGCACTGATGATGTTTTGGGTGCTTTATCTTGCAAATGCCTTTGAGAGTTGAAACATATTCTTAAATTCCTTTGTATCTTTTCTAACTAGTATACAATGTGAGAGATTCTTTAGAAAACACAGTGCTTTCCAAGGATTATGAAGACATCCCATGGTTTACTTTATTCCCTGCTCATAATACAGAAGTAAAGAAACCTCATTGTTCAAAGCACACAGCACTGGTAAACACACAGAGAGTCGCAGACTGCTCAGGGCAAGCTTTTTCTTGTCTAAATTCCGTCGATATTCTGCACCCAACTGTACTCTGCTAGTCTGACTCTCTTTTGTAAAGTGTTTCTGTAATGCCAACCTCTATTTACTGCTGCAGTGATTAGGGCCAAAAAGCTGGAGGAAACGATCGCTGTGTGTAATGTGCATGGGAGGCATGTAGCCACCTGCACCCTTTGACACAGTGGGGATAGATTTAAAAAGGAAGCCTACAGGCCAGCTTTGTTACACAGAGCGAGGGACAGAGAGGGTGCACTGAAGGAGAGCAGTGTGTTTGGCCGCCGTCCCAGGCCTGTTTAAGCTGTTGATGAATGGGAGGTGATGTAGAGAGGAACAGAGTCTGAACTGCCTTCTAGGACCTTGGGCCAAGTCACCTTCACTGTCATTTATTTTAATCAAAGATGGCTGTAGAGACTTGCCTGTGATAACTGATCTGAACTACAAAATAAACCTACAGCCCCGCAGGAATACCCTCAGGTGCATTCATAGTCCGTTCCTGTCTTTTCTAATTCCGGCCCAGCAGGATCTGTACTGTACTGTACATGTAACAGGTTGCAGTACAGTAGCCACGGTAACTTTAGATTCACCGGTTCATGGGAGAACTTTGGTGAATCAGTAAAATTTCGTGACATCCTTAATGCAACAGTTACTGATCTTTATTGATATGAGTGTTTCTGTATGTTTGTTGGTCTCTGTGCAGATGAGGACATCTGCAAGCTGTACTGCATCGCAGAAGACTACGACTTCTTCTTCGCCATGTCCAGCAAGGTCAAAGACGGCACCTCCTGCTCTGAGAACAAAGGAGATGTCTGCATTGATGGAGTGTGTGAGGTACATGGATTCACAGCGCTGTGCAGTAAAAAGATAGCTAACAAAACCATCTCAGGCTTCATGCACAGTTAAGTTAATGTCAGAATCAAGTGGCACAATGCAGTTGGATGGATTTGAAGTTGCACCACCTGCTTCGAAAGGAAGACAAATGTTAGAAAAGTTCAAATGATGTTTGTCAAATGTTTATGAATTCTTACGTACTAGAAACGAAAACCAAGACTATAGTGGACACATCTGGTGTGATTACTTTCAGTTTCACTCCAAAATAAGAGATTTGGATCATTGGTTTAATTAGGGATTTGCCTGAAAACCTGTTTAGTTGTAAAAAGAATTCATGTTGATGCCATACATATTCCTTACCATCCAGATGTCAGGTGCGGTTGCTATGTGGAACTCCCAATGTTGACAATAAAGGAATTAAAGTTCCCCCAGACATCCTCTTAATTCCAGCTCTGTCCACATTGATGGCACGTGTGTGTGTGTGTGTGTGTGTGTGTGCAGGCAGTAGGCTGTGACCAGATCCTGGGCTCCAAGGCCTCTCTGGATGCCTGCGGAGTCTGTAAGGGAGACAACTCCACCTGCAAGTTCTTCAAGGGTCAATACACCCTCCAACACAGGGCTAACGGTGAGCTTGTCTTTGTCTTTCTTGTTTGATTTACTCCATCCATACTCAGTATCACACTTAGACCAGAGATAAAGTCAAGAACCTTAAGAGATAAACCAGGGATAACAGATTATCACAGATATCTATGATTTAACATGGACTTTTCCTTCCTTCTCCTTTGTTTGCCCAGAGTATTACTCCATGGTTATAGTCCCAGCCAGGGCAAGAAGCATTCGCGTTCAGGAAATGGAAATCTCAACCAGCTACCTGGCTGTCCGCTCCCTTAAGAGGAAGTACTACCTGACCGGGGACTGGACTGTTGACTGGCCGGGGAAGTTCCACTTTGGTGGGACCGTGTTTGACTACCAGCGCTCTTTCAACAAGCCGGAGAGCCTGTATGCCGCTGGACCTACTAATGAGACACTGGTGTTTGAAGTAAGCCGCCACTGCCGGGTGATGTCCGTTTGTAGTAATTGACAGTGACAGGGTCCCTGGCAGAGCTGCCGCGCCTCTTTTTCTTATGTCTGGATATGAATAGGCTGAGATGAAACAAGAGGTTTGGGTGGTAGGGAGAACAGGGGTGGTTGTAGCTGTGTGTAATGCTTCTGTAGGGGATTAATTGTGTTTGGTGATTCGTTATGTCAGGGATGACCTGGGGATGGGTTGGTTGTGTGGAAAGCAATAATCAGGAGAATCTAGAGCTTTTGAGGGGTTCAAACAGGCTGTCCTGTTCAGAGCTGTCCTCTTTCTGAGCGACAGAGAGAAAGAAGATAAGGGTAAAACTCATATCTGCTTCATTAAAGTCAAAGCCAACCATTTAAATGATTATCCACAATTTATTAGTGATACAAGACAACCAAGGTCACATAGCTATTGTTACCATGACAACGAAGGTTACCTGATGAGGGCTACTCCCTGCATGACCAAATATACTAAGATAGGAAAACAAGTGAGAGTGAGGGCTTTTGTTTTCAGAATAAGGGATCAAGTCACAGTCGGACATGTTTTGGACTGTTGGGATTTCAAAATAATGCACCATCAAAACAATTGGAAGTGCCGCCATTTGTGTGTGTCTGTGTGTTTGTGTTTATGTGAGAGCTTGAACTCTGACTTACATGAGAACCTAGATTCTACTCCTTGTCATCATCTTTCACATGAATGTATGTCAGAAAGTTCAATAAGAACCCCTTGAGCTCGGTCTCTCCCACTCAGAGCAAACTCACAGCTTGCTTTTAAAATGAACTTCACATTACAATTCAAGTGGCAGATATTTCAAATCAAAGGCCAGGTATTAGTAAGGGTTAGTGAGGAAATACAGTTTGTTTTGGGGAAGTTTGTTGAACCCTTCCTTTGAGCATCTGTTGAATGACGGGGAACAAAGATGTGGGCATCATGAAGAGGGACATGCTGCACAATTAGTCTAAATCAGCCTTTGTGCCACTATTCAGCTCACTCTCACATGGCAGAAGCTTGCTGCTATTTATGTGCGGCTCCCTTTCATGGTACTGCTGGCTCCGGGGGTAAGCACAGTCACGTGTTTGTCCATGTACACATACTCAAAGCCATGGATGTGGCCCCTATGGCCACTGAGCTCAAAAGTGCTTTGTTGCAGCCATGTGATTCGAGGCTAATAGAGTGAGTTAAATCCCTAAGTCAACCGCCCTATAGCGGCAGGGATGAAAAGTATAAAATCAGTTGGCTGCTTGGAGTGAGATGTCCTGCATTGTTATAGCAGGTGATTTATGAGCTGATGGTACTTTCCTTTGTAATCAATGGTGTGTCAGAAATGGGAGCTTGGGGGGGAGAGCAAGTCTTTACCCATCTTGATGCATCAGAATGTGTTGCTGGACAGCCGTATCCTCCCGAGAGCAAAACTAATATTGGACAAGTGGCCGAGTCATTATCCTTATAGCCCTGTAGGTTTAAGTGAATGGCGGTGGGAGGTGTGGGATGTTCTTTCCACATAACTTTGTCAGCGAAAGCATTTATTTTCTCTTGAACTCTGACCCCAAGCTGTGGAAACAGAAGTGGAAACCAGGTGAAGAGAAGACTTTTGTTTTTTTACCTCCCTTCATTATGGGTGAAGCGGTAGTCGTGTTAAAGCTAGTCTTGCCTCAATCCCCTGGGCTACTGCAATTCTGCGGTCAAAGCAGGAGTGGTTGGCCAGTAAATCCAGCAGGAATACCAGTGTGATATTTCGAAAGCGCTTGGCTGGTCACTTGTTTGGCCATCAGGAAATGTCTGAGTGTTTTGGTAGCTATTTTAAAAAGAGCAGAGTAGCTGTTGTATTTGGCTCTAGACAGCCCATTGTTGTTCACTTCTGCTAGATGAATGCTTGCAGAGATGCAGACAAGCAACAGTAATCTATCATTCCATCAATCTATCAATCATCCTTCCAAGAAGAAGTTGCGCAATGGATTATTTCTTTGCAAAAAATTCAGCTTCAGCAATTTCTTCATTCTGTAATTCCACAGTCTTGCTTTCACTGGGTATGGTAACATCCAGGGGCAATTTAGGTTTTTTAAATAAACAACGAATCTTTTATTTTTAGCTGCACGGCTTTTGGAATGTCGGTCTGTCAGACGGTCAGTTGGTCCACCACTTTGGTCCAGACTGTAATATATCTACATTGATTGCCATGAAATTTTCTACAGCTATCAAGTATCACATAAAACTAATTTAAGTCTGCTAGAGACAGAGTATTATTCAGATCAGCATCCAATTGGTGTCACTCATAGATCAACAACCTTAGACTGCTGGATTTTTCATTCAGATTCATTAATTATTCACTGAGAAATTAAGGACAGTGTCAAAAACACCATATTGAAGAAAGTGAAAAGTAATTCCTGGATCTGTCTCTTAATCAGGATCAAAAGCTTAATGGGGTCTCTTCTGACCCATCGTACATCCAAGTTTGGTGGAAATCCATTGGGTAGTTTTTGGTGTAATCCTGCTTACAATCCAACCACTAAACGAACACGAACGAAAACCAAACCCTCCTTGGTGGAGGTGGTTAGATTGTGATGTGATGGCATTGCTCAAATGTCAAATAGCGCAAAAAAACCATGAACAGTCAGATGAAGTTTTTAATGAAATCCAAAGGTTTCCTGATAATCGGACAGAACTACAGCCATTTGTTAGTTCATTGATGTTTCTTGCACTGTCATACTTCATGGTAGAGATGTCAATGCATTCCTACACTTTAGTTTGGTTGAATGCAGCGATAACCCAAACCCAAGATGCAAAGACCCTAAATATTCTTTAAAGAAGGGACTTGGCCACTTTGAAAGTGCTCCTTCTTCCTGCCTGTCGGTGTGTCCCAGCCATACATCTGTCCAGCAGAGCACTCTGCGGTAGCATGCTGCTGATCTGCAGATGACACGAGCATAATCTCTATAAGTATGTCCTGTAATCACAAAAAGGAGAAAGAGGTTGATAGAGGGAGAAGGCTGGAGAGAGGGGGGAGAGCGAGATTAAAAGATTAAGAATTCTGCAATTGAACTCTTTGGATGTGAGAACTTAAGGTCAGGTCACAGGGACTTTAACTGCAAATGAAAAGAGCCAAATGAGCGGATTTTTTTTTCACTGCAGAATGATCTTCATCTGTTTCACACATTCTACTTAACTGGCGCTGTCACAGAAGAGCCAAGTGAGTGCACGGGGGAGGTTATATGCACCGATCACTCCCAGAGCCTTACTCAGCTTGAAAGACTCAAAGAAAAACAAATGTTGAGGAGTGTGAGCGTAAGCTGTGACAAGCTGCTCACATCTGCACAGCTGCTCAGCTGGTGGGGGGGTAAAGGAAAGGGGGAAAAGACACAGCTAACAAGAGAAGGTGGAGTGAACAGACATAACATATGGCTGAGGTCTCAGCGGATACCGAACAGGGTAATTCCCCCTGAATAGACAGTCTTGTGGTATGTCATTGCGAGGTCATGCCAGTCCAGTGCAACACGTTGTGAGTCCACAAGTGAGATTGATCTCTGTGTTCACCACATGTGAATTCATCATCGTCTCATATGACTTGATGAGCGGTGCGGTGGTCGGGTTGTGAAAACCAAGACATCCTGTGGTCTGATGGTGCACTGGAGGAAGACAGACACACATCAATCACACGACATAAACATGACAGATTGATGAAGGTTCTCAGTCACCCAGGTCATGGTAGTTCTAACTTCTATATCATTGGACACTCGTTGTGTTTCAGTTTCTTGAAGACATTTCGCCTCTCATCTAAGACGCTCTAACTAACTTGAGGGGAGTCATTATGAACATGAGTGAGCTCTGAGGTTCAGAGTCATGAGGGCCACTTGTGCCAACCGACCTTCATGTGGGTAGCCAGGACCAGGTGAGTCCAGGTGTGAATGACTGTTCCCTCTCCAGACAGCTTAACAACCATTCACACTTGGATAAGAGGTCAAGAAACCAGAACACGTCCAGTTGCCTACAATACAGCGCTTCGAATAAACATGACAGGCCCCTCGTCCTGAAATGGGCTCATACAATAAATGTTTCTTTCACTTCATATATATGATTTTTCAATGGACCAAAATAACAAAAGTTGATATTTGTAGACATTTTGGAAAATAATAGCCATCCAGGGACTGCAAACATTTGCCAAGAGTTAAGATTTCTCGAACTTTGAGCCAAAGGAAGGTTAAAAAATCTAGTCAAGTGAGTAATGTGTAACCCTTTTTCTATTTTCACATTCAGACAGTGAATGGTAGAGCTGCTGTTCACTCTGCTCAGGTGCCTAAAAACAAAAGGAATCAAAAGGAAAGAAAGGAATCTCTGTCTGTCTGTATGTTATTCACATATGTCAAGAATCGATCTACCAACTGGTGATTGATTTAAATATAGAAATATTAATGACAACCAATCAAATCTGGCTTCATCCTCATTCTCATATCTCTGCACTGTTAACAGCACTGTGACTGAGAGAAGCTCTTTGAGGCACCTCTGGCTCTGGGAGTAAAAGTCCCATTCATTTTTCCAACAGACAGTGTTACGTGACTCACAGTTAAAGCACTTCTGCAGCTTGGATGGACATGAAGCTCCCTTAGTTGAATCGTCAATCAAAAGGACAGACAAATGCATCAGGAGATATCTGATCCTTTGACTGAAGTGGGAGGTACATTCAGTCACGCATACACAACTTCTAAAGTGCATTTCAGCATGAAACATCCAATCACAAAGCAGAACACATGATACAGTGTGCAGGTTAAAGTGTTCCAAAATGCATCTGAATTGAGTAAAGCTCTGATCTGCACCTCAGACTGACTTCTTCTTTATAGCATAGAACTCAGACTCATTGGTAGTGTCCTGTCTTTGTACTGACAGCTGTCCAACATGCAGGTCAGATGGAACATTTCTCTGAAAGAAGGGGATTTTTTTAATGATAAATGTGTTCCAGGACCTAAATCTGTGTGATTGTAACATTGCAACGTCTGTGTCAGGTAACACCGATTACAAATCACAATTTGAAATTGAAACACAGAACAGGTCAGGATCCGTCTGCCGGTTATGTGGAATGATTCATTGAGCAATGAGAAAAAAGCGTGAGAATTTCTGATCAGGTTACAATCAGATTTAGGGTTACATCCAGTGATTAAATTGTGTGTGGCAACTCCCTTACCGGGTGTCAGAGGTGACTGTTGAATTCTTTTTCCTCATGCTATTACTACTGACAGTAGTTCCTGTTGTCACTCCAGATAAGGCTCATTCATCTGCTGGCAGTAAAGCTTTGTTAGATTCATGTGTTGTGACAGATATCAAGACAGTATTTTACTTTCGTTAGTTTGCTTTGACTACCGAAGAATTCACAGGAGCACTGATTGTGGGACTTCTGTTTGTAGGATGGGTAAGAAGGATATTTGCCTTTGTTCTTACTGGTTTGTGTGTTTGGTTGTCAGGCAGGGATGAGCTTTGACTCTAGTTGTTCCAACTGGAAAACTGGAGAGGAGACAGTTTGGATAAGTCTGAGATGATTTTTCCAAAGTTAGCATCTCTCCAAGCAGACAACGCTAACGCCATGGATGGCTGGATGCATTGCATTGTGGATGGATTAGGAAAGAAAGATCAATTATGCAGGAAGTGTCAAGGCTTCAAGGAGATATATATATATATATTTAAAACAATCCTGCTGAATGTTGTTTCTGTAGCTGCTGCTTCACATCACTGTGTTTGGAGAAGGAGCAGGGATGTTGGTAAGAGTTGGTTTGCTTGGATAAGCAAAAAGTCCCAGCGTGGTTAGTGGTGGCCGTTGTTTCAAGGCGCTGAGTTTGGGTTTGGTTGGGGTGGGAAGCATCAGAAAAGGAAGTGTGGGTGTTAAAGTGTTGCCAGTTATTGTGCAGTTTAGGAGAGGTCAGGGCCACAATTTCACCACTTTAGTCTAGACAACCTCTAGTTTAGACCCCAGAGGAGGCTCCGTCCTAGACGAAATGCTAAACGTCACATTTACAACATGATTTGCGGCTGAAGAACATGATGATTATGTGATTTAGGGAAAGAGCGATAGCTATGAAGTACTCTTATAAGACTGTGTGGATTTTTCATTTAATCTCAGGTCCAGGATTGGAGAAAGTGAGATATGCATGTCTGTTTTTATTTTAACACATCCCTAGGTGCTTAACAAATGCTGTGAGGGTATCAAAAATCTCAATTGACATAGAAAAGCACACAGCCTGTATTCAGAAACTCTGCTGGGCCCCCAGCCCCACCCCCAGCCCCCAGTAAAAACACTGGCAGAGCTGAGGTGGAAACGTGGTGGGCGGTGCATGTTCAGGCTTGGTATAGCTGACCAATCAGCGCAGACTGGGCTTTTTGAGGAGGAGGGGCTTACAGAGATAGGCACTAAAATAGAGCTTTGAAGAAGAGGGTGAATATGGGTGCTGCAGTAATGGCCAGCATGAAACAAATAATTTTTTGAATCATAAAACATTCATACATTTTCTAGTAGCTAAACTGAAAGTACGAACCTGAAAATATGCAGAATATTGGACCTTTAAGGCATATTAAACAGAATCTTCAGCTTAAGTTTGTTTGGGTCAAAGCATTGGTTATGAAGAGATCTGCACATCGTAGTCTGACATGTGCCCCATCTTCAGACACAAAGTACGTTAAGAAACTTCCTGACTCAAGCTGTGAACAACTTTGCACACACTGCACCAACATTATGCAGATATGTTCGCGGATGTAAGGCACCTCTTCGCCCTCTTCCACCCATACACCTCCCCTTTCGCTCTGCTGTCTGGAGCTGGGCAGACTGCTCACATGGAACAGTAACGGTGTAGCAGAAGGTGATTGGTCCAATCTGCGGAGGCGCCCCAGGACTGTTGAATGTGGATTGAGCCCAGGAGGCGCTTGGCTCACTGAGTTGGATGGTTAGGGGTAGATTCCTTGTACGTTAGGACATAATCCAAAGAAAATATACTTGTCAGAGCTCGTTATTGCAGATATTGATAGACTTGATACGTTTGTCAGGCACTGGAATGGCTGTTGACAGTTGGATTTAATACAATTTGCTGAATGGATTGAGAATTAATACCCATCCAACCTGAACTAAACCAAGGGACGTAACTACACTGAACACAATCCAGGGCAGTGTTCTGAAATTGTTTAAAATGAAACACCAGGAGCTGAATGTAAATTCAGCTCAAACAAAGTTCTTCACCATGGCAGTGAATCGTCATGGGGTTGCTGTAATGACAGCCTGATGCTTCTCTCTGTAATGGGTATGTCTGCTTTTATTCATGCGTTAGTCTCTGCTTGACTTGACTATCCAAATAAATCTCCTGTGCAGAGAAAGGTAACAGAGAATAACCAGCCAGCATAAAGGATGTGGTAAAAAAAAAAAGGAAATCATCCCTCATGTGCGTACTGTTCTGTCCAAACAAATGACCTTATAATAGTGTGGTCATCCAGTTTGGACCAGAGAGGAAGCAACACATTCCTTAATGCTTCTGGAGCAGGGGTGCCTCAACTTTTTTTGGAGGGCCCAAACTGAAGACAAAACTGGTGGGGCACCGGGCCAAATGCAGACACCTCATGTGTTGTTGAGATGCCAAATGATCCCAAATATCTTTGACTGACTTCCTGTGTCACTCTGTGTGCCTTGGAATGGTGACTAGACTTTCATTTTTATAGCTCTCTTGTAGTCCACCAACTACTCAAAATGCTTTACAACATGTTTTACATTTACCCGTTAAACACACATTCATGCACTGATGGCAGAGGCTACCATGTAACAGGCAGACCTGCCCATCATAAGCTATGCAGCACTTACACACCTAAGCTTCCTATGCACTGATGGACACCCATCGACTGCAATGTGGGGTTCAGTATCTTGGCCAAGTTACTTCGACATGCAGTCAGGGGATCTGGGGGGCATACACCACTGAGCCTCTGATTAGTGGAGGAACCGCATGAGGGGAGGGACGTTGCTGGTTTGAACCCCTGGAGCCGCTGGGATAAAGTGTTTGAAGTGTCTGACTTTCAGTTTAATGTCGCTGTCAAACAGGATGATGTGTGCTCTCCCTGGATGGATAAAGGTTGAAAGGCAAACTGTCCTCACACATGGGAAACCTTTGTGACTAACTGTGTTCTTGCCGGACAGATCCTGCTGCAGGGAAAGAACCCGGGTGTGGTGTGGGAGTACACCCTGCCTCGCACTGAGAGGAAACCCGACTACAGCTGGGGTGTGGTGCGCTCCGACTGCTCGGCTCCCTGTGCTGGAGGTGAGACTGTGGTTTTGTATGTAGGCCTGTGCATGTTAGTTTTAACGGTGTAACGAGAAGAACTCTGTGTTGCTTATGCCACATGAATTGACCGTTCACTAAACCCCTTCATTGAACAGTCATTTTCCAATCAAAGCTGAGCAACTATAAATAGGCATGTGCACGGAGCTGGGGACACACTGGTACGCGGTGTAGAGTTTGGAAGGTGGTTTCTTTATTTCTAGCCCAAAATACAAGAGCAGAATAATGAGTAAGTAGATTAAACGGGGTGTTTATCTGCTCAAAAACAAGATGCAATCATTTGCATATCTGGCTAACACATTTGGCCAACTAGTGCAGCAACAGTAGTAAGGTAGTTCAGCTCATAATTAGATTGTAAGTAATTAGCTGTCCAAGCAACCAAAGTCAGTGTTACTGTAGATAGAGTTTGATTTGCCAAACACTATTTCTTAACTCTGAAGCTTTTGTAAGATTAAAAGTGAACACATACTGTTAAAACAAATACAAGTGCAATAGAATGTAACAAGTGTGACGTTTCCTTGGTCCTTATTACATTTACAGTGCTTATCACACTGGCTTCCCCTTGGAATACAAGCTGTTTCTTTAGCTTGTAAGAATGGTGACTTTTTGCCAGGGAGTTAAAGCTTTATCCTCAGTCATGACAGCATGTAGCCATCAAGTGCATAATTAAGAGCCCTTTTACAATATTTCTGTTTTAAAACAAGGCAGCTGGAAAGAAAAGTCTGGCAGAGATAACATTTCCAAACAAGTCATGGAGCATGATATTATCTTAATTAGCTATCTAGATCCAGCTGATGAAATCCTTCGGTGACAGCCGGAATTGAATCCGGAAAAGTTAACTGTTACCGACTAAAAGTGAGCAACCTGATTTTTGCCCTTCTGAAATTAAGTTGCTGTTTTTTTCTATCATTACTAAACATGTTTTGGTCTCATAGCAAACAAGCACGCTTGCATTTGTTTTATGATGCAGATCTAAAAATGTAGCACAGGGCTTTTTATTTACTATTCAACCTGAGTGGTATCTAGGCCACCATCATCATTGCAAACTGCATATGTGCTGGTGATAAAGGAAAGCTTGACAAGTGTAACGACTGTAACTAAAGGGGGCGGGGCTTAGCGAATGGTCAGTTAGAACACAAAAGAGGCAGAAATATGTGCATTTTCACGTGTCAGTGTGATAGAACCCAAGTGTATGCTCCATGGCATGTGTGTCAGATGTTAATCTGTATATCTGTGTATGTTGTATCTGTGTCTTTGTGCGTGTGTGAATGTGTTTTTATATTCCTGTAGTCCACAGTGGTTCAGGAAGTGTGTTAAGGCTAATGAAAAGCACCTTTGTCAACTGAGAAGTTCAGACTGTTGGTCCCTAAAGACTCACAGTATCCCCCAGCTCCGCTGTCAGATAGCTGACAAGTGTGTGTGTATGTGTGTGTGTGTGTGTGTGTGTGTGTGTGTGTGCGTGTGTAGTGTGTGTGTGTGTGTGGGTGTGTGCGTGTGTGTCTCCTGATTGTGGCCCTTGCAGCTCCACGCTGGTTGCC
The DNA here is from genome assembly GCF_900880675.1 of Sparus aurata. Classification (NCBI taxonomy): domain Eukaryota; kingdom Metazoa; phylum Chordata; class Actinopteri; order Spariformes; family Sparidae; genus Sparus; species Sparus aurata. Next base: position 11,324,805 of record NC_044190.1, read on the forward strand.
TCAAGCTCTGTCTTTCTCTCTTGCTGATTTTCCATCAGGTCGTATCTCCACCAAGGCGATCTGTCTGCAGGACCAGAAGGTTCAGGTCAACTCCACCATGTGTAATCCACACACCAAACCCACACTGGGCTCCCATCTCTGCAACACACAGCCCTGCCCTGCATAGTAAGTGCTGCAGAGTGATATTTGTGTGTGGGGTGGTGGGGGGTCCGGGCATTTCTTCGTTTAAAGTTGGCTGTGGGATATGTGGCTTGTGTCTTTGTGTTGCCAAATTTTCAGGAGCCTGAGGTGCTGTTTTTATTACAGCCACACACACACACACACACACACACTGCGGTCGAACAGTCTAGAGGTTGCCTGTGGTCCGTTTGCTGTGGCCAGCCACCACTCTGTTCAGCCCATGTTCCTCTCCTCTCTCCTCTGCCCGCTCTTATTTTTCACTTTTTTTCCATTTTCCTTTTTGAGGAAACACGTGAACTCCCTCCCTATCTGCTGTCTTCTTGCATCTGTCTTTACTTATTCCGTTGCAGTGTTTTTTTCTCATGCTGCAGGTCCATCTGAATGTGAAGTGGATTTTAATCAGCCTGACATGTCAGAATCCTATAATTTCAGCTTTCACATCTGTGATGTCGAGCTTTGTTCTGCCACTTGGTGAAAACAGGTTCTAGTTCATTTAATCTGAGCTGCTTTAGCAAACCTAAATAAACCAAAACTAAATAAAATGTAATTTTGTCATCACTGTCAAAGACGCTTGATTTAAGAACGCATTAGACTGTTTAATAAGACACCAGACTTGTTGAAAGTGAATTGAATCCTGTCTCTCTGGCTTCACCACCCTGCAGCAACAGTACCATCGAGGTCATCAAGGTCATGTCCACAGTTACACTTGTGGAAATCTGTGATTATACACATGGTGGATGTCTGACATCACAGAATGTTGGAAAAGGTTGATTTAGACTTTTTAAACCAGCCATTCAGAAAAAACACATTTGTGGCAGTGTAGAGAAGACTTTCAGACAACAATGTAAGAAGATACATTTGACAGAAAAATAAAATTGAACCGTTAAATTATTAAATCAATCATTCTAAACAGCTGTACTTTGTCTTTGGTGCTCTTTAGAAAAAAATGAGCACCAAAGACAAAAATCTAAGATGTGAATCTGGTAAACATTCTCCATGATAAACATCAGCTTGTTAGCATCAGCATTAAGAGGACGTCAGTATCGAGCCCCCAGGAAGCTTTTTAAGATTACATGGTGACTCATTTTGCTATACTAATTTGAGTCATTTGGACCAATAGCATTTGGAAAGTCTAGACGGCCGATCAAATCAGTTAACCCTCCCAGTTCAAGTTAGCCGGGAGTCTACACGCTCTATCTGCCACACAACAGGGAGATCTGGATCATTTTATACCCAGGAAGCTTTTTTGGCTTCATGCACACTGAGCAGGCATGTATGAGGACTGGACAGCTGAGGTTTTACAGAGTGCAGCAATGTACATATATTTCCCATTCTCAGTGGCAGTTTGGAAAGGTTTAGGCCTTAAATTTACTTGGTTAGGTTTAGAAAGAAATAATGACCTGGATTAAAATAATAGGTCAATGTTTACTTGTGGTTTTACCAGGGACAGGAGCAGTGATGATCACCAAAAATAAAAATCATCTCTGTCTGAAGTTACAAGTGACGGGACACCAAATGAGCTGCAGGCACACAAAACTGCGTGTGACACAGGACAATACTGAGTGTTTAGGGAGTTCTGGATGGACAGCTGTATCCACATTTCAATTGCTAGATGCCACGGTTAGTAGGCTGACATTAGCACGTCATTTTAAGTACTTCTATGCCTTACAGAGCTGCTAGCATATGCTTTTAATCCTGTATTTAAACACATTGAAATTTTCCGTTTTGTCGAAGGAGTTGTGTTGTTGGGTAGTTTTTTCTAGGTAGATGGGATTCAGTTTTGGTATTTGGACTTGCGGCCCTGTGATTCCCAATGGAACACAAGGTTCAACCTATTATGAGTTAATTGCTTTTTGTCATGACCCTAATGCAAGAAGATGACGTCTGGAATGGTCCTTTGACTTAAATGCACACTTGAGAATAAAAAAATAAGAAAGGCTGAAGAGAGGGAGCGAGACATCAAAGCCGACCCGCAGTGCTTGTTGCTTTCAGTGCATCTCAGAAGCCCTCAGCACAAAGCTTCTTGACTTCCTCAGTTGCAGAATCATGCCCATGTTTCATCTCAGTTGTCTAGACATTGTGCTTAATGGCATGCATTTTTAAAGGACAGTGTGCATTCAGGGACTAGTGCACCGAGCAAAGGAGGAAACCAGGCCAAAGTGCAGTGCAGTAACAAGTTGAAACAGCGCTGAATAAATGGCCCCCTCTCCTATGTAGGCCTTTAGCTGGGGGAACCGGAGCTAGCTTGATTTACAGCACTGCTCCAAAGAACAGGCAGGGAACCGTGTCTCGGGTTCAGAGAGAGTACACACACAAACGCACACGCACACTTGCAGTTCATATGCACACACGCACATTTTCCGAGTGTGTGACGCTGAAATAATGTATTTCAGATCCAAACCTTGAGGTAAAAAAATAGAAATACAGGCTGTGTCTGTCTGATGTTAGTGATGTTGCCATTTCTTCCACCATTAGCCATGCCACAACAAGTCCAGACTGAACTTTCTCCTGTGTCAGGGGTTGAACAAGCCAGACAGCTATCGGTTACACATCCAACATACAGCCTCTGTTCCTCACTAAGTTTCCCACCACCCAAGAGGGCATTTCCTGCCCCTAATCTGAGGCATACCATTTCTCTTATCTTGGCGAAAGGTATTAAACAGCCTTGTTGCGTGTCACCGACCTCCCCACTTTGTTGGAGTGAAGAAAATGGTATAGCCCGGATAAATAACATCAGCGTGGCTCTCCGCTCAGGAAACTAAAGCAGTGTTTGACAGCCGTGGATCTTATTATACAGTAGCTGACACCATTCCTCAGCTGGCTGTGTGTACAGGCCAATTTATGGGCGCTGCACAGGAAGAGAGTTGAGTTGAGTGAGCAGCATGAAAGCTTTAATGACTGCATTAAGACCTCCAGGATGTATGGGTACGCATTCAAGAGCCCAGCAGAGAAAAGAAAAAAATCGACAATGAGGTGGGATGCATGTGCACTGTGTGTGCGTGCGTGCGTGCGTGTGTGTGTGTGTCTGACAGGAGGGGAATGTAAAAATGCCTGCTTATCTCTGCAGCGTGTATCTCGGGTGCTGACAGGCCTATCCATGTTTTATTGTGCAGAGACGGAGGGATTCCCACGGGGCCCGGCCAGTCTAGCCATGCAGAGCCAGTCAGACTCACCCCTTCACTCCCATCTACCCTTATTTCACTTTAGACCTGTTTTAAACCCACTCCCTGCATTTCTGTTGGCCTGTCTGGGAGCACATGGATGCGAAGTAGCAGCGGGTTCTAGAACACAAAGGAAGGATGCGTGGAGAATTTCAAGTTCAATCCACAGGCCCAGCAGGCAGTCAGAAAGACATACAGTCATATCTTAAAACTGTAATATTACAAAGTTTTTGTGCATTTCAGGCCATTATGCTTTCATGTTGTCCATACATATGTATTTTTGTAAGTCTCATTCTCGCAAACGTGAAATCTGAGAAAGGTATTGAGTAAATTAGTCAAATTTTGGCACGAACCACTTGGACGTCAGGATGAACTGATAAAAATCTGTTGGTGAAAGGTCAGCTGACAATGTCGTGGCTATTATTCCGCACGTTATTTCTAGCTCAGCAACCTCAGTGTTGGATGGAGGCATATAACTGCAGGGCGGCCCGTCCCACCTCCCTCTCCATCTTCTCTTCCTCTGGAGTTTCATCTCTGCTGTTTGAAGTTATTTTGCTCTTTCTCTTGGCAGAGGCCATCTGTCGAGCCACTTACCACAGGCTGAGGATTCCTCTGTGCATCGCACAGCAGGACATGTAGACCCATCAAAGTGAGGCATGTTGTACCTGAGCCAGGAAAAGAGACAAAAGATGTGTGCAGGAGATACTGACCGGGCCCTGTTTTTATCACACGTTTAGGAATTACACTGAATAATGTTCTTTAAAGCCAACAACTGCCACAACTGAAGATGAGAATTACACTTTTCAAATATCTTCTCTCAGTCAAAACAATGAAAACACAGGAAGAAATGTGCTGACGTCGTCAAGCAGTGTGGGATCATTACAGTTCCTGTCTTCACTGTTGAATAGCTTGCCAGTGAAAATCTATGTGATGTGACTCAGGCAGCAGTGTTGACATACAAGCACACCTCCTTGACCTTCCATGTGCGTACATAGAAAGCCTTTAGGAAGGAAGAGCAGCAGCAAAGACCAGCAACAGGGTGCAGAACAGAGCAGGCTTCAACTGCATCAATGAGTCAGACACGGCATGAAAAAGGAAGAACTGGGGGTGGAGGCAGGTGCAAATAATCTTAAAAACATATGATTTAAAAACATCTTTAAAGTTGAACAATTTACATGTGAAATTAACAACCATATAGTATGTTTTTACAGAGTAAAGATACATAACGGATTAAATAATAAGCACAAGGTCGCCAACCAAAAGATCTCCGTAGACGTCAAATTCTAGTTAAGATATTCTGTAAAATTTTAAATAATTGCACAACAATGGCATAATGATTAATGTAATATATGTTATGAAAGTGAGTGATGCTTATATCAAGAGAATACTCTCAGTGGGAGCACTGTCTGCAACTCTACCAAATACCATCACTGTAAAGAACTTCTAGACATGCAAATAACACACATACACACACACACACACACACACACACACACCAAACAAACAAATGAATGAAAATGGTTTTAAAGATACTTTGTTGAGAGTTCTTAAACATATCATTGAAAAAAATAATGCCATGTATGGCAGCCTGTTTGACAGAGGGGGTCATTTTGGTTTATAATTCAGCAGAAAACCACTGGCCTCCAATCAGACTCAGTGTTAGGTGAGGGATGAATGTTCGTTCATTGGTGGTTACTGGTGTGCAGCCATACAAGCACTTAAAAATGCCTCTCAGAAGCTCCCTGGTAATGTAATGCACTCCTTTACCTCAAGATATTCCAGCTATTGAAACATTTCAAAGATACTAATTACAGCTAGGTCAGTGGTGGTTTGCAGCGAAGCGAAGTGGCACTTCAGCCACTTTTCCCCAATGATATATTGTTATTTATAAGCCCGGCAAAACAGAGGGAAGAAAAAGCAAACAGTCCCTAAAATCCGAAACCGGTGCTTTCAGGTCCCAATGGCTCACATCGCTCTCGTCTCCAAATTGCAGTTTAGTCCTTCTGCTTCATTTGTCTGTGGCGTTTGAGACAGAATGAAAGCATTTTTCTTTCCCTGGAGCAGGTCGGCGGCGTGGAGGAATGGTCTTTGCGGTAGCATGTCGTCTCAGAACTGGACTGAGCCATCTGCCCATCTCTCCATCTCCCTCTTCTAAGCCTGTGGTTGTCAGACCACTCATTTGCTGTAATCTCCCCCTTCAGTCCCCGTGCCAAGACAGAAGCTATTTTAGAAGCAGCAGTAGGCTTTCATCAGTGGCAAAGCAGGATTTCAAAGACACTAAAGGAGAGGCGAGGACAGGAGAGGCAGAAAACACCAGACAAGAGAGGAGATTGGATGTGAAACGACGGGAGGGGAGCGGACAGGTGGCACGAGAGGTGAAAAAGAGAGAAAAGGGAATGTGAAAAAAAAGGAGATGACAAAATAGAGGAGCGAGGGAGCGTAGTCCCGTCTGTCTGCGACCTTATTGTATGTTGAATATTGCGGTTGGCCTCAGAGAGCGGGGAAAGCTGTGATGGAGAGTTGTATATGTAATATGGGCTTCATGTTTAGTTTCACATACGAATGGTACGGAGCAAGACGGATGGACCTGGATATATATTTCAGCATGTGTATTTTCTTTGTCCGTCCTTAACTACCAATTTGTGCAATGAAAAAGATGAATGTGTTACATTTTGTGAGGGTATTTTAAAAGCAGCAGGTCGAGGTTTTCACGAAACATAACACTTTATAGCAATGCGAGACGAACGCAGCTAGTTCACCAGTTTTCCAAAGTCTTTGGTGTGATGGCACCCGATAGTCATTTCGAGTGAAAGTGTGCTTTTCTGTGTGTGTTTGGGCCCAAAATAACTGCAGCACATCAGAGTCTGAACCTGTGGTCGACTGCTCTGATGAGGAGCTCGGTCATGTGGTTGGTATCCTGATGGCAGAGGCTGAGTTTATCCAAAGGTTCCTATACTGTGTGTGTGTGTGTGTGTGTGTGTGTGTGTGTGTGTGTGCACTTGCTGTATACATACAGGATCTTCATCAATTTGACATTTTTCCTTGGTGTCCCTGCACAGCTGGGCAGCAGGAGACTGGGGTGCCTGCAGTCGCGTGTGTGGAGGAGGTCAGCAGACCCGGACGCTGCGCTGCCTGAGGAAGGTGACCTATCAGAGGGAAGAGGTGGTTGCGCACTCCCTCTGCCCCGTCATCTCTCCGGCCCAGGTCCAGCCCTGCCACACCCAGGTCTGCCCGCCCGAGTGGAGCACCGGGTCCTGGTCACAGGTGGGTTTGCGGCAGCACATGAAAACACATTTATTTATTAATATATATATATATATTTATTGTGGAGCTTCATGGTTCCTGGATGATGAATGCTACTTGACCCTCTGCCTTTTACTTTGGTGCCATTGATACCTTGGCATTTAACAAGGCAGCAAGGTGATTTACACAGATCTGTATAACAATATGACATCTATACACACTTATTTATATACAAACATGAGCGTGTGTAAATCCAGGAGATGATTCTGTACTTTGAAATTTGCATCGTGGTGAATGTTCACAGCAGCAACAAGATAGTGATGACTGACCAAGCATCGATGACAGAAACACATAGTCTGTCTGGCTGTCTGTGGAGACAGGTCTGTGTAAAGATGTGGGCACAGCAGTCTCTGGTGTCCCGTCACTTGGCCAGCCTGAGTCTGTTTTTTTTCACTGTGACTGGACATTAGCCCGGAGCAGCCTTAAATCCAAGATAGATTAGCCTGGCTCTCCTCCCTGGAGCGGTCCTACAAGCCAGGTTGGTCAAAAGATGCCATGGGCAAAGTCTGCTGCTCTCAGTCCAAACACCAGCATTTTCTTTTCCAATGCTGATGTATTTTAGTGATACATTTGAAAGAAATTAACTTAAAAAACAAAAACAAAGTTTGAGGGAGCGACAGGCCGTTACATCTGCATGGGTTGCTGTTGCCCAGCCTTTGTGGTTTTCAGTGAAATGTCATGCTGGTGTTGGTACAGCCAGCCTTGTTCCTCTGAAATTGCAGAAAAACCTTTGGTGAAGCGCTCACTTGCTATTTAGAATTCCACGTCAATGCACATTTTTTTTTCCACCAGGTTTCAATCGTGACGATGACACTGTGATGATGCGTCTGGTGTGCAGGTTATGTGTGCCCACTGTCATATTTCAGAAACACAGCTGTGCCAGAGACGAGCTGCACACACATTCACACTCTCATTGAGTCTCTGGTGAAAGCTGTCAGGTGTTTCAGTCAAGCTAAATCCAGCACACTGCTGCCCTCTGTTGGACAAGTTGAGAACATTAACAAATCCCAGAATGAGCCACGTTCAGCCTGTGTGACCTCTGCAGGTTTTCAAACAGATCGTTGGTGAAAATCCCCAGTCTTTGTTTTTTTTTATTGCAGTTACAAAAGATTTGTTTTCTCTTTTACTTCTTGTCATTTGGGAAACATTTATTTGAACAATTGCACCAGAAGGAGCTCTACCTGCACAGAGTAACCAAACACACCCATTCATCACAAATAACTATAATCAATAATTGGCTGGTTTACAACAATGCCCTGCTGGGTGATTAGTGCTTGTAAAATGTTGACTTGCAGGAGCTTATTAATTTGCAGATCAGAAAATCGCTCTCTGTAAATCCAAAATGTGTTCGGACCATTTATTTCTGTGGCTATAAACCAAGTCTGACTTGAAGGCTTTGGCTGTTTCCTGTGTAACCACAGTGCACTGAACACTAGACTAGACTTTTATTTGCTCATTTTCTGGAATGTAATATTAATAGCCTGGCTGCGCATCTGACAGATTGTCAAAGTTTCTGGGATGATTGGTTGGTGTGACCTGCATGCTCTGGACATTCAGCTGTCATTCAGCCATCATTCTTCAGCACACTCGTGTTGTCTGCTTGGACTCTTTTGCAACCCCAGTCGAGTTCAGTCGGTGGTCATGCGGAGAGGAGGCCGGTCTCCCTCAAAAGATCAATTGGACCTTTCAGCGACAAAAGGACGACAGGGATTTGTGTGTGTGCACGACTGTGTATGTAAATGGCTCTACGCAGATGTGTACGTGTTATATTGAATAAATGAATGTGACGTTGTGAATAAACTGGCCCGACTGCTGTGGTGGTCAGCGCCCCGGGGAGCAGTTTGACTCTGTTGTCCGTCTCTGTATTTCAGCAGTATTTCAGTTTACAGCAGCACTGTCTGCTGCTGGTGGACACTCTGCTGGGTCAGGGTCACATTCATCTCTGAGCTATCGCTTTATTGTATTTAATGTTAGGCCGTAATGGGCTGTCATCAAACCTGTGACCTTCTGTTTGCTTGTACACCATGTGGTGAAATACAAATGCCTTTACAGTGTCTGTGCCAAGGATTTAACCTCTGTTAGTATGGGCTGGTGCTTAAAGTGGAAGGTTAAAACAAACATAAGCAAGTATGAGGCTGAGTTACAGAGCATGATTTAATGTGTCATTAAACCTTCGCTTATTGAATATTGATGATGCATCATCTGTTTTTTTTTTTTTATTTTTGCTCCACACTGACTTCTTTGACCTCCTTCCTTGTCCACTTGCAGTGCTCCAAGACCTGTGGTCGTGGACTGAGGAAGCGGAGCGTGTTTTGCCGCAGCACCGATCCCGGGGCCAAAGCGGTGGTGGTGCCCGACAGCATGTGCAGACAGCACCACAAACCCAAAGCCCAGGAGACCTGCGTCCTGCGGCGCTGCCCCAAGAACGAGCGGCTGCAGTGGAACCCCACTCAGTGGGGAGAGGTAAGGAAAAAGAGACGTGGAGCTCCGGGAGCAGTAGTGATAGAAGTGACACAAGTTGTTTTCTGCTTCCTGAATTTGAGGAAAAATCCGCCCTGAAACACTTGAATTCTGTCACAAGAACCAGCTTTTGTTGATGCACTCGCTTTGTCAGCCAAGTTTTAGAGCGTGTTGGTGCGTATGTCACCAAATGCAGAAGACATGACCTCACACGGACACGTTCCCAGCTCAGCGCCATAAAACATCAGGAGTAAACATCCGGCTTTGATGTCAGTCCTCACATTTAAGAAACAAAAGCTTCTTTCTAGTGCTCACATTTTTCAAGACATTTAACAGTCACACAGGGAGAAATCCATCACAGGACAGAGACAGCAGTTTCACAGCCAGAAGCCTCAGTAGACCAGAATGCAATGCAACATCAAGACTGTTGCTTCATCTGGACTGGAAAAACCATCAGCGCCGGCCAACTTCACATCCCTTCACTGAGCTTGTTGAAATGTTTGAAATGGACTCATTCTTTTCTCGTCTGTTCACAACAACAACGTCGCCTATCCAACTCTGTGAATGTAAGAATTGGGCTGGATTTGCTCTTTTTATTTCTTTGTTTGTTTTACATTTATTGAAGTAAGTATATTTCCATTGAGATTCAGTGTCCAGCACTGAAACAGATAATATACTCCATCAAAGTTTCCACTAGAATGTCCAAGATACGCCGTGTGACTTTTCAGATAACCAACCTCGTCCGAACACTGAGGTGTTTCCTTCACTAGTGTCTGTACCTAATGCAATACATTTGTTACAAAATGATTCAACCCCATCTTTCACAGAATATTCATAATGCTTCACTTCCACACAGCATCCAGCTTTAAATCAAATCATTCTACACTCTGAGTCTCCCAAAAAATGATATTAGTAAGTCTCTCCGAAGCTCGACAGGCTGACAGTTCCTTTATCCACAGTTCAGTCGAAGGCATGTCCACTTCCATAGTAGTGGAGTTATTTTCCTGGCTTGTAAGAGTCCAAAATCAGTTGCTGGAGAGCTACTGTAAAGTGATCAGGTTGAATTCCCAATACACAGAGTTTGGATCGTAAAGGAATTTCCTTCCCAATAATAGAAATCATGATGTCATGACGGCACAGAGCTCAGTGGTCCTCGGCTGACAGGTGATGGGTGATGACATCGCTCATCGGCCCACCCCGGTGTTTGCATCACAACACTAGCAAGGTCAAACACACTGAAGATTCTTAGTTCCCAGAATACACTGTGGTTTGGATTTTGAGAAAGAGCAATGTACACACACACACACACACACACACACACACACACACACACACACACTCATGTACATACATATACAGATATGAAATATGATGACTGGATAACACTCAGTAGGGTTTTTTGGTTGTATAACTACAAAGATAAGTGACCTTGTGGTGTCTTCTGCTATGGGAACCCACCGCATTACACACACACTCTCTTACACACACACACACACACACTCACACACACTCACAGACTTCATTTTCTAAAATTGTCCGTCCCGCCTGCACTCTGTTTCAGTGCTCCAGGTCCTGTGGCTCAGGCATCCAGAAAAGAGAGCTTCGCTGCGGGGAGAGGGACTCAAAGGGAGGGTATGTGCCTTCAACTGCACTACCAAGACATCCTTCACACTTCAATAGATCTGCACAGACCCCACTGTGTCATCTGAGTGCTGTGCTCTAAGTCAGAATTCACAACCTGAAACTCTGTGGGAATAGTCATTTTGTCCTCTGCTGTACAGGTATGTGGAGTTCCCCATCCGGAGGTGCAGGCACATGGCCAAACCTCTGGTGGATCTCCAGCAGGGCTGCAACCGAGGTCCGTGCCCGGAGCTCCTGCGCGTGGTCGCTGGCAGAACCACCTCGTCTGCCGTGGTCTTAGGCTGGTACTCCTCTCCCTGGCAACAGGTACATTTGCTCATGCTTTGATCCAAAACTGCCTCCATGAGAGACTTTCCTGCTCCGTGTGCTCCAGCTGACAGTCTCAGTCTGCTCCGAGGTTTCTGCCTGTTAAAAGGCAGATTTTTTTCGCCGGTGTCGTCAAGTGATTGCTCGTGGTGGAAATGTTGGGTCTCTGTAAATAATAAATCAAGTATGGTTTGATTGATTGATTGATAACTGTAGAGTACACTCATGGCTAATGGGTATAAAAAAGCATCCTGGAACCAGATGGATGCTCAAACTAGAATTTATTCATCATCAGAAAGTGGAAAACTGATTTTATCTAAGTGGCTGTTAGTATATGTATTTGTTTTATTGTTTATATAACATGCCTAATCAACTAATTAACTAATAGTCTGATACTTAGTAACCCATACAGGTTTACTAGTTAATTAGTTATGGGCAAGATTTTTCATAAGAATATATTTATTTCAGGAAGTAATTATTAAAAAGCCTAAATTATAGTCCCTAAATCATTAAAAGGTCAGTCATTAAAAAGCCAACATGTTTCAGCCACAGAACAACACGATGTGGCTTCACCTGTGGAGTAGAAATCCCTTTCATGGGCAAGGAACCTAAAAAAGAAAGAAAAGGGTCATTACATCACAGAACCTTGCTTTGGGCCAGACTGTGGTACCGGTTGTATTGAAGTCAATGAGAGATGAATTGAGAAACACAATAAAACCCAGCAAATCTACGTGGTGTGACTCCTGATGAAGAAACGCCTCCAGAGATCGACAAAACAGACTTCAGAGAGCAGGTTAAAGACTGACTTCTGTCTCCAAGTGATTTAAAGGGTTGTTAATATTTGATGACATGGGGCAGGTCCGACTGATTGCCACTGACGAGGCAGAAATTACCCCGTGAACAGAAGCCTTTCCTACACACATACACACAACTAAAAAATCAGTGGTTAACAAAGTCTACCGCTCATTGGAATCAGGTGTGTTGGAGCAGAGAAACATCTGAAACATGCAGAACAGCGAGGCGGCAGGAACAATGAAATAACTAGAGATGAGATGCAATGACATAAAAATGTACGTGCACACAAAAAACATATTCAGTATGTGGTATTACGGGAGAATGACTATTCTTGAGGCTCATACTGAGCAAGTCATACTAAGATCATACTTCAACTTACTATCAATATGCAGTAATTAAAATGTTATGAGGAAGAGACTTTAGTTAATGGTCTGTAGTTGTAGATTATGGTTAATCAGAACAAGGCATTAATAAGTGCATTACAATGACTAATAGAGATGCCAATATACATGCTAATAAGCATCTAGTTAATAGTTAAACTATGTACTTTACTATATAAAGTGCTACCTACAACACAAAACCAGAAACACATGGAAAGCAGATGTTTATGAAATTGATTAAACACTTTGTTAATAGATTCCAACATTAGCTGCGACTGTTAGCCTGTCCTGCTAACCAGCTAATTACCTCAAATAGTATCTGAGAGTTTAATCCGAGGCCAAAAGGCATGTTATCGACTGACTGGATTAGTGTGTGAGGTTGAAGGTTTATGGGCCTGGATGCTATCAGAGTGAACACACATGCTCTTGCAGCTCTATACTGCCCAGTTGAGAATTATTTAGCTGTAGCTCTGTAGCCTAGCTTAGCATTTTAGCATTACATCCTAAAACTGTCAGTCAGCCAGGCATTTTCAAAGGCTCATTTTGGCTTTTGACACGTTTCATAAAGCTAATGGTACATCTATGTTAGGTACAAGCACGGTGAGGTTCAGTGAGTAAGGCGATCGGGGCATGAAGAACAGCCAACTGAAAACCTAGTCAGAAAAGAGCGGAGTGTGACTGTGGAAATAAATTGTTCAAAATGAGAAGAGAAAGTGTGTGTGTGTGTGTTTGTGTGTGTGTGTGTGGGGAGTGTCAATTGGATCAGCGTTCTTCCAAAAGTAGCTGCTAGCGATATCATCCCATTGTACGATCAGTTGCCTTGAACTTACTTAATCTACAGGAAAGTTTTACTCTGACACAACACTTACTTTCTACCCCACCAACTCTCACTGCATTGATTTTTGTTTACCAGGCTGCTTTCTCTGGGTGGCCCTGGCATGATGTGGAAAGCAGCACAATGTCTCGGCCAAAACTGATCAATACAAGATATATGACCGCGAGTGGCTCCCGTGTTCCAATATCTATATTTCCCCAGAAAGCTCAGAGGCAGACTGCACAGTGTAGGTGGTAGTGGTTCACAGACACAGCAGAGCTCTTGACGGTGGCTGGCTGTGTGGAATGGGCCTCAGATGCAATCCAAAAGCTCCACTGTGTTACGAGAGCCTATCGGGGCAGGTTGTGTAGGCTATGTGTTATATCATCTATTATGCAAAAAGTCTTAAGGGCAGCCTCTTATAGCACAGTGTCTTATTCTGCTTGATCTGAAGCCTGTGATCCCTGTATGTTTCCACCAGAGAAGCTATCTCCTGACAGCTTGCTGGAGGGCGAGTACATGCTGGATGGGATGTTTGTTTTCTTCATCTGTTCTGTGTCTCTGCATAGCCCTTTCCTCCATCCTTTCCCCTCCCTCCTCGCCGCCTTTTATGATGATTCCTTGTTCTCCTTGCGCTTCATTGTTTGATCTCCCTCCCCTATTTATATCTGTTACTTTTGTTCAGCTCCCTCAGCTTCTCATTGTGCTCTTCATTTTCTGTGTCTGTCTGTCAGTGCTCTGTGTCCTGTGGCGGAGGAGTCCAGGCTCGGTCCATCCAGTGTCTACGTCAGGGTCGCCCTGCGGCCGGCTGCCTGCCTCACCAGAGGCCTGTCACTTCCAGGGCCTGCAACACACACTTCTGCCCTGCTGCTCCCCTGGCTCCGGTGCAACGGCCCAGCCGGGTCACGCCTGTTGGCACGACACTGAAAGGTAAATTCCTGCGAGGGAAGAAGTTCATCCAGTTCCGCTAGCTTATACATTTGAATTGTCAGTACTGTGTGGAGTTGGCATCCGCTGGTTTTGGGTTGGTTCTCTGCTCTTCTTAATGGTTCCTATCCATATTCCAATGACTTGAAACTCAAGTGAATTCAATAGTAAATTGTCCATAAAGTATGTGTTTGCATATATTTTAGCCAACTTGTTGACTGCAAACAACAGCCACCTTATATTAGCCCAGATAGAGGCATGGCTCCTGGGATGGTGGTGTCAGTCAGCCCTGAAGTACCGAGTGGAGTGTCATCAAGTTTTGTAAAGTCGTGGTTCTCAGAGATTTAATTGAGGATTTGTTGTGAAATATAAACACAGGATGGATTCTCAGATTGAGATGAACTGAAGTAAATGTGGTACTCTAAATAATTAAATAATTTCCCAGTCTGGGATCATTAAAGTAATTCTATCTATCTATCTATCTATCTATCTATCTATCTATCTATCTATCTATCTATCTATCTATCTATCTATCTATCTATCTATCTATCTATCTAAATGTAGCGTCATAATGAAGTTACATTCTGGTATGGTGAAACTATGTTTTATGACCAAATACCATAAACAGCTTTTGACATTGCCAGACTAAGGTTCAGGCTAGACTAAGAAGGTAAAAGTTATAAATAGTATACCTGCTAAAAACCAGTGAGAATCTGACATCGCCTGATATGTTGGTGTTGTTCATAGAACATAATTAATGTTGTTCCAGGAGCATCATTTTGACTCAGGAAAGAGGGACAAAACCCTGGTTGGGTTCAGAGTTGTCAGATATTACTGGGTTAGTTTTACGGAACTAAAATACTTGAAGCAACATAGATATGATGTTCCAGGAACAGCACCAGTGCAGCGATACAGCTACAGATTGAGCTGAAATGAGCATCATTATCTTGAATATTTCAGCCGGATGAGGTTTTCCTCTCGCTACAGTACAGATCCACAGAACTGTTAGCGTGGCAGCCGACTCTTCCTCGTGTTTTATAACCAGCTGAGGTAGTTAAAAATCATTAATTGATGTTTGATCAACAGATGAATAAGAAATCAATCATTCATGTAGAAAAAGACAATATTTTTTACTGGTTTTAAGTTCTTGAATATGTCTTTGTGCTCTAGTTGGACGAAGCAAAACATTACAGATTTATCAGTGACTTTGAAGTGATCCACAGATTACAATCATAAGCTGCAGCCTTAGTTTGATCTGCTGCTGTAATTGTTCCTTATTGTTTGTGTCTCTGCAGAGGAACACTGCGTGGACCACTTCAGCTGGTGCCACTTGGTTCCCCAGCACGGCGTCTGCAACCACAAGTTCTATGGACAGCAGTGCTGCAAGTCCTGCTCCAGCAAGAGGTCGTAGAGCTCGGACACCTCCGGGTCCGTGGCTTTGGGCCTCTGAGGGAGACGACACCGCGGAGTCCACCTGGGAGCGATGACTCACGACACACAGAACTGTCCTCGACAGCTGGTGTGTTTTTCTTCCTGGAGTACTTGACTAACGGATTTTTGTAAAGAAGTAAAAGAGAGGAGACTCTGTTTGTCAAAGACGGCAACGTGGCTGCTGACGCTCACCTGCCAAAGCAGTCGAGTCGCCATGTGAGCCGATCACAGTGGAACTGGAATGACAATGCAAACGACAGATATCTGAAGACGTATCGATGTAACATATATGTTGTCATTTTGTTGATTTTTTTTTTTCCCTTTTGAAACCTCTAAAGCTACAAGCCATCAAGAGAACAGGAAAAGACAATAGCGTTTCTAGCTTGCTTATATGTTGTATTTGTAGGCGTCTGGTTTCATACTCCTTTATTTAAGTTATTATGGTTCGTAATATATGATTTGTCAGATGTACAGTGGATCTGTTGTGACATGTTTATCTATGTTTGGATGTACCACAGGATTGTGCCAGTCACCCTTGGATCCACATGATGAGATTTTATCTGAGTAATCAATGGTCAGATGTCCTCTGCACTTCCTCTTCACACGCTCTCCGCTTGTCATGTTCGCTGCTGCTCATTGTTCGTGTCTGCATTCCATTCATGTAAACGCTTTGCAAACGTGCCTATCCGTGTACGTCAGACATTTTACCCAGTCACGCTGTAAGTGGTCGTTTTTATCTCTCCTGTATGGTTATGACAATACAACTTGATCATCAGTCCGTCTTCCTTTTCTTTCCATCGTCCTCTCTGTCGCCTGCAGCCACAGTGAGGGGAGCTGTGTGCTGTCTGCAGGCCCGGGGCCGAGCAGAGCAGGGTGGAGAGGGAGAGAAGAGGGTGATTGTAGGGCGAGCGTGGGTGCAGTCTAGATATCGGGAGGCTCTGCTTGTTAAGAGGGAACAGTGTAGGTGTGTTCTCCACTGAGGTTGGGTCAAAAGGCAGCTCTGATGTAGCAGAGACTTGGCTAGCGATGAAACAGGCACATTCGCTAATCAGCCACCACCTGAGCGACTCACAGAAGAGCAAAGAGAAGCGTCACTCGACTCAAACAGACATGTGTCCTTTCAACAGTTTGAGATTATTTTTCATCTCCCACTTCATCTCTTCACATGCCTGTAGTCAAATCTACAGCAGATCAAACCTTTGTGACAGAATGTAGTCACTGAAACGCTTTTGAAGCGACAGCTATATTGATAAAGATCTTTAAAAACTTTTAAATCAAACTTTGTTGGGTTGTAACCTTGCCATCTTGATGTTTTTTTTTTCATTACACATATATAAATATTCACAGGATAAAACCGTGTGAAATGTCAAAAAAGCAGCGTGGTGAGTTGAGCTGTGATGGCTCACATTCCCCGAAAGATACCAAATCAAATGTCCCATCAGAATAAAACGGGGTTATATTTGTTTCAAAGAACTCAAGAATAAGTAACACAAAGCTTCCACAAATAGAAAATCATTTTTTTAAAATCATTCTTTTACATCGTGTGACATCAGCAGCGCAGCAGCTTATTAAGCACGGCATAGATGCACTTATTCAGTTAAACCAGCCAACTTCTGAAAGCACCTCAACTCTTTCTGCTCAATTAGTTCAGAGCTTCTTTAAAAACGGAGCTAATTATGTTCAAAACTAATATGAATCTGTTATTATCTAATTGAAAACAATTTAGTGTGCCACGTTAATTAAATGCAAACCCATATTTGGGAATTTAATTTATTTTGTATGTAGTACACACGCACACACACACACACACACACACGCACACACACGCACACACACACGCACACAAAAATTCTCAAATCTGCTTGGCTCTCCAAATAGATTCAGTCCCCTGATTCAAAATATAAAAGTAAAACACATCTGTATACGTGTATTGTTGATATATTATTTTCCCAAACCAAATCTCATTATCAGGAGCTCAGGGTGTCTGTATTTGTCATGATGGTGGAGAAAAGGTGTTTTTTTGTGAACGCCCAGGGAATTATCACGAGGCTCTCTTTTCCTTTCAGCTCTTAAAAGGATCCATGTATCTTTCAACTGTTTTGTTTCCGTTTGTTTTGCCTCAACTTTACAATTTTTATTAATCCTTACTGGCCCGCATCTCTACGCTGCTCTATGCAGTGTCATTTGCAGCAGGTGGTTATGAAGCTCTAATAAACCTCCTGTATGCGACCTGCTCAGCACCAAGCACAGACAGAGCTTGTGGACGTAGCGGAGCATCGTTTCTCTCCTGTGTTGGACTATTCTTTAAACCAGAATTATTGCCTTTTGAGTCACTTTGGGGCAGTGAGAAAGCATCAACACAACGTCCACCAATGATCACCTTATGATGCAGAAATGGCACACAACAGCAGACAACATTAGCATACATTCCTAGTTTGTTTGTGTGAACCTGATGAATGTTTGAGTCCAGTGTCTCTCTTTAGCTCCGCTCTGCCCTCCACCACCTGGTTTATACATCTGGCTCTTTAGCTGCTCTTTAGCTGCTAGCTTTAAGATGCTAACATGCACCATAAAAGAACACCACTTTCACACTATGCTTGCTCCTTATAACCACTGTTGTTGTATAAAATACTGATAGAGCATCTTTAAAGTCATAATATCATCAGTGTTTTGCTGAGCTGTTTTGCTCTGCTGCATGAACACTCGACTGTTCTTCTCTTTTATGCTCAGTGAGATGCCGTTATACCTCTGGTCACTCAGTAGGACTCTGCCTGCACTACAGTGGGCCTCTTTGGCAACTTTAGACATTTGGTAACTTTTTGCCCCCTTAAAAAACTTTCATAACTTGAAAGCGTGCTGAGATTTATGCTACCAAACAGCGCTTTTCTTACGGTGATTATGCCACCCTTTCTCGCACTGCGGGGGCTGCGATTGCTCTTTAATCAACCCGTCTGCTTGAATCATGGAGCCCGGAGTCCCCACATCGTCTCGGATGCATGTTGTTTACCGCCGTGCTGTGAGCCAGACACCACAAGCTGGGGCCCACGCACATACACATGAATATCATGGCTCGGCTAGCGTACACGCGCTCGCTGAGCATCGGCCTGGCTGTGAAGGTGTGTGTTTACTGTGCTTGAATGTGTGTGGGTGAGAGCAGAGCATGCTTGTGCAATTTGCTTGTGCATGCACATTGGACATGCTTTTCCCAGACGCAGGCCGTGTTTGCTGGTTGAATTCATGCATTTGGTGTGTGTTTGTCTGTGTCTGTGTTTGTCTGTGTGTCTGAGAGGGAGAGAGAGTGTTTGTCCCTGCGACCTTTCTTATGATGTCTACCTCACAGTGGGGCTGCAATTTCAGTGCTGGGCTGATGTAAGAATTTCTATTTCTCCATTTCATTTCCAGATGGGGCTCAATTTGCAGTGTCCATATTGGTTCATAATGACACATTTTGATTATCTTAGCGTTGGGAGCCACAACAACCCTAAGCAGCACCGCAGCAGAGGGACAAAAAGACACCAGGACGAGAGTTTAGAGACTGAAACGGAGGAATAGATTTATTTGGGGTCCTCGCTTGAATTTGGATGTGCACCCACGTGTTGTGCTGGGTTATAACCCTCAATACTTAGAGAAATGTGTCCGAATCATTCAGAAACGAAAACTGCCATTGTTATTCCCCATTTAAAACATGATATTAGTCATTTCCTTTTCAACGTTTTCAGCTGTGTCCTTTGGTTTGTCAGCAGGATTGCACAAAATCTACTCAACATATTTTCACAGTGCTTGGATGGAGGAAGGGTCTCAGCCCGGAACAGACCCCATCAACTGTTGGTGCAGATGTAGATAAAGGGACAGGTCCAGGAGTTTGTTCTCACCTTCTTTATATTGTGACATACTGTAAGACTTTTTTTTTTTTTTTTTTTTTACATTTTTGTTAATTTCTCAATAATAATGCATTAGTCTGGTGTATCCTCTTGTGCTATGAGGTCTACCATTTTGTGATTGTGAAGAAATGTCTTAAACTGTCTGATGGAAAACCACAGAAATAGTTACCATCTTGTCGGTTTAACAAAGATTTCTAAATATGATTCCCTATACTTCCATAATGCGCCGATATCGGTTCAAATTTTTAATTTGTGAAATATTTTGGTTCATGATCCAAATTTCTCATCAAATCATCACCGAAATCTTAACAGCGACACGTTGGGTCGAGTGCTACTTAGAAAAAGTTTGCATGCTACACATTAAACTACGAGGGTTGATTGAGTGCTCGGTTAAAAAAAGTACGAATTTAGACTGTCATCTGAATCTGAGTAGATCTGTGGACATGAGCAGGCAGCTGACTGCAGTTTACCCATTCACAGGTTATCAGTTCCAGACCTTTAAGCCATTTCTCCCTGTTAGTCTGACCCACTTCCTGTCTAAGCCTTGCCCATTCCGAGTACAGACACAGATCATTCAGTAGCTTTAACAGATACTCGCTCATCTCTGTAAACTGCAACAGTGAACATGAATCACACCTGCTAAACATCCGCATGTTGACGTTGTCATTGACAGCATACTGACATTAGCTGCAGCCACTGCTGCCTGCAGCCTCAGCGCGCCCCTGGCAGAGCTACCAGCGCCGCTGGAGACGCTCAGTCTTGCTTAAAATTCCTATTTCATCCTCTCTGTTTTCATGAACCATGTAACAACCTCCCTCGATAAGAAAAGCTTGTCTAAAGCAAAATAAGTGCACCAATTCACCCCTTTTGGAAAGAGGGTACACAATGTGCACGCTGAGCACAGAGTAGATGCCCTGGTCTGTCAACTCCAAAATAGGCTTGTCTCTCTTAATACCTTCTCCACCCAGGCTGATCGATGCAGGTATTTCTTTCCTGTTTCCAACATGCTCTCGAGGTCCATCTTTTTTTTTTTTTCTTCCCAGCTGGCAAAGCACCAGTCGTTGTCGGTCCAGCTGTAAGTCAGGGCCGGTTGTTATTTCCAGCCGAGACATTCCTCTACTAGCCGACTGTCAGCCGGCCCCGGCTAAGACGGTCGTTTGTGCGTTATTGGCGCTCAGTGAACCTTGATAGGACCCCTCACAACTGACAGTCGGCCTAATCACATCTTAACAGAGTTCCATCTTAGTGGGTGTGTGTGTGTGTGTGTGTGTGTGTGTGTGTGTGTGTGTGTGTGTGTGTGTGTGTGTGTGCGTGTGTGTGTGTGGACAGAAAGTGAGAGTGATCTCTCTATTTCTTGCGGGCCTTACTCTGAGGGCAGGCTTCAGAACAAGTGAGAGCCGTCGTATTTCAGCACCATCCTTCCCATCAGTATCAAGCCGAGTTCACCGAGCGTGTGCATAGAAAAAGATAACAGACACACACTCTTACCCTTTTCTTCATTTTTTCCCCCTGCCTTCCTCTCATCCCTCTCTCTTTCTCTCTCTCACACACAGGCGGTGTGGCTGGCTGCACAGGGGAGCGTCTGGTATTTGCTGCAGGGTGATTGCAGGTGGATCAGGACATTGGCAGGGCTTTAGAGGTGTACGGTTGCGTGGGAGTCGCAGTGTGGGGCTCATTTGTTGCTGCCAGGCATCTCCTCCGACGTTAAGAGATCTGCCCCTCGCAGATCTCCGTGATTAACAGCTCAAAAGACAACTGACAGCTCTGCGTCAGGCCAAGCCTTTGTGTCTCTGTCACGCTGGATGATTTAAGAGTCAGGTAAAGACCCGTGGATATCTCACTCGCGCCTAGCTAAACCTCCTCAGCTCTCCTGAACCCTCGGCCTGATCCTTGTCCATCACACGCTCCCACCCCGCCTCTCATTAGCCATCTCCATCTTTTTTTTTTTCCCATCTTCTCCTCCTGCAGCACGGCGGCCATCCTGCTCCACCTTGATTTACCAACCCCTCTCGCTTTCACTCCTGTCATCTCATTACCTTTGCTTATTCTTTTGTAAACTCTGAAAAGTTTGTAGTGTTTGGCTCTTTTGCAGCACCCAAATCACTTTATAACCCCACCTGCTGCGCGTTGTTCGTCTGCTGTGGGAGTCATCTGGGAATGAGCTGCAGCTGCTGTCTGTGTGAGGCTTCAAATTCACTTTTGAAAGCAAAGCTTCACCCTTTCGGGAATCTTCTGGAGCGTTTCTATTCTTATAAAAATGACCTTTCAACCCTGCTTCTTTTTAACCCTTGAGTCTGTTTTTTTTTTCTTTAATTTTTGCGCTGAGAATGTTGCACCATCCCTGTTTGTCATATTGCAGCAGCAGGAGCAGCAGTCTTGTCTGCAGTTGCTCAGGCACAACTCTCACAATAACATCCCTCCTATTAATTTCTTCAGCCTTCATGGACCACACAAATGCACAGATATCCTAAACAGCATCATGGAGCACTTTCTCTCATCCTCTCTCAGCACTTACTCAGTTATGTGTCAGAGCCTGACAGCGGACGACTTCTTTCTTTCTGCTCATATAAGCTCACTCTCTGTCTCTCTGTCTGTCTGTCTCTCTCTCTCTCTCTCTCTGTCTCTCTCTCTGTCTCTCTGTCTCTCTCTCTGTCTCTCTGTCTGTGTGTCTGTCTCTCTGTGTGTCTGTCTCTCTGTCTCTCTCTCTGTCTCTCTGTCTGTGTGTCTGTCTCTCTGTCTCTCTCTCTGTCTCTCTGTCTGTGTGTCTGTCTCTCTGTGTGTCTGTCTCTCTCTCTCTGTCTGTCTGTCTCTCTCTGTCTCTCTCTCTGTCTCTCTGTCTCTCTCTCTGTCTCTCTGTCTCTCTCTCTGTCTCTCTGTCTGTGTGTCTGTCTCTCTGTGTGTCTGTCTCTCTGTCTCTCTCTCTGTCTCTCTGTCTCTCTCTCTGTCTCTCTGTCTCTCTCTCTGTCTCTCTGTGTGTCTGTCTCTCTGTCTCTCTCTCTGTCTCTCTGTCTCTCTCTCTGTCTCTCTGTCTGTGTGTCTGTCTCTCTGTGTGTCTGTCTCTCTCTTTCTGTCTGTCTCTGGAGCATAAAGGTGGACACACCAGCTGGTATCTGAGCATCTCTCAGATCCATTGAGTAAAAAGCTTTTACTTAACGTATTTTCTCCTTGAGGCTATGAATATTATTGATCTGTGTGTTTGCTGCAACTCTCTCTCATCTATCTTCCTTTGAGCGTCCAGTTTCTCGATTCTTACATTTTCTCTGAAATGTAAGAATTGATTAGGATCCTCGGGGCTCTGTAGGCACCAGCTGTATGAGTGCCCACCTGCCTGTTTGTCTCCACTTGCTCGGATTTTTATTCTCGCTGTGTTTGTTCGGTTTTTGTTTGCATTTGCATTAATCAATGTAAAGCAGAAAGCTCATCCATTTCTTTCTCAGAGGAGGTGTTGTTTGTCCCACCACCTCCTCCACCTCCTCCACCTCCTCCTCCTCCTCCTCCTCCTCTCCTCCTCCTCCTCCTCCTCTCCTCCTCCCTGGAGATGCATCGCTTTGCTTGACATCAATTTATTCATATGGAGCTGCATACAGTCCATGCACACACACGTATGGGTCTTTGAAATGACATCCCGTTGTGTTTGACAATGGCACCGGCTTTAAGCGGCCGCTCGCACTCAGAGAGCTGCTGGAGAAATACGATCAGTTCCTCGTCTGACCACCAGAGGACAATGCTTACTCAGTAATTCCACAGTCGCGTGCTTTTCCTCTTCCTTTCCCTCCACATTTAAAACCACATTTTAAATGCAAATTACAAACAACATAAACAAAGAACAACAAGATCAAAATACATCATGCTCTCTAACACGTGAGATGAGATGTATGCTGATAGATTTCCCCTGATTTTCTTGTCCCCCAAAAGCAGCAACACTGACTCCTCTGACCTCTGTCTCGCAGAGAAACACAGATCCACCAGCGCTCTGTGCACATTCCCAAACTTCATTTTTGACAGGCGTCATTTCAATATTTGTTGCTCAGTCATATTTTATTGATGAACTGCGTGCACACGCCGGCCACGGGGAATACACTTGCACAACAGATATGTAAATTCCAAACCTATCAATTTTTCAGAGTTTTTGGTCTGGAATGCCAGCTGAATCTCAGAGGCCATCCTTCATTTTTGCCCCTTGCGGATAAAAAGATGAATAGGCGAAAACAAGCCAGGCTTGACTTTCAGACCACCAGTGATTTCCTAAGTAAATGAAGTGCTCGCCGGCACATTGAGGGCGAAGCTGAATTACAAATAATCAGGGGGAAACATCATCAGACGGAAAGAAACAAGGTCAGAACTATTACCAATTAAATATTACTTTTTTTTTGTGCAAGGCAAGCAACAAAAGTGCAGCGGGGGGAGCGGGTGTTCTCCTTCATTGTGGAAAAACAGCGAGGGAGCGTGTTTGCAGGTAATTGGCCAAGGTTACAAACCTCAATAAATCAAAGACATGCTCGTGCTCCAAACAAGGACACAGCAGTGGTCA
Source organism: Sparus aurata (assembly GCF_900880675.1). Lineage (NCBI taxonomy): Eukaryota > Metazoa > Chordata > Actinopteri > Spariformes > Sparidae > Sparus > Sparus aurata. Next base: position 11,348,615 of record NC_044190.1, read on the forward strand.
CATTACAGCAGATATGTTATTTTCAGTTGCCTACATCCTCGTACATAATGACGGCACTTCCCTCCGCTGGCGAGCAGCACTCTCCATTACTTGACCTCCCACTGTATGTTCGGTGGCACTGAGCGGCACACGGTGGCGGATGAAAAGCCTCCACATCAGGCCCGCCTTCAACAACACTTTCATCTAATTGAGGCCTTTATGAGACTGAACAGATTGCATTTTGAAAGTGAAAGGCCCTATGCTTGAACAAAATGTCTCTGAAGTCATTTCAGAGGGAGATTCGCTTCAGTCACTGCGTTTTCAACCCAGCGGAGAATATTTCTGATTGTTCAAATTGTTCTGAAAGGACAAATTCTCGGTCGTCGTTGTGTAAAGTTGATCTCTTCACGGATCAGTTTTACGGATCAGAATGATTTGATAAAATCTTAAAGGGACAGTTCAACCCAGAAAACATAAAATCCATATTTTTCCTGTTAGCCTTTGTGAGATTCATCAACCAATTGTACATGTGTGTGTTGCTGAGCTTTGGAGAGATCAGCCCTGCTGATTTCTGCCTCTCTCAAATGTAGATGGCACTCGGCTTGTAGTGTACATTTGAACAACTTAACAGCAGATACTCTTTCCAGAAATCATGACCTATTTTTTTTTCCAACCAGATAATCCACAGACCTTGTTGTGAGCAGTTTAATGTTGGAACTCTTCTTTGTAACCAGCTCTCACTGCAGAAGGAAGCTTGTGTCATGGACGAGAGGCTAGTGACAGCGTGGGATATAAACACTGATGATATCCTGTTTGGACTTAACTTTAGTATTAGCTCTCTAAAGCACTGCAAGCCAAGTTCTATTATATTTGAGAAAAGGCAGACATCTCCATGGCCACAGCTACAAAACTAAGCCACTCACAATAAATAAAAAACGTTTTTTTTTTGATTTTGAGGATACTGAAGTGTCAAAATTCGGTGCTGTCTCATCTTACCTCTGATACCTCAGCTCTGTGTGAGGTCCTGAGTGTAAAGCCTACAATATTTAGAGAAAGCTTCAAAAAATTGATGTAAAAAGGCACCACAGTAGTCCATCTGTATACTTTATGCTTTAAAGCTTGCATCTTTAAATCACCAAAGACAGCATTAGCAAAAAGCTATTAACCGCAGTTGACACTGTATGTGCATTTTGCTCATGTGCAAGCACGTATGGGTTCATGTGTGCACGCGCTGTGAAGTTGCGTCGGAACACATCACGGCTTTTCCTGAGACAATAGCGACAATTGCACGTAGATGTCAGCCTGCTGAAGTGACTGCGGCTGTCAGAAGCTGCTCTGAAATGGAAAGGTTTTATATACAGTATGTACAGACAGAGAGCAGGCGGGAGAGACAGACAGAGACGGAGTGAGGGAGAGGAGTCTGACAGATTTCAGTGACAATGTGCCTCACAGCCACTTCCTCACTGTTTTTTTACCCAGCGCCTCTGGTGGAGTACTCACATGAAAGTGAAGGAGGCATCGCATGCAGCCAGAACGGCGAATGGCACCATTACAGATACAAAACAACTGTCACCTGAAACTGGAGTCAGCGGATCTGACAGCTTACCTCACCTCACCTATGGTAGTTTGTGTGTACAGTGAACTTAAACAGCTAAAAGATGACAAGCGTTGAACCAGAACGTCTCGCTGATACACGTCCATGCAGCTCTAATATCAGCATCACAGTCTTTACTGCAGGTTCAGTTCTAACCAGGGGCCATCTGCTGCGTACCATCCCTCCTCCCCCCCTTCCTTGTCTCTTTGCCTGTGTTAATATAATAAATAAATAATAAGGCCAAAAAAGAATGTGGAAGAAAATAAAACTTTTTGTAGATGATCCTCTTTATTAGACGTAGCACTTGAAGCAGCCTGGAGTATTCTCTAAATATATCCCCACCTCTCTTTTGTTCTCTCTGGAGTCGCATGAACCTCAGCCGACAGCAATCACAACCGCAATAGATACGAATCCAAATGAAGCAAATCAATCAAACCGCCCTGCTCCTCTTCCTCTTCCCTCCCCTACCATCCGACACCCACCAGCAGAGAAAACAGCTGCTGTTAAAAGTGGAGTTAAAAAATGGGAAAGTGCGCTTCCATCCGGGTCGGGTTTCCTTCCGGGAGCAGCGGGGTGTGAGCAGGGAGGCAGGGAGAGGTGGGCAGGTGTGTCTGGCTGTGCTGGCGAGGGTTCGGTTTCCGCGTTACCTTTGCTACACCTCAGCTAATCATCTAACTCAGTGGTCGGTCCAACCGGCAGGGGCCTCGAATACCTCGCCCCTCCCTCCGCCCTCCCCGTGTTGGCCTCAATTAGTGGGGAATTAAAGTCCTGCTTCACGAATGGGATTCATGGGGGACGCTGCTCCTTAATTACAGCAGCTCTCCATGTGCTGCTCGGGACTGATTGCAAGGAAAGGCATCCCCCAGCACAGCACCACCCCGTCCCTATCGGGGTGTCTGGAATACAGCGTTGTTAAAATCAGCAGGCAGATGCAGATTAGTCATTCAGCTGATACAATGGCGCAGAGCTACAAGTGTCACTGTAATTTTTTTTTCCATTTTCTTATCCTGCTGCCTACAAGAAGTGGAGGGAGACAAGAGTCTTTTCTTATTCCTAATGCAGAGACAGTCGACAGCACAGCTGTGAGGGAAGTTTTGTGTTCAGGCCTTGTTTTTGTTTCCAGTTTTACAAACAAAAAAAAAGTGCACAGACTTTTGGATGGTAGAATGTTTTTCCACCTACACTTGGGCTAATTGTCTCTGGTTTGTGCATTGTTATTGGTAGAAATGCATTCCATATTTCATACCATATGTTGCACAACGGTCTGTGCATTAAATTGAAGCTAGATTCTCGTCCCGACTTTCTCTCCTTTTAAGATTATTTTCTTATCACCATATTGTCTCCTGTGGCAAAAATCTGTATATTCAATCCACCCCCATGCAAATGCAATACATTTAAGACGGTTTTCTCCTCATTATGTCCCAATTTAAAATAGAAACTGGTAGCTTTACTTGCTGTTTTTTGTCCTGCTACAAAATTAATACATCTAGTCTGAAGCCTTACAAGAAATTGGACATTTAATGCTGGTATTGGTTTGCACCCTGGTGTAAGGCTGGGCATGTCACATGCAGAAGTCTGGCAGAGGTTCCCAACATGCTTTGGTCCAGGACCCCTAAAACCCCCCCCAGCTACTTAAAGCAATCTAATGAAGAATTATCAAAGAACAGTTTTGAAAACACCACACATCATGTTTTTGCTTAAAATACATTTTGTTCACCACAAACACATTTGGAAACTGTCCCTAAATATATCATTTGGTGTCTCCCCTGTAACTCCACCACCACCCCCTCCACCCCCTCCACCCCCTGATAGGAAAGTCAGAACTGAACCTGATGTGACACATTTTGTAGAATCATTATGGTACATATTGTATGACAGGTACACATGTGAATGTATCAGTGGTTTTCAGAAAACACCGACTGCAGCGTTTTATCCTGGAGACTGAAGAATGTCATGTTGACACTGATGTTCATCTGAACTCGCCCCATCTAATGACATGTGGTGCCTGCGTGTCATGCAGCAGCCTGAAGAATCAAACCAGCAGGTGTGGGCGAGACCACATCTTAATTTCATCTGTAACATATGGCCTGGAAAGGTTCTTTGATTTTGTGTAAGTTAGAACAAAAAAACACCTTTAGACGAGCACAGTAAGGGCTTTCAGTAGGTAAATATGTGTAAATGCACCTCATCACCTTTGACTAAGTGTCCTCTGCTGGAAACCAAAACTCCTTGTGGTGTTTGACTCAGCTCAGTCCATGGAGATGGCACTGTGGATGAAGGAGTCGATCACCGCGTCAAACTTTTTGCTAATTTACAAGCCTGGTGTGAATCAGAGGAAGCGTTGTTTCCTTCACTATGTAATCATGCCAGGTCACGTCTAGGACATACATTCATGAAATACAAGCGTCAGTCCACTTAGTTCTATAATTCTCATTTTGAAGACCAAAAACAAATATCGTAGCAATAATCACTGAACACGAGCCTGATACTAAAATGTTTAAAAATTTAATTTCAGCCTGTTAATTTTTTTCTTTTTTTCTCACTTCCAGAGAAACCAAATCCAACATCCCTGCCAGTGGTGCCCAAATCATCCCACCCCACCAAAAAAACAAAGCCAGAACAACTGCAGCTAGAGTCAGGCAGGTCTGTCAGGTAGTTTAAGTTCATGGAAATATCTCCATGTCTTAATTTGAAAGGTTTAAAAAAGAGAATTATGGAGAATCTTTTTTTATCCCTGTTTACTGCAATGTAGAAAATCTTTAATCCATCTTCCAGGAGTCGGGCGGGAACATTTTTCCACTTTAAAAGGATGAGATGTTGGGCCAAAAAAAGCAAACAAATCTATCTCTATCTTTAATAACTTCCTTGTGGCCTAAATTACATATCCCAACACAACACATATTAAGTGACCTTGTCTTAACTGCGATTAATAAGAACAAACGTTGTACAATTCTGCCACTGAATAAATAATAAAGACAAAACATATTCTCTTACAATAAAGCCTAGTCAACCTTACTGTCACAGGGAAATATTAAAACAAGTATATCTGGAATAAGAGACAAATCTTAGATGCGCATCAGTAGCTCATCGTGTTTACTCTATCAAAATTAAGCCACGACAAAGGCCGGCATAAAACATGAACTAAATGTATTTTTTTAAATCAGGGATATTGGTCAATTAATTTCCTGCTGACTGATCATGGGATTTGATTAACTTTTTGCAGTGGGTCTAATTATGTGCATGTGCAGTTTATACTGTATTTTAGAAAACAGGCTGAAATTTCAGCAAAATCTTATTTAATCTATCCTTCTATGAGTGTATGTAGGAGGACTTTAACATATGCATAAATGCCAGTAGCTGAAGCTGGGATGTTTTATATTTTCATTTAACTTGATGTCTCTAAAAAAAAACAGTCCAGAGAAAAACACTTACGGTGGTGTGATCCAGTTTGACCACGAGAAGTGCTTTTTTAAAATCATATCTGCAAAGTGAAACAAATGTGACGATCCTAACTTCCATTTATTCCAGCAATAGCTTTACACTTTACACGATGCATTTCATTGACTGTGCTGCCAAACATGGACCTCAAAAGCACTGTGTTCTGAAAAAAGGCGTCACCTGAGTCTACACTTGTGTCTTCACAAGGCCTTGAGCTTCTGATGGTTTAATATGCATTCTTTATCGGTGAGGGCAGAAAATTACACAGCCTGTTTCCACAACCTACACCTCAATGTGGCTTTTTGTGAAAAGGTTGGAATAATTGCCCTTTGTCTCTGCACCTGTGTGATACCAGAAAGCCAAAAAACCCTCCTTGAATTTCTATGAAAAGCCCGTAAGAGTCTCTTGCTGCATGGGAGCAGCGGCGGGCTGAAGTGGCAGCAATATTCTGGAATTAGCAATGATAGCTGAATACTCAGGGAGGCAAGTGGGTACACATCTCCTCATGTTATTTTTACTTTTGTTTCCAAAAGTCAGAGGGGGAAAAGTGAGAGGGAGGCATCTGTAAAATGTGTTATTTGAATTTTGCTGGTACTATTAGTATCCACCTTACATCATGCGAGATATGAAGTTAATATCTAACCAACCTCATTAGTGTTGTCTTTATGGAAGAAATGTCAGCCTCCAGCGTCACGCATTTGTAGTCTGAGGTTGTATTTTGCTGTCACAGTGCATATCCCCTTTGCATGGGATAGCCTATGTTGAATCCACAAAACGGTTTCAAAGGAGAGGCTCACAAACAGCAAAGATAGCCTTTTTCTCTCTGTCTGTGAAACCACATGCAGACTGTATCCACGGCATGGCTCTGACAAATGTCACCAGGCTACCTTTCACATTGGATTTCGCACTTGTATCAATACTTGGGGAGGTTTCATAAATCAGCGGAGACAAGCTTTTCCCAATCTTTCCCAGAGCTGAGATTTACAGTGGTGTCAATGATGGCATGACAAATGAGGACCATTGTCACTTTTGAAGAAAAAAGGAAAGGGAAATCAAAAGATGGATACAGGCTGAACCAAGAGGAGGCGGGGGGAGGAGAAGAGTGGAGGAGTGTCAAAGTGATGCCGGGTCAATAGGAGCATGTTTAATCCTTCTCTTAACCTGCTGACCCCCACTTACACGCATGTTGGCATGTTTTGATACGTGTCATTGGAAAATAACATGGGGCAGATGTGCGTCTCCATGTGGAGGGCGGGACTGTGTGTCTGTTAACATGTATGAATCATCACCATCATCGCAGATGAATGATGGGCAGGAGGAAAAGCAAGAAAAACAACAGCTGGTGCGTGACTGTAAGGACTTCCTCAGAGGTGGAATTAAATGTACTGACTAATTGTGGGTATGTGTGTGGCATTTTGTCACACATACTAACTCTGGTTTATGGCATGCACATCAGGAAATAATTCAAGACACATAGAAATGGAAGGCTTGAGAATATTCACTGAAAGTGTAAAGACATGGAAGGAATCTTTTCACTCAAAACTGGTAATGACGCCACGCTGGCACCATCTCATGCCTAAACCTGCATTAGCATTGATTTGGAGTTGTGTTTCTGGCCACCTGACAAATCTAAGTCCAATGTTTACTCTCTCAGCTCAGTTTTTTGTTTTTCCACCAACATTTGAGAAAAATCTCTCTAGACCCTTTAGCTGATAAATGCTCCACTATGTTCACCTGCTAATCGATAACTTTGTCTCAGTGTTATTTGATGCTGTGCAGGTAGAGTACAGTCAGTGTTTAGGGCTTTGGGTTTAAAAACAAAACAGCTGCCCGACACGTTTGATGAGAGCTGTGTGAGTGAATCAAAACAGTAAAGGTCAGAGAACCAAAACGATGAGCTGAAGGACCATAAAATGGCTCTACAGAGCTGAGAGAAGGTGGGATTCTCCAGGATTGTTGGTTCATTACTATGAGTGACTCACAGACATTCATATCACTCATATTCATTTCATTTATGTTAAATATGAAAATGATAATCAATGCCAGGGTTAACATTATTATAGTATTCTTACTGTGTCCAAAACAACATTCTTGAATAGCATATGGAGAAATATTACAGTATTCCAGAACTGCTATAGTAACAATGGTAACACAACTGACAATACTGATGTGTCTTCATCTTTAGACTGGGCAGACAACAACATGCTGCTGCTCTCAACTGCTTTCATATTAGTGCTCATTTT